>NC_140966.1:25755161-25838727 GCF_056783735.1 Eptatretus burgeri | reverse complement strand
ACCGCATTTTCATGTTAGACTGCAGTGATAACCGCATTTTCATGTTCGACTGCAGTACTAACCACATTTTCATGTTCCACTGCAGTATTAACCAAATATTCACGTTCCACTGCAGTGATAACCGCATTTTCATGTTCCAATGCATTGATAACCACATTTTCACGTTCCACTGCAGTGATAATCGCATTTTCATGTTCCACTGCAGTGATAACCACATTTTCACGTTCCACTGCAGTGATAACCGCATTTTCATGTTCCAATGCATTGATAACCACATTTTCACGTTCCACTGCAGTGATAATCGCATTTTCATGTTCCACTGCAGTGATAACCACATTTTCACGTTCCACTGCAGTGATTACCACATTTTCACGTTCCACTGCAGTACTAACCGCATTTTCATGCTCCACTGCAGTGATAACCACATTTTCACGTTCCACTGCAGTGATTACCACATTTTCACGTTCCACTGCAGTGATAATCGCATTTTCATGTTAGACTGCAGTGATAACCGCATTTTCATGTTCGACTGCAGTGATAACCGCATTTTCATGTTCGACTGCAGTGATAACCGCATTTTCATGTTCGACTGCAGTGATCACCGCATTTTCATGTTAGACTGCAGTGATCACTGCATTTTCCTTGTTCGACTGCAGTACTAACCACATTTTCACGTTCCACTGCAGTATTAACCACATATTCACGTTCCACTGCAGTGATAACCGCATTTTCATGTTAGACTGCAGTGATAACCGCATTTTCATGTTCGACTGCAGTACTAACCACATTTTCACGTTCCACTGCAGTATTAACCACATATTCACGTTCCACTGCAGTGATAACCGCATTTTCATGTTCCAATGCATTGATAACCACATTTTCACGTTCCACTGCAGTGATAATCGCATTTTCATGTTCCACTGCTGTGCTAACCACATTTTCATGTTCCACTGCAGTACTAACCACATTTTCACGTTCCACTGCAGTACTAACCACATTGTCATGTTCCACTGCAGTACTAACCGCATTTTCACGTTCCACTTCAGTGCAATTCGCATTTTCATGTTCCACTGCAGTGATAACCGCATTTTCCATGTTCGACTGCAGTGATAACCGCATTTTCCATGTTCGACTGCAGTGATAATTGCATTTTCCATGTTCGACTGCAGTGATAATTGCATTTTCCATGTTCGACTGCAGTGATAACCGTATTTTCATGTTCGGCTGCAGTGATAACCGCATTTTCATGTTCGACTGCAGTGATAACCGCATTTTCCATGTTCGACTGCAGTGATAATTGCATTTTCCATGTTCGACTGCAGTGATAACCGTATTTTCATGTTCGTCTGCAGTGATAACCGCATTTTCATGTTCGACTGCAGTGATAACCGCATTTTCATGTTCGACTGCAGTGATAACCGCATTTTCATGTTCGACTTCAGTGATAACCGCATTTTCCATGTTCGGCTGCAGTGATAATTGCATTTTCCATGTTCGACTGCAGTGATAACCGTATTTTCATGTTCGTCTGCAGTGACAACCGCATTTTCCTGTTCGACTGCAGTGAATACCGCATTTTCATGTTCGACTGCAGTGATAACTGCATTTTCATGTTCGACTGCAGTGATAAACGCATTGTCATGTTCGACTGCAGTAATAACCGCATTTTCATGTTTGACTGCAGTGCTAACCGCATTTTCATGTTCCATTGCATTGATAACCGCATTTTCATGTTCCACTGCATTGATAACCGCATTTCCACGTTCCACTGCAGTATTAACCACATATTCACGTTCCACTGCAGTGATAACCACATTTTCACGTTCCACTGCAGTGATAACCACATTTTCACGTTCCACTGCAGTGATATCCGCATTTTCCATGTTCGACTGCAGTGATCACCGCATTTTCATGTTAGACTGCAGTGATCACTGCATTTTCATGTTAGACTGCAGTGATAACTGCATTTTCCTTGTTCGACTGCAGTGATAACCGCATTTTCCTTGTTCGACTGCAGTGATCACCGCATTTTCATGTTCGGCTGCAGTGATAACCGCATTTCCATGTTCTTCTGCAGTGATAACTGCATTTTCATGTTCGACTGCAGTGATAAACGCATTGTCGTGTTCGACTGCAGTGATAACCGCATTTTCATGTTTGACTGCAGTGCTAACCGCATTTTCATGTTCCATTGCATTGATAACCGCAGTTTCATGTTCCACTGCATTGATAACCCATTTCCATGTTCCACTGCAGTACTAACCACATTTTCACGTTCCACTGCAGTATTAACCACATATTCACGTTCCACTGCAGTGATAACCGCATTTTCATGTTTGACTGCAGTAGTAATCACATTTTTCACGTTCCACTGCAGTGATAACCGCATTTTCATGTTCCAATGCATTGATAACCACATTTTCACGTTCCACTGCAGTACTAACCGCATTTTCATGTTCCACTGCAGTGATAACCACATTTTCATGTTCCACTGCAGTGATAATCGCATTTTCATGTTAGACTGCAGTGATAACCGCATTTTCATGTTCGACTGCAGTGATAACCGCATTTTCATGTTCGACTGCAGTGATAACCGCATTTTCATGTTCGACTGCAGTGATCACTGCATTTTCCTTGTTCGACTGCAGTACTAACCACATTTTCACGTTCCACTGCAGTATTAACCACATATTCACGTTCCACTGCAGTGATAACCGCATTTTCATGTTAGACTGCAGTGATAACCACATTTTCATGTTCGACTGCAGTACTAACCACATTTTCACGTTCCACTGCAGTATTAACCACATATTCACGTTCCACTGCAGTGATAACCGCATTTTCATGTTCCAATGCATTGATAACCACATTTTCACGTTCCACTGCAGTGATAATCGCATTTTCATGTTCCACTGCAGTGATAACCACATTTTCACGTTCCACTGCAGTGATTACCACATTTTCACGTTCCACTGCAATACTAACCGCATTTTCATGCTCCACTGCAGTGATAATCGCATTTTCATGTTCCACTGCAGTGATAACCACATTTTCACGTTCCACTGCAGTGATTACCACATTTTCACGTTCCACTGCAGTGATAATCGCATTTTCATGTTACACTGCAGTGATCACCGCATTTTCATGTTAGACTGCAGTGATAACCGCATTTTCATGTTCGACTGCAGTGATAACCGCATTTTCATGTTCGACTGCAGTGATAACCGCATTTTCATGTTCGACTGCAGTGATCACCGCATTTTCATGTTAGACTGCAGTGATCACTGCATTTTCCTTGTTCGACTGCAGTACTAACCACATTTTCACGTTCCACTGCAGTATTAACCACATATTCACGTTCCACTGCAGTGATAACCGCATTTTCATGTTAGACTGCAGTGATAACCGCATTTTCATGTTCGACTGCAGTACTAACCACATTTTCATGTTCCACTGCAGTATTAACCAAATATTCACGTTCCACTGCAGTGATAACCGCATTTTCATGTTCCAATGCATTGATAACCACATTTTCACGTTCCACTGCAGTGATAATCGCATTTTCATGTTCCACTGCAGTGATAACCACATTTTCACGTTCCACTGCAGTGATAACCGCATTTTCATGTTCCAATGCATTGATAACCACATTTTCACGTTCCACTGCAGTGATAATCGCATTTTCATGTTCCACTGCAGTGATAACCACATTTTCACGTTCCACTGCAGTGATTACCACATTTTCACGTTCCACTGCAGTACTAACCGCATTTTCATGCTCCACTGCAGTGATAACCACATTTTCACGTTCCACTGCAGTGATTACCACATTTTCACGTTCCACTGCAGTGATAATCGCATTTTCATGTTAGACTGCAGTGATAACCGCATTTTCATGTTCGACTGCAGTGATAACCGCATTTTCATGTTCGACTGCAGTGATAACCGCATTTTCATGTTCGACTGCAGTGATCACCGCATTTTCATGTTAGACTGCAGTGATCACTGCATTTTCCTTGTTCGACTGCAGTACTAACCACATTTTCACGTTCCACTGCAGTATTAACCACATATTCACGTTCCACTGCAGTGATAACCGCATTTTCATGTTAGACTGCAGTGATAACCGCATTTTCATGTTCGACTGCAGTACTAACCACATTTTCACGTTCCACTGCAGTATTAACCACATATTCACGTTCCACTGCAGTGATAACCGCATTTTCATGTTCCAATGCATTGATAACCACATTTTCACGTTCCACTGCAGTGATAATCGCATTTTCATGTTCCACTGCTGTGCTAACCACATTTTCATGTTCCACTGCAGTACTAACCACATTTTCACGTTCCACTGCAGTACTAACCACATTGTCATGTTCCACTGCAGTACTAACCGCATTTTCACGTTCCACTTCAGTGCAATTCGCATTTTCATGTTCCACTGCAGTGATAACCGCATTTTCCATGTTCGACTGCAGTGATAACCGCATTTTCCATGTTCGACTGCAGTGATAATTGCATTTTCCATGTTCGACTGCAGTGATAATTGCATTTTCCATGTTCGACTGCAGTGATAACCGTATTTTCATGTTCGGCTGCAGTGATAACCGCATTTTCATGTTCGACTGCAGTGATAACCGCATTTTCCATGTTCGACTGCAGTGATAATTGCATTTTCCATGTTCGACTGCAGTGATAACCGTATTTTCATGTTCGTCTGCAGTGATAACCGCATTTTCATGTTCGACTGCAGTGATAACCGCATTTTCATGTTCGACTGCAGTGATAACCGCATTTTCATGTTCGACTTCAGTGATAACCGCATTTTCCATGTTCGGCTGCAGTGATAATTGCATTTTCCATGTTCGACTGCAGTGATAACCGTATTTTCATGTTCGTCTGCAGTGACAACCGCATTTTCCTGTTCGACTGCAGTGATAACCGCATTTTCCATGTTCGACTGCAGTGATAACCGTATTTTCATGTTCGGCTGCAGTGATAACCGCATTTTCATGTTCGACTGCAGTGATAAACGCATTTTCATGTTTGACTGCAGTGCTAACCGCATTTTCATGTTCCATTGCATTGATAACCGCATTTTCATGTTCCACTGCATTGATAACCGCATTTCCATGTTCCACTGCAGTAGTAACCACATTTTCACGTTCCACTGCAGTACTAACCGCATTTTCATGCTTCACTGCAGTGATAACCACATTTTCACGTTCCACTGCAGTGATATCCGCATTTTCCATGTTCGACTGCAGTGATCACCGCATTTTCATGTTAGACTGCAGTGATCACTGCATTTTCATGTTAGACTGCAATGATAACTGCATTTTCCTTGTTCGACTGCAGTGATCACCGCATTTTCATGTTAGACTGCAGTGATCACTGCATTTTCATGTTAGACTGCAGTGATAACCGCATTTTCCTTGTTCGACTGCAGTGATCACCGCATTTTCATGTTAGACTGCAGTGATAACTGCATTTTCCTTGTTCGACTGCAGTGGTAACCGCATTTTCATGTTCCACTGCATTGATAACTGCATTTTCCTTGTTCGACTGCAGTGATTACCACATTTTCATGTTCCACTGCATTGATAACTGCATTTTCCTTGTTCGACTGCAGTGATCACCGCATTTTCATGTTAGACTGCAGTGATAACTGCATTTTCCTTGTTCGACTGCAGTGGTAACCGCATTTTCATGTTCCACTGCAGTACTAACCACATTTTCACGTTCCACTGCAGTACTAACCACATTTTCACGTTCCACTTCAGTGCAATTCGCATTTTCATGTTCCACTGCAGTGATAACCGCATTTTCCATGTTCGACTGCAGTGATAACCGCATTTTCCATGTTCGACTGCAGTGATAATCGCATTTTCCATGTTCGACTGCAGTGATAACCGTATTTTCATGTTCGGCTGCAGTGATAACCGCATTTTCATGTTCGGCTGCGGTGATAACCGCATTTTCATGTTAGACTGCAGTGATAACTGCATTTTCCTTGTTCGACTGCAGTGGTAACCGCATTTTCATGTTCCACTGCAGTACTAACCACATTTTCACGTTCCACTGCAGTACTAACCACATTTTCACGTTCCACTTCAGTGCAATTCGCATTTTCATGTTCCACTGCAGTGATAACCGCATTTTCCATGTTCGACTGCAGTGATAACCGCATTTTCCATGTTCGACTGCAGTGATAATCGCATTTTCCATGTTCGACTGCAGTGATAACCGTATTTTCATGTTCGGCTGCAGTGATAACCGCATTTTCATGTTCGGCTGCAGTGATTACCGCATTTCCATGTTCGTCTGCAGTGATAACCGCATTTTCATGTTCGACTGAAGTGATAACCGCATTTTCATGTTCGACTGCAGTGATAACCGCATTTTCATGTTTGACTGCAGTGCTCACCGCATTTTCATGTTCGGCTGCAGTGATAACCGCATTTTCATGTTCTTCTGCAGTGATAACTGCATTTTCATGTTCGACTGCAGTGATAAACGCATTGTCGTGTTCGACTGCAGTGATAACCGCATTTTCATGTTAGACTGCAGTGATAACCGCATTTTCATGTTCGACTGCAGTGATAACCGCATTTTCATGTTCGACTGCAGTGATAACCGCATTTTCATGTTCGACTGCAGTGATCACCGCATTTTCATGTTAGACTGCAGTGATCACTGCATTTTCCTTGTTCGACTGCAGTACTAACCACATTTTCACGTTCCACTGCAGTATTAACCACATATTCACGTTCCACTGCAGTGATAACCGCATTTTCATGTTAGACTGCAGTGATAACCGCATTTTCATGTTCGACTGCAGTACTAACCACATTTTCACGTTCCACTGCAGTATTAACCACATATTCACGTTCCACTGCAGTGATAACCGCATTTTCATGTTCCAATGCATTGATAACCACATTTTCACGTTCCACTGCAGTGATAATCGCATTTTCATGTTCCACTGCAGTGATAACCACATTTTCACGTTCCACTGCAGTGATTACCACATTTTCACGTTCCACTGCAGTACTAACCGCATTTTCATGCTCCACTGCAGTGATAAGCGCATTTTCATGTTCCACTGCAGTGATAACCACATTTTCACGTTCCACTGCAGTGATTACCACATTTTCACGTTCCACTGCAGTGATAATCGCATTTTCATGTTCCACTGCAGTGATCACCAGATTTTCATGTTAGACTGCAGTGATCACCAGATTTTCATGTTAGACTGCAGTGATAACTGCATTTTCCTTGTTCGACTGCAGTGATAACCGCATTTTCATGTTCGACTGCAGTGATCACCGCATTTTCATGTTAGACTGCAGTGATAACTGCAGTTTTCTTGTTCGACTGCAGTGATAACCGCATTTTCATGTTTGACTGCAGTGATAACCTCATTATCATGTTCGACTGCAGTGCAAACCGCATTTTTATGTTCCATTGCATTGATAACTGTATTTTCATGTTCCACTGCATTGATAACCGCATTTACATGTTTCACTGCAGTACTAACCACATTTTCACGTTCCAATGCAGAACTAACCACATTTTCACGTTCCACTGCAGTACTAACCACATTTTCACGTTCCACTGCAGTACTAACCGCATTTTCATAATCCACTGAAGTCATAACTGCATTTTCATGTTCCACTGCAGTGCTATTTTGTCAGGTCAGGTTCGATCTGTGACCT
Organism: Eptatretus burgeri; assembly: GCF_056783735.1. Classification (NCBI taxonomy): domain Eukaryota; kingdom Metazoa; phylum Chordata; class Myxini; order Myxiniformes; family Myxinidae; genus Eptatretus; species Eptatretus burgeri. The sequence goes on along the minus strand of NC_140966.1, from coordinate 25,831,006 downwards.
GCTACAGGTACCATGTAAACCTGTACTAACCTGTTCCATGGTCGGGTTGTCGGCGACTAAACCATCTCCCCCACCAGGTTTTCTGGTGAGGAGGGTGTTTGGATATGGACACCCAGCAGGATTAAAAACAAAACCTGTCAAAGGGCGGAGGAGCTCGTTGTGAGCCAACGGCCATCCATATCTAGTGCCCAACTGTGTCTGCGGACGTCCTCCTGCAGTTGGGTTACTTCTTATTTGGAGGTTGGTGGCAGGATTTGCACTCCAGCCACCGTAAAACGCTTCATTCCGCAAAACGCAAAAACGCAAAAAAATCTGAAAACCCACTCCGTGGGAGTACCTCCTGTGCAGCTTCCCTTCGCAGGGCAGCTCACCGGATGACGGGATTGGGGCAAAGCCTTCGGGACCCCCAATCTTTGATGATAGGAGGGAAACCACGGGGTAACATCCCTGGGTCAGATTGCGGGAGAGTGTCGGAGTGGTGCTGAGGTGTCGTCCACCAGACGGCAGTCTCCTTGGGTTAACCTGAGGCGGCCCCTTCGGGTGGGTGCCTGGAATGTCCTATCCCTAAGAGAGGATGATCACCTGTCTCTGTTATCATCTGAGCTCAAGCGTTTGGACATCGGGATTGCAGCTCTCTCTGAGGTTCAGAGACCGGATTGCGACGAGATAATGGTGGGTGGTTACACCTACTATTGGTCTGGTCGCTCTGATGGTTACCATACCCAAGGAGTTGCTGTAGCTGTGTCCAATAAGCTGACCCCAATGATAATTGAGGTAACACCGGTCAACGAGCGTATTATGAGATTAAGGATCCGTCACTCCTTAGGTGTCATTTCCCTGGTCTCTGTTTATGCTCCGACTGAGGCGAGTGATCTCACCGTGAAGGATGCATTCTACGCCACACTCGAGTCTGTGGTTGATCAGTGCCCCAGACGAGATACACTTCTAGTCTTGGGGGATTTCAATGCATCGACTGGAACTGATAGGGATAGTTATGAGGTGTGTGTTGGTCCCCATGGGTCAGGAACTATGAACCAGAATAGCACTAAGTTCCTTGACTTTGCAAGAAGTCATGGACTTAGGGTGGCTGGTTCATGGTTTCAGCACCCACAAGCTCATCGCTGGACTTGGTATTCCAATGCTGGCGGTGTGGCAAAGGAGATTGACCATGTCCTCATTGACGGTCGTTGGAGGATGATCCAGAACTGCAGGGTCTACCGGAGTGCTCAGTTCCTCAATACTGACCACAGGCTTGTTGTAGCAACTCTAAAGCTGCACCTTAAATCCTGGAGAATGGTACCATCCCAGCCGAGGCTGGATGTTGCCAAGCTCAGGGATGAGAGAGTAGCTGAGGAGTTTGCGAACAGGCTGAGTGGACACTTGGGGGGTCTGGGTGCTTTGGGGGGTCCTGAAGAGTTGTGGACCACCTTCAAGACCACCGTCCTTGATGTTGCCGGTGGATGCCTTGGAGTTCACCGCAGGGCAAAGAAGAATTTTGTCTCTCAAGGGACACTGGATGCCATTGACCAGAGTCGCAGGGCCAGGCTGAATGGCAGAGCTGAGCTGTTCAGGGAGCTGAGGCGTAAAACTGTACGTGCACTGAGGGTGGACAAGGAGGCCTATGTGCGAGGAATCTGTGAGGGGGTAGAGCATCACCTGTGGACAGGTGATTCTCGTCCCGCTTACAGGGGAATTCGCGCATTACGTTCATCCAAGCCCATCCCTCGGAGCACTGCAGTTCGAGCAGAGAGTGGTGGGCTCTTGATAGAGGAGTCTGAAGTGAAGGCCCGCTGGGCTGGTTACTTTGAGCGGTTGTTCCAGGCTGATCCCCCAGCTGTCGAGTTGGACGTCAAGGGTGTTACAATCCCTGTTGCTGACCCTCGAATCAACTGTGGTCCACCTTCGCTTGTGGAAACACGGGCTGCGGTGAACCGGTTGAAACGGGGCAAAGCTCCAGGGATCTGTGGCATCCATGCCGAACTTCTCAAGGCTGGTGGAAATGCTGCACTCGTGTCGTTGCATGCAGTTTTGTGCTCTGCCTGGAACACAGGCATCATCCCAACTGACTGAAAGAGGGGCCTTGTTGTCCCTCTCTGGAAAGGGAAGGGTGATCGCCAAGACTGCAACAACTACCGAGGGGTGACGCTGCTCTCAGTGCCGGGCAAGGTCTTTGCTCGGATAATTCTTGATAGGGTTCGCCACCATCTGCTTGAGCACCAGCGTCCAGAGCAGTCAGGCTTTACATCAAAGAGGTCAACGATTGACCGTATCCTTGCACTTCGTGTCCTCACCGAACGCAGACGAGAGTTTCGGCAGGGGCTGCTTGCAGCCGATGTTGATCTCTGTAAAGCGTTCGATTCAGTGAATCAGGATGTCCTCTGGAGGATTCTTGGTCTTCGTGGGGTGCCACCGAAACTGATCGATCTGATGTCTGAACTCTACTCTGGTACTGAGAGTGCTGTGAAGTGTGGTGGTACCATCTCTGACTTATTTCCAGTTGTTACTGGAGTTCATCAGGGGTGTGTACTGGCCCCCACACTTTTCAGCACTTGTATGGACTGGATTTTTGGGAGGATGTCGGAGAGATCAAGTTGCGGTGCATCGTTTGGCAATGTCAAGATCTCGGACCTTGATTTTGCAGATGAAGCAGTCATCTTTGCGGAGACTTTAGACATCCTCTTGGGGGCCCTTGAGGTGCTGAATGAGGAGTCGGAGCCGTTGGGATTACGGATTTCTTGGGTCAAAACTAAGATCCAGGCTTTCGGTGACATCTGGGATGCTGCTGTCCTGTCTGTGTCTGTTTGTGGTGAGGATGTTGAGGTCGTGGATAGATTCACTTACCTTGGCAGTGATATTCATGTCTCCGCAGGTTGTGAGCCGGAGGTCAATAGACGTCTGGGTCGGGCCTGGGGAGTCATGAATTCACTGGATCATGGGGTGTGGCGCTGCCGGTACATGTGCGGGAGGACGAAAGTCCGAGTCTTCAGGTCCTTGGTACTTCCAGTCTTGCTCTATGGGTGCGAGACTTGGACTTTGACCAAGGATCTGAGACGGAGACTTAATTCCTTTGGTACCAGTTCTCTTCGAAGAATCCTTGGCTATCGCTGGTCGGATTTTGTGTCCAACGAGCGGTTGCTGAGAGAGACTCGGATGAGATTTGTTACCTGCATAGTCCGTGAGCGTCAGCTGCGGCTGTATGGACATGTGGCTCATTTTCCTGACGCTGATCCTGCTCACCAGATTCTCTCAGCGAGGGAGTCTCATGAGTGGAGGAGGCCAGTGGGTCGACCACGTGCCTCATGGTTGCAGCAGGTTGACCATCATCTCAAGGAGATGGGGATGGGCCTGGCATCTGCCTGGGGGATGGCCAGACGGAGGCCCCTGGAGTACCGGCGGAAAGTGGACGCAGCGACGCGCTGTTCTGGGACATGCTCCCATACCTGACCTAACCTGACTGCAGTGATAACCACATTTTCACGTTCCACTGCAGTACTAACTGCATTTTCATGTTCCACTGCAGTGATAACTGCATTTTCATGTTCCACTGCAGTGATAACTGCATTTTCATGTTCGACTGCAGTGATAACCGCATTTTCATGTTCCACTGCAGTGATAACCGCATTTTCATGTTCGACTGCAGTGACAACCGCATTTTCATATTCCACTGCAGTGACAACCGCATTTTCATATTCCACTGCAGTGATAACTGCATTTTCATGTTCCACTGCAGTACTAACCACATTTTCACGTTCCACTGCAGTACTAACCACATTTTCATGTTCCACTGCAGTACTAACCGCATTTTCACGTTCCACTGCAGTGCAATTCGCATTTTCATGTTCCACTGCAGTGATAACCGCATTTTCCATGTTCGACTGCAGTGATAACTGCATTTTCCATGTTCGACTGCAGTGATAACCGCATTTTCATGTTCGGCTGCAGTGATAACCGCATTTTCATGTTCGACTGCAGTGATAACCGCATTTTCATGTTCGACTGCAGTGATAACCGCATTGTCATGTTCGACTGCAGTGATAACCGCATTTTCATGTTCCATTGCATTGATAACCGCATTTTCATGTTCAACTGCAGTCATAACCGCATTTTCATATTCCACTGCAGTGATAACTGCATTTTCATGTTCCATTGCAGTGATAACCACATTTTCACGTTCCCCTGCAGTACTAACCGCATTTTCATTGTCCACTGCAGTGATAATCGCATTTTCATGTTCCACTGCAGTGATAACAGCATTTTCATGTTCCACTGCAGTGATAACCGCATTGTCATGTTCCACTGCAGTGATAACCGCATTTTCATGTTCCACTGCAGTGATGACTGCATTTTGATGTTCGACTGCAGTGATAACCGCATTTTCATGTTCTACTGCAGTGATAGCCGCATTTTCATGTTCGACTGCAGTGCAAACCGCATTTTCATGTTCCACTGCATTGATAACCGCATTTTCATGTTCCACTGCGGTGATAATCGCATTTTCATGTTCCACTGCTGTGCTAACCGCATTTTCATGTTCCACTGCAGTACTACCCACATTTTCACGTTCCACTGTGGTACGAACCACATTTTCACGTTCCACTGCAGTGCTAACCACAACCACATTTTCATGTTCCACCGCAGTGATTACCGCATTTTCATGTTCGACTGCAGTGATAACCACATTTTCATGTTCCACTGCAGTGATTACCGCATTTTCATGTTCGACTGCAGTGATAACTGCATTTTCATGTTCCACAGCAGTGATAACCACATTTTCTTGTTCCACAGCAGTGATAATCGCATTTTCATGTTCGACTGCAGTGCAAACCGCATTTTCATGTTCCATTGCATTGATAACCGCATTTTCATGTTCCACTGCATTAATAACCGCATTTCCATGTTCCACTGCAGTACTAACCACATTTTCATGTTCCAATGCACAACTAACCACATTTTCACGTTCCACTGCAGTACTAACCACATTTTCACGTTCCACTGCAGTACTAACCGCATTTTCATGATCCACTGCAGTGATAACCACATTTTCACGTTCCACTGCAGTACTAACCGCATTTTCATGTTCCACTGCAGTGATAACTGCATTTTCATGTTCCACTGCAGTGATAACCGCATTTTCATGTTCGACTGCAGTGATGACCGCATTTTCATGTTCGACTGCAGTGATAACCGCATTTTCATGTTCGACTGCAGTACTAACCACATTTTCACGTTCCACTGCAGTACTAACCACATTTTCGTGTTCCACTGCAGTACTAACCGCATTTTCACATTCCACTGCAGTGCAATTCGCATTTTCATTTTCCACTGCAGTGATAACCGCATCTTCCATGTTCGACTGCAGTGATAACTGCATTTTCCATGTTCGACTGCAGTGATAACCGCATTTTCATGTTCGTCTGCAGTGATAACCGCATTTCCATGTTCGGCTGCAGTGATAACCGCATTTTCATGTTAGACTGCAGTGATAACCGCATTTTCATGTTCGACTGCAGTGATAACCGCATTGTCATGTTCGACTGCAGTGATAACCGCATTTTCATGTTTGACTGCAGTGCTAACCGCATTTTCATGTTCCATTGCATTGATAACCGCATTTTCATGTTCAACTCCAGTCATAACCGTATTTTCATATTCCACTGCAGTGATAACTGCATTTTCATGTTCCATTGCAGTGATAACCACATTTTCACGTTCCCCTGCAGTACTAACCGCATTTCCATGTTCCACTGCAGTGATAACAGCATTTTCATGTTCCACTGCAGTGATAACAGCATTTTCATGTTCCACTGCAGTGATAACCACATTGTCATGTTCCACTGCAGTGATGACTGCATTTTGATGTTCGACTGCAGTGATAACCGCATTTTGATGTTCGACTGCAGTAATAACCGCATTTTCATGTTTGACTGCAGTGCTAACCGCATTTTCGAATTCACATGCGGTGTGATCGCTGTGGCCACATAAGTTATTTTAAGCTTTCACACCACATGTGAATCCATTTCTGAAGCGACAGGATGGAGGAACAGGAACAAAGAATTTCTAGTACCGTCGTTCAGAGAGGAATTACAACCTTTCTGATGTTCATAATACCCTTTGCTCAAAAATATGCGTGTTCTGACTCACCCATCTGGTTCACACCAAAGGTAATGCATCACATGTAGAATGGGTAATGCAAAGGTAATGCAACACATGGATGGCAGGTAATGAAAGGTAATGCAACACAAGGATGATGGGTAATCCAAAGGTAATGCAACACATGGATGATGATTAATGCAAAGGTAATGCAACACATGGATGATGATCATTGCAAAGGTAATGCTACACATGGATGATGATCATTGCAAAGGTAATGCTACACATGGATGATGATTATTGCAAAGGTCATGCTACACATGGATGATGATTAATGCAAAGGTAATGCAATTCATGGATGAAAGGTAATGCAACACAAGGATGATGGGTAATGCAAAGGTAATGCAACACATGGATGATGGGTAATGCAAAGGTAATGCAACACATGGATGATGATTAATGCAAAGGTAATGCAATACATGGATGGTGATTAATGCAAAGGTAATAAAATACATGGATGATGATTAATGCAAAGGTAATGCAATACATGGATGACAGGTAATGCAAAGGCAATGCAACATATGGATAATGGGTAATGCAAAGGTAATGCAACACATGGATGATGACTAATGCAAAGGTAATGCTACACATGTCTGATGGGAAAAACAGGTAATGGAACACATGGATGACAGGTAATGCAAAGGAAATGCAACACATGTATGAAGGGTAATGCAACACATGTATGAAAGCTAATAAGGTTTAAATAACCTAATCACAAGTAAATCATGAATGCAGATCAAAACCTATTCACAAGTGTTTAAATAACAAAGAAATATAGTGATTATCTAATGCAGATCAAAACCTAATTAGAATTGTTTAAATAACAAAGAAATATAGTGATTATCTAATGCAGATCAAAACCTAATCACAAGTGTTTAAAGAACAAATAAACATAGTGATTTTCTCATGCAGATCAAAACCTAATCACAAGTATTTATGGAACAAATAAACAGAGTGATTATCAAATGCAGATCAAAATCTTTTCAGAAGTGTTTAAATAACAAAGAAACAGAATGATTATCTAATGCAGATCAAAACCTAATCAGAACTGTTTAAATAAAAAAGAAACAGTGATTATCTAATGCAGAATAAAACCTAATCACAAGCGTTTGAAGAACAAATAAACATAGTGATTATCTAATGCAGATCAAACCTCATCACAAGTGTTTAAAGAACAAAGAAACAGAGTGATTATCGAATGCAGATCAAAACCCAATCACAAGCATTTAAATATCAAAGAAACAGTGATTATCTCATGCAGATCAAAACCTAATGAGAAGTGTTAAAATAGAAAAAAAAACATAGTGATTATGGAATGCAGATTTAAACCTCATCAGAAGTGTTTAAAGAACAAATAAACAGAGTGATTATCGAAGGCAGATGAAAACCTAATTCGAAGTGTTTAAATAACCAATAAACATAGTGATTATCTAATGCAGATCAAAACCGATCACAAGCATTTAAATACCAAAGAAAGAGTGATAATCTAATACAGTTCAAAACCTAATCACAAGTGTTTAAAGAACAAAGAAACATAGTGATTATCTCGTGCAGATCAAATCGTAATCAGAAGTGTTTAAATAACAAAGAAACATAGTGATTATCTAATGCAGATCAAAACCTAATGAGAAGTGTTTAAACAACAAAGAAACATAGTGATTATCTTATGCAGATTAAAACCTCATCACAAGCGTTCAAAGAACAAAGAAACAGAGTGATTATCTAATGCAGATCAAAATCTAAACAGAAGTGTTTAAATAACAAAGAAACAGAGTGATTATCTAATGCAGATTAAAACCTAATCACAAGCATTTTAATACCAAAGAAACAGTGATTATTGAATGCAGATCAAATCCTAATCAGAAGTGTTTAAATAACAAAGAAATGTCATGATTATCTAATGCAGATCAAAACCTAATCACAAGCGTTTAAATAACAAATAAACGTCTACATATCAGCAGGGTATATTTAAGAGTGCGTTTATGACCTTGAAGTGGGCAATGCATGGCTTCTAATTGGTAGTACCCATGTGATGGTGAATATGGATGAGTTAGTAGTGCTTGAATTAGCTCAAGAGGAGGCAGAAGAGGATAGGAATTGGGCAGTTCACTGACGTGCATTGAGAATGTACGAGGATAGATGCAATCCTCTGAAGAAATATGACAACATCAAATTTCTCTGGAGTTTCAGACTTTTGAAGGAATCATTTCATTGGTTGCTGAATGTAATGCAAGATAACATGGATCAACCAACGATGTGGAGCTATGCACTGAATCTCCTCCAACAATTGTCCATGCAAGTGCATCATTTCAATTGGATATTGGAGATATGTGGGGTGTTTCACTGGCTAATTGGCTGTTTGGATGTGCACAATGAAACTAATCAGCTGTTTATCTCCCTTCCAAAATTGCTCTTCGCTGTGCATGCACAACAATGTTTTTGTAAGCTTTTAAGGGTTAGGCGTGTATTAGCAAGACGCTCACTAAGCCCCTCTCATAAATTCGGCCCTAAGAGGCTTAAGTTTAGACCCTTAAGACCAGTGCTCTCCAACCATTCGATCGTGATCGACAGGTCGATCCCAGTCTTGAACAGTCGATGTTTAGAAAAAAGAATATTTTAATTCAAAAATTTCTTGTTTTAAACAGAGAGTGGAAAAGCTGAGATTCTGTATGGTGGTTGTATTTAAAACTGTGGTGGCCGTGGGTCACAAATGCAAGCTGCTTGTTGAGAGTTACAAAAAGGAGCTAAATGTCGGCGAACAGGCCAATTAGAAATTATTTGCATTTAAACGAGCTAATTATCCATCTATGATGCGGTCGCTGTACTGCCACAGCCACAGTACAGTTGTCAGTTGCTCATTGCCTGTTGTCAAACCGATGCAACATGGAATAAGCTGGGCTTTTCTTTCTTGTTTTAATTCTTCATTTTCATATTTTCTTGTTTCTAAGATTAATTTCCTAAAGTCAAAATTATGAGCAAGGAGCCAGGGCCATCGAAGAAGAGGTCAAGAACCTACCATTTCCAGCAGCAATGGGAAAGTGAATTAATTTTTTTACAAATACCAAGGACAAGTTTATGTCTCTGGTCACCAGAGTGTAGCCTTGAGTGAAAGAGATCATTTGTAATGGCATCACAAGACGATGCATGCAAAATGTCAAGAACGTTTACCTTCAAACAGCACGATTCGGCCGAAGAAAGTTGGGGAGTTAAAGAGAATTTTGAAAGCTCTGCATTCACTCTTTTTGAAACTTGTAGCTAAAGGCAAAGTTAGCACAGAGGTGTCTTCGCATTAGTCATCTGCTGGAAAAACATAAGAAACTATTCACCGATGGCGAAGTTATCAAGGAGACATTGCCCGTTGCTGCTGACACCTTGTTCAAAGACTTTTAAAGCAATGATGAAATTATGACAGCCATCAAGGACATGCTGCTTGGTTCTTCAACAGTGGCCAGAAGGGTGGAATCCTTGTCCATGGACACGTATCAGCAAATACACCAAGGCTTATCAGACTGTGAATGATTCTCACTGCAATTTGATGGATCAGTAGATGTGATGGATATGGCCCAGCTGATTGTTTTTGTTTGCATGTCTTTCAAAGACTCGACAACAAAGGAGGACTTTCTCACTCTTTTTCCACTCAAAGAGAGAACAATAGGTGAGGATGTCCACAACAAATTCAAAAGGTATGTGACTGAAAAAAACATTCCGATCAAGAATCTGGTTTCAATCACAACCGATGGTGCACAGGCAATGCTGGGTGTCAATGCAGGCTTTATTGCACTTTTCAGAAATTGTCCTGAATTCCCCTCCTTTTTCAATTGCCACCCTGTTATCCATCAAGAAGCGTGAACGAGCAAGGTTATTGACCTTTCTCATATGATTACAGTTGTCAATATCGTCAACTCAATTCGTGCCCGAGCACTGCACCATCGCTCCTTCAAATCATTACTCGATGAGCTTGATGACGCCCTACGGTGAGCTAATCCTTCATGCAGATGTGAGTTGGTTCAGTCGTAGAAAAGTCCTCCAGAGATTTTTAGAACTGATCCCTGAAATTGTCACCTTTCTGAAATCAAGAAATGAGGTGTACAGCGAGCTGTCAGATAATGTGTGGTTGCTCGACTTGGGGTTTCTTACAGACATAACTAAAAAATTGAACGACCTGAATCGTGAACTGCAGGGGAGGAACGGAACAGAGACTTGGCACACTTGATCAGTGCAGTGAATGCATTCAAGTTTACACTGGGCCTGTAGTCCTCCCAGTCAAAGAACAATGTGACAGAGCACTTCTCAAATCTGGAGAAAAATCTTCCAAAACGTCAAAGAGAAAGGGTTCCATCCAAAAGAAAATTCTGAATAGATTGCAAAAGAAATTCAACAGACAATTTCAAGAGGTAGACAAGGCGGATCAAATCATAGACAAGGCGGAACAAACAAATCATCAAGAGATGTTTGTCTCAAATCCTTTTCTTCAAATGGACATCGGAGAACTGACAGCAAAATTTCAGCAGGTGTTTGAACAAAGCAGTGTAAGTGATATGGAATGACATAGAGCTGAAAGCTCGGTCAAGGGACAAAGAGTTTTGGGGACTTGTAAATAGAGAGAAGCACCCTGTTCTGACATCCTGTGCACTCAAGGTGAAGGCCTACTTTGGTGTCACACAAAGAATAGGTGAATGTTATGCATAGTGTACATTTTTGGGGGTTTCAGTAAAGTAGAATTTTTAGGGGTGGATCTTGTGTTGCATTTATATTCTAAAATTGATCTTGTGTTTGAAAAGGTTGGAGACCACTGCTTGAGACAGATGAGACCCCTTTGGATACTTTTGACCTTGAGAACCATTAAAACCCTTACACAGACCTTATAGACCCTTTTGGACCCCTTTAACCTCTTAGACCCTTAAAACCTTTACACCCTTTGGACATCTTAAACACACACCACACAAACATCAAAAGAGCCTTCTTGGAATATACACACTATGGTATGCTGTTTTCAGAAGGTAATGTGGGTGGGTATACTCTGCTTGTATTAGTAACACATGCATTTCACACTTTTATTGTTATTTCTACTTTTCATCTTCATTCTTCAAGTTCTACAAACATGCAAAACCAACTCTCTACCCAAAATGCACAGCAGTAGGTCCGGAGATAAGCTTGGCAGGGGCTCCTCGTTCTGGTTACCTCCGCCACCGAAGGTGAAGGAGGTTATGTTTTCACCCCTGTTTGTTTGTTTGTTACTTGCAAAATCGAAGATTTTTCAAGTATATTGGTTGATCGATTTTATTAGTCTGTCTGTCTGTCTGTCTGTTTATCTGTCTGTTTGTCTGTGTCTGTCTGTCTGTTTATCTGTCTGTTTGTCTGTGTCTGTCTGTTTATCTGTCTGTTTATCTGTCTGTTTGTCGCCTACAGGTCACAATTTTCAACTGTTTTTCACCAAACTTCACCACATGGTAGAGTTTGGCATAAGGAAAAAGGATATTGTTTTTGAGGTCAAAAGGTCAACATCAGCCCAAGGTCAACAACTTTGGAGAGATTTCTCAAATCCTCAATTTTCATCAGATTGACTTGAAATTTGAAGAGGATATCTATTTCAGGTCACTGAATTCAACCACCAATTATTTTGTCGGTCCACATTGGCCAAAAGGTCAACATAGGCCAAGTTCTGAAATTGTCAATTTTCTTCCGATTCACTTGAAATTTGAAGAGGAGTTGCATGTTTGGTCATTTAATTCAAGCACCAATTATTTTTGAGGTCAAATTTATTTTATGGATTTGGCAAGTGTCGTGCTCCGCACGACGTCTTCTTGTTTGCTTGTCTGTCTGTTTGTGTGCAGGATATCTCAAAAAATTTTGGACAGATTCGGACGAAAGTTGGTGGACACATTGGGCGTGTGACAAGGATGAAGTGATTTGATTTTGGTGAATCCAGATCTGGACACAACAATTTTTTTTAATTTTTAAAGCGATTCTTCACCATTGAGAGATGCGGCTAAACACGATGCACAGCATGATATCTCAAAAATTTATTGGCCTTGATATGTTCTATTGGATCAGGCATTGCACGGTGAAGGGATGCGCTCCACCAAGTGCCCTTCAAGTTCCCCATTTATCTTTCTTTCCCTCTTCCTCGTACTCCGTAACCGCTGCTAACATAATAAATTCGTTTGGGGAAGTTGTCACAAGAGGATCGAGTAAAACTGAAAAACGATGGCTCGGAGAGCCTTCATTTGCTCGAGTATCACAATGGCATTGTTTCCAGGGAGACCGCCGTGTTGTTAAGCGGTGCTGAGCACTCCGTTCCGTCGGAACGCTGCTTGCTGCTTTGAATCAAGTAAACCGCTTGCTAACGGAATACACCCCTAATAACAACCAGGCTGATGAGGCAATCCGTGAAACTAGTGAGGATGATACAGCGATGTCTCTCGACGTACTGTGCACCAAGACGCTCCAGTCGTCCGTGATACCAGACAAAGCGCTTCAACGATTATGTTTGAGACTTCTGGGGTCATTCGCTCCACCACCGAAGGTGGACGAAGATTACGTTTTCACCACTGTTTGTCTATCCGTCACTCTGTAAGAAGCACGTCTCAGAAAGTTGTGAACGGATTCGGACAAAACTTGGTGGCGGATAAACTAGAACGGCACTCGGTCAAGCACATTCCTCCGCCAGGCAGAGCAGTTTAAGTTACGTTTTGCATCCTATCAATAGCCTGATCTGAATGTGGATGTTCGCCAAAATGGAATCGTTTCGTGCTTGCACAAACCGACTTATCCACTCAGGGTTTTACACAGGGGTGACCGAGCAAGGCCGAGGGGGCTTCGTGACAGGTTTTCTTGATTCAGCGCCATTGTTCATGCTCTGACAGAAGTATTGTTCCCACATCGATGAGACTCATGCTCGTCGTGCTTGTATGAAGGTGGTTTGGCTTCCTTGTGCATAAATAAAAAGCATTTTTCAAGAAACGTCAATTTTGAGTAGACGAGAGTAAAATGTGGAACAAAATGAAATATTAGTTTCAGGAAAAAAAAAAAACTATCAACATGAAAAAAACAACTCATCTATCTATAATTCCAGCAGTGTGTGTGTGTGTGTGTGTGTGTGTGTGTGTGTGTGTGTGTGTGTGTGTGTGTATGTCTGTGAGTGTGTGTCTGTGTATGTCTGTCTGTATGTGTGTGTATGTGTGTCTGTGTGTGTGTATGTGTGTCTGTGTGTGTGTGTGTGTCTGTGTGTCTGTGTGTGTGTCTGTGTGTGTGTGTGTGTGTGTATGTCTGTCTGTCTGTGTGTGTATGTGTGTCTGTGTGTGTGTGTGTGTGTGTGTGTGTGTGTGTGTGTATGTCTGTCTGTCTGTGTGTGTATGTGTGTCTGTGTGTGTGTGTGTGTCTGTGTGTGTGTCTGTGTGTCTGTGTGTCTGTGTGTCTGTGTGTCTGTGACCGCCGTTTCTCGACAACCACTGGTCCGATCTAATTGAAACTTGCCAGTTATATTGCTGGGGACCTGAGGATGTGCCTTTTCAAGGTTTGATATTAATCGGACAAGTGGTTCCCAAGTTATGGCCATTTATTCACCAAACCAATGACAGGACACGGTGCTATGACGTCACGATTAACGTCACATTTACTCTTTTTTTTTTTGCACGTACGGCCACGCGAAAGCGAAGGAACGGCCTGTGTAGTTGTTGTTTCTGGCACGCGGTTTGAAAGTTTTTATTATTATGATTATTATTAATATTTTTTTGCACGGACGGGCCCACACTAGTAAACATTAAAGGTCCAAACTTGGCCAACGAACTGCGGAATCGTAATGATCGCTCTTTGTTCGAAGTGAAATTCATTGAAAGGTCAAACGTTCTTCAGCAATCCCGACTGTAAATGACGCGAGCAATCTGTGGCGGTGTATTGCTTGCAACGCCGGTGGATTTGTTTATACATCGCGAGACAAGTTCAAATTTAATGACCGCATTTCATGTAAATATTGCGATATGCTTTATGTTTTTCTTTAAATCGCATTCGCGGAATTATTGAAAAGATCACGGCAACGGAGACAGTCGGAATGAAAAGAAAATTCCTTTCGTTCGTCAGAGTTAATGTTACTACAATTTTATGTTTATATTCAATTGTTACGAGACATTTTATGTTCACTTCTGTCTTCCTTCAGACCGACGTTCCTTGATTTATGTTTATTTTTCTTTCCTCACTCTTTGTACGTTTGGGGTCGCCTGACGAAACACTTTCAGCGGTGTATTGCGCGACGCACCGTTCGCTTGGCCGGTCCTGGTATTATTTTTGTTGTACAGATAAAGTTTTATTTAAACCGAATATGAAGAAGATCCCGCTTTTATCGATTGCTGTAATGTGTAAAAATTATACTCCGGCAAAAAAAAGAGAAGAGTTTCGAGGAATAATGGTGGAGGTGGCGGTGGCTCGGGAAGGGGGGGCGCTCGAGCAGCGAGGTCGGTCCTCGGTTTAGTCGATCTGGTAAGGCCACTTGGGCCGGTTTGAACGAGGGAAGGTAGTAAATAGTGACGCTCGAGCTCGGAGAGAAGCTCAGCGGCAAAACAGGTCGACTCTTTCCAATGGAGTTTGGAGAGCAGACGTCAAATGTGAGCAACGAACTGATCCTGGTGGAGAACGGCGTTGAAGGCGATAACGACGAGGGTAGGGGAGCAGGAGCAGGAGCAGTTGGGTCTGAGAGAGAAGCCGAGGCCGGAGTTACCGCGGGGGAGCAGAGCGAGCAGAGCCGCGGCGAGCAGGACAAGGCCGAGGCCTCGGCTTCACTCAACCTGCTGGAGGTTTGCGCCGTTTGCCGCCTCGGCCTACAAACCCGCGAGCCCAAACTGCTTCCCTGCCTGCACTCCTTCTGTCAGGCCTGTCTGCCGAGGCCTCAACGCCAGCAACTCTGTCTGGGTGCTGCTGCTGCTGCTGCCGCCGTGAACGGAGCAGATGTCACGGGAAGCGGACCGACCCAAGGTACGTGGGTCATGATGGACCTCGTCGTTTATTATGGGACCGATTCCAGGTGTGATGTCAGTGGTGAGGAATGTAATTTGAGGAGATGTTCCGATGAGGTAATGGTGATACTTTAAATTACTAACATGTCGTTCATATGATTATTAGGGCTCAATGGCGACGATGATGGTAATTATGATTACAAGTGGGGGGACGTCGGTGGCACTGGGGGGCGGGACTGGCTCCACGGTGAGGGGAGGAGGGGGTGTGGGTGGCGTGAGGAGAGGAGAGTGTGGGTGTCGTGAGGAGAGGAGAGGGGTGGGTGAGGAGAGGAGAGGGGTGGGTGTCGTGAGGAGAGGGAGGGGTGGGTGTC
This sequence comes from Eptatretus burgeri, assembly GCF_056783735.1. Classification (NCBI taxonomy): domain Eukaryota; kingdom Metazoa; phylum Chordata; class Myxini; order Myxiniformes; family Myxinidae; genus Eptatretus; species Eptatretus burgeri. The sequence goes on along the minus strand of NC_140966.1, from coordinate 25,815,537 downwards.
GTGAGGAGAGGGGAGGGGTGGGTGTCGTGAGGAGAGGGGAGGGGTGGGTGTCGTGAGGAGAGGGGAGGGGTGGGTGTCGTGAGGAGAGGGGAGGGGTGGGTGTCGTGAGGAGAGGGGAGGGGTGGGTGTCGTGAGGAGAGGGGAGGGGTGGGTGTCGTGAGGAGAGGGGAGGGGTGGGTGTCGTGAGGAGAGGGGAGGGGTGGGTGTCGTGAGGAGAGGGGAGGGGTGGGTGTCGTGAGGAGAGAGGAGGGTGTGGGTGTCGTGAGGAGAGGGGAGGGTGTGGGTGTCGTGAGGAGAGGGGTGGGTGTCGTGAGGAGAGGGGTGGGTGTCGTGAGGGGAGGGGTGGGTGTGGGTGTTGTGAGGAGAGGGGTGCGTGTCGTGAGGGGAGGAGCGTGTGTGGGTGTTGTGAGGGGAGGGGTTGGTGCGCATGTCATGAGGGGAGGGGTGGGTGTCGTGAGGAGAGGGGAGGGGTGGGTGTGGGTGTCGTGAGGGGTGGGTGTCGAGAGGGGGGGAGTGTGGTGTCGAGAGGAGGGGGGGTGTGGTGTCGAGAGGAGAGGAGAAGGGGGTGTGGGTGTCATGAGCGGGGAGAGGTGGGGGTGTGGGTGTTGAGAGAGGGGTGGTGCCGTGGTGTACATAGCAGTGGTGGTGTAGATCCATTGTTTGTTGGTGGTAGTTGTCACGTCTCTTGTCTGTGGTTAGGTGTGGTGATGTTTATCAACTTGTGTGTAGGTCGCAGTGTTGGTGTGTGTTGGTTGCAGTAGTGATGTCTCTAGTTATCAGTTGGTGATATCTTTTGTCTGTCGGTAGTCTGGTGATGGTGGTGATGACACTGGGCTCAATCGTATAGATTATTCCACTGTTGCGATGTTTCCATTATTGTGGTGGTAATGTCTGTGGTGGTGGTAATGCTGGTGTTGTTGATTATGACGTGGTCCATTTTGAAATGGTCCCAATGATGATGGCGATGATTGTGTTGTTGGAATGACAGTTGTCATGATTGTGATGTATTTATCACCGTGTTTTTGGTGCGATGATGATGATGATTGAATGGATCATAATTGTAAACTTCAGATTTGTACATTTCCTGTTTTGAATTGTTTTTTAAATTTGTTTTATTTTTTTATTTTGTTGCCTCATAATGGTCTGATTGTAAAGTTGTACAAGGAATGTTATTGTCCTTCCCTGCTGACTCCATGATGGGTGCAACATGGGTTGTTGAGAGGTGGTTTTAATTTGATGGCAAAATCCATTTTCATTTTTGTTTGTTCACTTGTAAATAAATGTTTCATGACCAGTTTTATGTTGTTTTGAGTTAAGTAGTAGTAGTAGTAGTAGTAGTAGTAGTAGTAGTAGTAGTAGTAGTAGTAGTAGTAGTAGTAGTAGTAGTAGTAGTAGTAGTAGTAGTAGTAGGTGGTGGTGGTTTTTATGAAACTGTTAGTCGTGATGTTGATTTTCATTGCGCTCATGATCGATTTTTATATTCTCCCCTGAATGTTTAACTTTGTTTTTGTTTTTAGATCCTCGAGGAGGATCTCTAAGTCTTACTCACGTTGTTGTTATTCATCTTCTGCTTGTGGACTTTTTTTGTTTCACAGCCGACAGTTTTCATCGAAACTTCCTGAAACTTGGCGTACATATGTAAAAATTCCCTGCGCAGACAGTAACCATCTCCGATTTTGAAAATTCCTCCGAGAAAAAAGTTATGACGTCAAAATATCTCCGCTAATGGAAATCGCCTGAAAAATTATCTCCGAAACTAGGCAAGCTTTTTGAATTCTGTTTGCGGGAATCGAACAGGGCATTAGCAGAGATTAATTTCCGCACATGTGATGCATCATTATGACGTCATATCAATTTTTATGACGTCATTCCTATTTTTTGACATTTTTTTTTTGTTTCACAACCCAGAGTTTTCATCGGAGCTTCGTGAAACTTGCCATGTATATGCAGAAAGCCCACGCGCAGGCAGTAACCATCTCCGATTTTGGAAATTCGTCCTAGAAAAAAGTTGACGTCATAATATCACCGCTAATGAAAAATCGCCTATACCATTATCTCCGAAACGAGGCAAGCTGTTTGAATTTTGTTTGCGGGAATCAAGCCGGGCCTTAGCACAGATAATTTATTGCAAACCTGATACATCACAATGACGTCATATTCGTTTTTATGACGTCATCATTAAGAGGACGAGGATCTTGGCTCATTTGAGCTTGTTAATTTCAATATCATCCTGAGCCATGTCGTTTGCGGGTATTATTGTGAATTTTGCACATGAGGTTGCTTCTGCGGATTGTGGTGAATTTTTAAGACGTTTATAAAATTGTTTTCCTTTTTGATTATCTTGGCTGTGTGACATGGAATAGTCTTAGGCTGCTAACATTTTGAGCTGTCGAGCCTGGATTCGAATCCCGATCCAGCTGTAAACTCTCACCCTGGTGTTTCACAGGCAGGGCGATCCATCGGTGTGCGCCACCCATCGGAAGGTCGTTAAACCGGAGGACCTGTCCGCCAGCACTGGTGATTGTTCGACGTTAAGCTCTCAGCGTGCCTTTCGCGATGTGCAGACGAGTTATCGCCTCATCCCGAACAAAATTCCAATCTCCTTCCCTGATTGCTGGTTAGGCAATGGCAAACCACCTAGCCTAACTCTCGCCAAGAGACTGCTTCGGCAGCATCAACATTCTGTCGAGAGTGTGGCACGTTAACATGCAGTATGATCACAATCGCATGGAACCGAATGGCCGTTCTATTGCGCTGCGTCTCACTCTTGTGAAGTACTACATTTTATGTTTTTGTTTTTTTTGTTGTTTTTTTTTTTTGTCCTCTTGGATGTGAACACATCGATCATCCGGTCGTGGCGTTCCTTCTCTACCCGCCTCAGAATGACCGAGAGTTTGTCCTCATTTAACCAGCACATTCTTTATTTTCAGCTTAATTCAATCTTTTATTCATTCCAATACTTTTTCTTTTCTTTCCTTATTATGTAATTGCTATATATATATATATATATATATATATATATATATATATATATATATATATATATATATATACACACACACATGGAAACAGCATTTGAAATTTATTAAGCCCTACCTTTTCATCCCCCTGGTTGCCATTCCTTACTTGTACCTCACTTCCATTTTGTCTACACCTCTTTATCCCTCTTGGGTATCCCGATCTGCATCCTTATTGTCACTAGCTTTATCTGCTCTGCCCATTTAACCTTTACCTTTTCCCCTTCTCCATTGTCCTGGCAGCTGTAATTCTTCTTTTCATTGATGGCACTCAACGTTGGTGCTTGTAGATGGGGAAAGTGCAACCCCCAAACCTCCTGTGGTAGTTACCCTCCACAATGATGAACCTGTATTACAAAAACCAAGTATGCAATACGTGTTTAAGGCGTGCTTTCTGCTTCTTCGGATATTAATTTCCGCCGTCCTCACCTGATTAAGTTGACACTCCGATCTTGTTTCTTTAACTCTCGGTGCAATGCTAGAATGTTCGTCATGACATTACGTTTTCGAAGCTCACCGATAATTAATTATAATTGGTCCGTTTTAACCCTATTCTTGTTGAGTGTTGCTTTGTATGATTTCTGAAGTTATAGTGTCTCCCTTTACTACCTGTAATTTCCCAAAACCAGAACACACCCTCCTAAGGTTGAAGGTGCACTCTTTTTATATATATTTTTTATTTTAGGTTAACATTATGAGAACCAAATTGTGTGATGTTTTCAAGCTTGAGCTGAGGAACACCTCCAGGTGTTCCATATCTTAGCATCTTTGCTTTTAGGGTTATGTATCACTGCAGTTTGCACTATTGTTTGAATGTGTTTATTTTTGTCCTTCGCCTCTCCTACAAGACTGACATTGGAATGATCTCCGCCCGACCGATCATCTGTCGATGCACTTTTGTGTAGGCGATGTTTCAAAAAGCATTGAACGTTTTGATTTCATCTTGCATATATCTGTTCCTCAGGACATCTCAACCAGATTGGATCAGGGCTGTGATTGCATGAATTCTGTTGTCGTGGCAACCATCTCAGTAACTTGGTTTGTGTATGCCATTATTTCAAAAAAACATTCATGATTTAGCTTTCATGTTGTACAAATATATTCCTCATATCACGAAAAACGTGGGGGACCGAGAGAATGAGCTGCTTGGTTATTTTTACCTCCATCACTGAAGGTGAAGGAGGTTATGTTTTCACCCCTTTCTGTCTGTCTGTCTCTCTTTGTGTGCAGGATGTGTCAAAAGGTTGTGGACGGATTTGGACGAAACTTGGTGGAGAGGTTTGGTGTGTGACCATGACGAATTGATTTGATTTTGCTGAAGATCCAGATTCGGATCTGACTGCAAGAATTTTTGAAGTGATTCTTCACCATTGAGAGATGGGGGCTCAAAAACTATATATGGCATGATATTTCAAAAATGTATTGGGCCAGATATGTTCTCTTGGATGAGGCATTACAGGGCGGAGGTATGCGCTCTACCGAGTGCCCTTCCAGTTCCCTCTGTCCTTCCAAGTCTCCCAGTCACTGCCGCTGAAAAGCATCACCAGAGCATGATTCTGCCATCAGCATTCTTCACGGTAGGGATGGTGTTAGATGGGTGATGAGCTGTGCTCGGTTTCCACCAGACATAGCTCTTTGCAGTCAGGCCAAAGAGTTCAATTTTCATCTCATCAGACCACAGAATCTCGTACCTCAAGCTCTCAGCCTTTCACCTGCATTTTTTGTGAACTCCAGGCGTCCTGTCATGTTCTTTTAACCTCAGGAGTGGCTTCTGTCTGGCTCCCCTCCCATTAAGCTGAGATTTGTGAAGTGCTGCAGAGATTGTTGTCTTTCTGGCAGGTTCTTTCATCTCAGCCAAATAACTCTTTTGTTCTGTCAGAGTGGTCATTGGGTTCATGGTCACCTCCCTGACTAAGGTCCTTCTTGCCTGGTTTCTCAGTTTTGGTCAGACGGCCAGCTCTAGGAAGTCTGGGTAGTTCCATATTCTTTCCATTTCCTAATGATGGAGCCCACTGTGCTCTTGGGAACTTTCACCACTCAAGAAATTGTTTTATACCCTTCCCCAGATGTATGCCTCCTCACAATTCCATGTCGGAGTTCTACGGATAGTTCCTTGGATCTCACGGTGGAGTTTCTGCTCTTGCATGCACTGTCAACTGTGGAACCTTGTATGGAAAGGTGTTTCTTTCCAAATCATGTCCAATCAATTGAATTGGCCACAGGTTGACTCCAATCATCTTGTAGAGACATCTCAAGGGTCATCAAAGGAAATTGGATGCACCTGAGCTCAATTTGGAGTGTCATCACAAAGCGGTTGAATACTTATCGACGCAAGACGTTTCAGATTTTCATTTTTAATAAATTTGTAAAAATTTCCCAAAACATATTTTCACTTTGTCATTGTGGGGTATTTTGTTCAGATCGGCGACAATTTTTTTTTTAATGTAATCCATTTTAAATTCAGGCTGACGCACAACAAAATGTGATAAAGTCAAGGGTTGTGAATACTTTCTGAAGGCACTGGAATACTCCATGTGTACATGCGTACATACGTACATGTATAGTAACCGGGACGAGAGAATAGTGGAGACAAACTCCCAAAATGCCGACCGGAGGCATTAATTTAAATTGCAAAGCACCTTGGTGAAACGTAATATTCACTTTTACTTTGCTTCCACGCGCTGAGAACCTAACGTGCTCATGCGTGTGTCCGTCCACTGGCAATTTATTCGCTCGCAGAGAAAGTGAATGAACCCAGGAACCAACAGGAATAATAAATAATTTGGTTTAATGAAAACGTGTATACCGAAACCAGGGAAGGGAGCAGACAAACAAAAAGTGTTCAGGGAAGATTGCAAGGAAGAAGAGGACATTGCAGTCAGAAAACGAATCATCCTTGTAAACCATAAATGGGCTGACAGGAAGGCCAAGAGGTACGCACACGAGCCTCTAAGCTCTTGAGCTTAGGTTTGAATCCCGATCCAGCCACAAACTGTCATCCTGGTGTTTCACAGGCAGAGTGATTCATCGATGTCTGTGCCGTCCCTCGGATGGACGTTAAACGGGTATCTCGTCTGCCAGCATTTGTTGGTGGACGTTAAAGATGCCACAATGTCATTCGCGAAGAGTAGGCAAGCTATCGCCAACACCATGTCCAAATTCCTGCCCTAACCACCAGATGGCATGCATCAGCTGCACAGCTATGCCCTTAACCAATGATGCTACCCCGCAGCCTCGTGCTGCATGAGGAGGAGGAAGAAGAAGAATAACCTTAAATATTGTTGGGATAATCTACTTGACCATTCCTCATTGAGGAAAACAGAATCTCTTGAAAACGTGTTGGACACTTGGAGGGTGAAGGAGGCTTACAAGATGTGAGAAGGCGAAAAATGGAAATGAGGCTTGGTTCAGGCCTGGTCCAGCCGAGTGAGGTGTCATCGCTTGTATTGGATCGGAGAAGCAGGCTACAATTCCTCCATACATGATGTGCTGCGAGGTCAGTTTCCCGTCGGCTTGGGCAAGCCGTGTGCTGGTGTCCCAAGATTCCCAGGACTGGTTCCTTCATGTACCAGGAGATGGGGAGCGGGGAGAATCAAAAGAACCCTGGCGACTTCCAAGGATTTCTGGTTGGGCGTGGGGGAGGGGGCGATTGGGGGGGGGCAACTCATGCTCCTTACTCTGCCAGGCCTCAGATCAGACTTCAAACAGACCTCAACCGAGATGCTCCCAGCTCTCAACCGATGCTTTGGACAAAGCGATTCCTTAAGCATATTTGGCAGAGGTATTAAAACAGAGGTATTGCACTCTATATCAAAAAAACGAAAATACTGGTCTGTAAAGGAAAGTAAAGTCTTTGTACTTTTCTCAAAATGAAACTTATGTAAAGCATTCAACTTCTCTTGAACGACGGATACTTTACATTCAGCCGCAGAGAGTATGGATACCCATGGGTTTGGATCTGGCATCTTTCTTTCAAAATATGGCGTTAAAGATGTGTTTAAAAGGCATCCTCACCAAGAAAAGCAGGTTAAAAGTCTGATGGGGGTCCAGAACATGAACATAAATAAACTAGTCTGTGTGAGAAGGTGTGGGAGACATCTTTCGATTAATTGAAGATTTACTGGCAATTCATAACGGGTCTATGTTTGATCAGACTCATGATGGCATTTATCCAAAAGAGCGAGAATTAAAAACGGAAAACCGAACTCATGCTTTTCTATTTTAATTGCAATTACAAATTTATACTATTAATGATGAATTTCATACTCAGTTGTTTGATAAATGAGATACTTTTCCATTGAACATTGAACATTGCATTTCTTGAACAGCAATGTTCCGAAAAAAATGACCTTCGATTGCAGACTTGCAGGTGAAACGAGAACGGCACTCATTGGAGTGCATACCTCCATAAGACTGAACAATTTACATTTTGCATCATCCTGATCGGCCGGATCTGCATCGGGGACCCAAACCAAAATCTAATCGGCTCGTTCTTGTGGCTTCACTAACTCATCCACCAAGTTGTGTCATAACCCAAAGAAAACTTTTTGAAACATCGTTTTTTTTTGGTCCTTTCTGTCAATTGTGAAGAATCGCTTTAAAAATTATATTTATATATATACATACATACATATATGTATCTATCTATATATAGTATCCGGATCTTCACAAAGATCGAATCAATTCGTCCTTATCACATGCCCAACCTGTCCACCAAGTTTCATCCTAATCCATCCAAAACGTTTTGAGATACCTTGCTCACAGATAGGGGTGAAAACATAACCACCTCCACCTTTGGTGGTGGAGGTAAAAAATCAGAACCGTGACAGCAACACCAGCAGCACCAAACTAATACATTAAAACAGCTTGTCAGATGTGTGCTAACACAGGAAGCTTCAGTTAGCATGTTAAAAACGATGTATATATATGTATATGTATATGTATATGTATATGTATATGTATATGTATATGTATATGTATATATATATATATATATATATATATATATATATATATATATATATATATATATATATATATATATATATATATACATATCACCTGTATTTATTTTAAAAAAACTAAAAGCATTGAAATAAATACATTGTCAGGAATTTTTCAGTTTCCTGGTGTGTGTGTGTGTGTGATTTGTTTTGCAGCTCTTCAATCGGTCTTCGACCCTGTATAATAACCAGCTGGACATATATGGCCCAGCCCCGAGCTGCCTCGCTTTGATAAAAACCCCTGTTTGATTGGACTCTGCATGCGACCCATGACATCCTCTTTATAAAACTAAATTCAGAATGGTATTCTGCTGCGAGGTTAAAAAAAAATCAAAAACGTATGACTGACAGACCATGTGATCTGTGATCTTTAAATTACTAAGCTATATTCCCCCATGGCTGTTTGATGTGCATGAAGTTTCACATCGATATAGTAAGCTGTTTTGGAGAAGATAAAAATTGAAGGTGTATTCTTCAAAAAATTATGGCTGCCAGACCATGTGACACATGACTTTTAAATTTACACCCTATATTCTCCAAGGTTGTTAATCATGTGTACGAAGTTTCGCATCAATCTTGTAAAGCTTTTGTGGAGAAGATTTTTTAAATAAATATTTTTAGAGGTTTTTATTTTAAATCCAATATGGCTGCCAAACCACGTGACTGATGACTTCATCATTTTATTTCTCTCGACCAACTTATCAGTAGATCACCCTCAATAATTTTCGTATTGACCGGATAATGATTTTGACTCATCCGATTATGGCTGGCATACCACTTCACCGACGACATTATCTATTTATTCCCAAATGGGGAGTACTTGACATGTGCCAAGTTTCAATATTTTTTCGTTGAGTGGTTTCAGAGAAGAAGATGCCCAAATTAATTATTTATTTTCTCCAACATTGCTGTCGTACCACGTTGTCCTCTAACGCCATAGTTATCAATTCCACATGGGTAGTCGATTCTTTGTTGAAAAATTTGTGTCGATCGGATGAGTGGTTGCAGAGAACATGAATTCACAATCAAATAAATGTCCAAATGGTGGTGGAAGTATAGTACACAATAATAATACTAACAAAATAATGAGGGTACCAGCCAAATAGCTTGTTCCCCTCCCCCACCCCCCAATTAATATTTTTGGGGATTGGGGGTTATTTTAATCGGTTCTGTCTGTATGTCCTTCATGCTTAACGGTTGTGCAGAACTTCATCAAAGTTGGTAGTTATGATTGCCACATGTCAAGAAGGTGTGCACAGCAGTATAAATTTTGGCCCTGCCTCTTGGTTCCTGGGGTAGGGTCAAAAGGTTATATCCCCAAAAATGCAATTGCAGTACACGTTTTAACCATTTTTTGAAATGAAACTTTGTATTTGCAATCAACATTGGGGGGCGGGGAGTGGGGGACACATGAAATATGTCATGGTTGTTTTTTTTTTTGGATTTGGCCTGCATGCCCCAGGGGGTGGGATTTCAGGTGACTGGTCAAAATTGGAAAACAATATTTTAACTGGTGGAACTTTTTGCCATGTTCAACTTTGCTTTCTTTAGGTGGAAAGAGTGGGAATTTGTGATGGTGTGACATTGACCTCAATGTAATTGTAGTTTTAAATTTTTTTTGTTATTGTCGTGCCAATATGTGACTTTCCAAATTATGACATGAATGTGAAGCTTGTGGCGAGGCAGTTGTCCTGAAACAACTTGCCTTTGCCTCATGGAAAGCAAACCCAACTGAGGGCAATCTCAGTTCCTTCCACAAAGCTCGGAACAAGTGTGTATCTTCCCTCAGGAGAGCCAGAAAACAACATCTTTCTCATCTCAAGTCTGAACTCTCAAACCTCTCTCCCTCCTCAAAATCCTGGTGGCGTTTAATCAAATCTGTTTCTGGTGTATGTTCCCCCTCCATCCCCTCCCTTACCTCAAATGTCCGCACTGCTGGTTCCACACGTGATAAAGCTGAATGTCTAAACTCGGAGTTTGCAGCTAAATCTTGTGTCCTAAACCCATCACTATCTCTACCCACTTTACCCAGTCGCACCCAACTGTCCCTGGACTCTGTATCCTTTTCTCCTGACAAGGTGGAGAGCTTGCTTTCAAACCTCGAGTCAGATTCTGCAACCGGTCCAGACGGCATCAGCCCACGTGTCCTCAAAGCCTGCTCTTCTGCTCTTGCTCACCCTCTCTCTGTTCTATTCACCCTTTCATTTGCCCAAGGTCATCTGCTATCTGCTTGGAAATCTGCTAACATCACTGCCCTGCATAAAAAAGGTGCAAAAACAGATCCCTATAACTACAGACCAATCAGCCTTCTCCCAATCATCAGCAAGGTGATGGAATCCATCATCGCCTCAGATATGAAATCCTTCCTCTTCTCCAATGGCTTGATTTCCAATCATCAATTTGGTTTCAGACCAGGTCACTCTACCCTGGATATGCTGCTTCTGCTCTCCCATCAATGGATGGAGGTCCTCAATGCCAGACAGGAAATCCGAGCCGTATCCCTGGACATATCACGTGCTTTTGACACAGTCTGGCACCCTGCCCTACTCACCAAACTCTCTTCCCATGGTATTCAAGGCCATCTCCACTCATGGCTCGCAGACTTCCTCTCCTGTCGCAGTCAACGTGTGTCCCAACGCAGTCAATGAATGCCAAATGAGGCCTTTTACACACGCGCTGTGCGTGCGTTTTTTTTTTTTTGTTTGTTTGTTTTTTATACAGTGAATCCATTCTGCTTGCATGAAATCTCATTCAAAGTCTTTCAAACATAATTTTCAGCATTTAAATGAATGGCAATTTTACAATGGTTAACCATAATTGTTGGTTCTTAACTGCAAATTGGACTCGTGAAAATACGAGGAATATCCTTGATTGAGCGGTGTCTGGAAGTGCCAACTTGTATTGCTTCTGAGTGCTTTGTGTCCCATTATTTAATATTCTATAAGCTGGAGTTATCGAGGTGTACACGCCATTAAGGAAGGTTTACCGTTGTTGGGCGATTTTTCTCGTTGCGGCCAGACACGCGGCTTTCCTCCACCGGGCCCTTTTGCCCTGGCTGCTTGATGGGGGTCACTAATGGCATTCTGGAGAGTCGTGCTAAGAAGGTTAAGGCCCACAGGGCTGCTGGCTTTCTCCTCAATGGCTCGCTTAACATCTCGCTGTTCATTTGGTGTCACGTGCACACCACTTTCACAGACCAAAACCCAGGTTGTATTGGTTGCTGTCCTTTGGTGTCTCCACTGCATGCATGCTCAGAGGAAAAAAAATAATTGTTTGGAAGACTGTTTCTGTTTCTGGTTTTGTGCGTTTGATTTTTGAAGTTCTGAACTTGCACGTGGCCTACAATGAAACATTAATGTTGGAGGGGTGTTGAGATGATCCAATCTGTCTTGAGATCCCTTTTTGTATGTTGATGTATGCACACTTGTATTCTAACATAGAATGCACTGGGATTGCTCCATGTCATTCACTTTTTTCTTTTTTTTTTTCTGCTGATCAACAGTGAGTGCGAGTTTAAATGAGATAAACGGGTAGGCTTGAGCATTTCACTATTGCCATTTGTTTTGTTTTTTTGCAAGTGACCAAAGCGAGGCAATTGCAATGTAATGCTCTAAACTAAACAATGCTGTAACTGCAGCACATGATATATATATATATATATATATATATATATATATATATATATATATATATATATATATATATATATATATATATATATATATATATATATATATATATATATATATACATTTTCAGATTGTGTTGTGAAATTGCTTCTTAAATAGATTTTAACAATTTATTCTTATACACTGTACGGGGCTGGCAGGATAGCATAGAGGTGTGCATGCACACTCGCTGCTAAGCTGTCTAGCCTGGGTTGGAATATGGGCCCAGCTTTAAACTGTCGTCCTGGTGTATCACAGGTAGGGTAATTCATCATTGCATGTGCCATCTCTTGGGGTGGATCTTGAACGTGCCTTCCATCTGCTGCCATCACTTGGTGGACGTTAAAGATTGCACGGTGCAATTCGCAAAGAGTAGGCGAGCTATCGTCGGCACCCTGGCCAAATTCCAAATTCCTGCCCTAACGTTCATCGAACGTCCGGTCTGGCCAGCCGGTTCGTGAAGCACTTGGGCCAATCCAACTCCACAATAACGTGGTAATTGTGGCCATTAATGAAGAAGATCAAATTACAGCGAGTGTTGCATCATACTTGTGAAACATTTTGCTACTTTATTTAGAAAAATTTTTTGGCAGCTTTCTCACGTAACACGGGACTTTTGAAATGGTGAAATGCGCCCAAGAATGCTCTGTGTGCACGCTCAGAACCCGCGAGCAACAGTTGCCAACTACACACGCTAAAATGTATCGTATGTGCGAGATGAGGATTGTTCGGTACAATGGCTCACAAAGCTTCTAAAAGAAGCTGTAAATACTTGGAAAAGGACCTGAGAGAAAGGGTTGTGTGTTCATACAACGGATGATTTAAAGAACCTTCTCAACTCGCCAACAGGATTGAGACCTTGCAGCTGTCCGTCCTGTAAAGTGTTCATGTGAACCTGAAGGCTCGAAGAACTGTGAATGGGTACGTGCCACTGAAACACTCGCCGACAGCTGACTCGGCTGTTGGTGAGTGGACTTTGCCATGGTCACAGGAGGCACTCTCGCAAGATTCAGTCTTGGTGATTTATTTTAAAATGGATGTCTGCGATTGGAAAGACAATGCTGTGCGTCATTACCAACAAAGTTATGGTTACCAACCTTCCGACGAAGGACACCTTCGCCACCTGAAAATAAACAAAGCTTCTGCCGGCTACATTTATGAGAGCCAAATTGCCCCAACAAGAAATCTTCTGAACTCGACACCTCTTGTCCACAGATATTCCCTGTAGTTCGTGAGTCCGATTTGCGTCTGGAAACAGCAATATTCTGGTTAACCATTTCGAAATTGTCACTTCCATTTTTAAATGCTGAAAATTATCTTTAAAAGCCTATTTCATTTGCACATTTTGTCCGAGCGTCGGCAAATTCAAAGTGCCCCAACTTGTAGAACGGCGTCATTGAGAACGCACACACAATGCATGCGCGAAAAGCCTCGTTTGCGTTCATACGTCATTATGAAAGTCCTGTATTCACTGTGCTCCCATCAGTGCACTGTCAGTTATTTAAGGTCGAAAGTTGTATTTTTTTTTTTTTAATATGATCTCATATTTACATGCGCGTCATCTGCTCACATGACCAGCAGGGGACATTGCGCAGTTTGCGTTTTGAGTTGTGGGTACGGAGAAATCTCATGCCGGTGGTACGTTCCAAAAAGAGTCGGTCATCTCGTGCCAGCACCCTTGCTAAATTCCCCAATTTTCGATGTAATACGATATGAAAGTTGATAAATAAATTGATGTTTGGTCAGATGGTACGCATAGTGGGAAATTAGGATAAATAAAATTTGAATGGAGGACCCAATGTCCTCCTGTGTCTTGAGGTTTCCTTGGATATTGTGCACAGCTTTAAAATAAATAAACAAACAAACAAATAAAAAAAAAAAGGGCAATGTAACAATGTGAACAACAGTGCCTGGTTACCATAAAGGATGATCCATTGGTGCAGCTCATCAAACCAGGAGTGGAAAAGTATTTACAAGACTGAGTTTTTAATTCATGTTTTGTTTTATTTCATTTAATTTTTCTGATTTTGTGACTGTTTTGTGTGCACGTGATGATTATGACATCACACAATTACAATACTTGCCCATTGACAATTGATCATTCCTCCCCCCCCCCCCACCGCTTGAGTTATTAATTAATTAATTAATTAATTAATGTATTCGGTGCTCATTGCATTCTTGGGAATGATCGAGTCGTTATGAAAGTTCTACAAATCATTTGTCATTCTTCCACAGTGGGGTGCATTCTAATTGATTCGGGCTTGTGGGTAAAGAATGCTTATATTGCCCTCCGAATTGTTTTTTTTTTTTTAATTTTAAATAAGAAAGGTATAATTGATTGGGGGAGTCGCTGATCTTGAGGGCAGTTATTTGCTTCACCCTGTCGTGCCCTAGGCTCTCGCAAGATGTCGTTTAAATTGTAGAATTGGGTTTAATTCCAGCTACCGCTGTTCTCCTATAAGAGGTTATCTGCATAATTATTGCATGTGCTGGTACTGGGGGTTGGGGGGATGGGTTCAAGTGAATTTGAAGGAAATGAAATTAAGAGATTGAGGATGGAGGAAGAAAGGCAGGTGGGAGAGGAGGGAGAAAAGGGAAATTTTGGTTGGGGAGAGAATCAGGCATCTGGCAGGTGGTTTGAGGAATAGGAGGGTGAGTGTGAGGGAGGGGGTGGGAGGGGGGTCTGGGAAAAATTAAATTATGCTATTTTATGTTGAGGGTCACCAACCTTGAGAAGGCTTTTCACAGGCCTTGTCTTGCAGTGTATATTTCCATATATAATGCTTTCCTGCTTAACAAGTGCAAGCAATCCCGTCCAGTGTTTGTGGTCCACCCGATGATCAATCAAACCCCATGGAGAGGGTGTTTGGAGCCGTGCTTGGTGGGGTTTCTCCGCATTGTGGACTTTCTCCCCATATGTGCCTTTTTAATTGGCATCGAATGTACCTCTCGAGCACATTGATTTCTCGGCGCTGCTTCGACGACGCAGCATTGATTGGTGTGAACATTTTGTGCAATTTTGGTGGATTATCTCATGCAATTTGCTTGAAATTGCTCTAAAAGGCCAAGCCACTCGGGAAGATGTTTTCATTGTTCAAGCATCCCTCGTTTTAAATGGAAATGGAGCTTTGTGCTGAAATTGCTTGTCGTCGCTGCATACACTTTCTTGCAATTCTTATGGGTTTCCCCCTTGAATACTATTAGTACAGTTATTATTTTGTTGTTGTTGTTGTTGTTGTTTTGGCTCACCATTTCGTTAAGACAAATGGAATACGCAAACGCTGTGGAAGATATTACAACAGCCCACGTCTCTCGGTGTTCTTGGTGGTTAGCATTTCGTGGACGACGTGCGGAGTTAGCATTTCGTTCTCTTGAGATTCATTGCTGTAATTATTGAATACATTTTGAATCAAATCCTTGTATTTTGACCTCTTTTCGAAGGGAACAGAAATCGGGTTCTGAAAGTCTAATAACCATTGTGAACTGAGCTGATACTTCTTGTGAAGGAAAGAAATTGAGGAATTGGCAAAATGATTCTGCTACATACTGTGACTTAATATTTCCTTATTTTACTTTGTTGCCTGTGGGTTTGAGGGAAGGGGAGGAGGCTGTTAATGTATCAGATTGACCTTTTTATGATAAGGTCGAGGTTCATGACTATATATGTATTATTACACACACACACACACACACACACACACACACACACACACACACACACACACACACACACACACACACACACACACACACACACACACACACACACACACACGGTCGAGGTTCATGGAAGATCAACATCAATGGAGAAAACAGAACATTGTGGAAACCTGTGAGATACCAAACGGTAAAGGCAGGACGAGCTGGATTACGAGTTCAAGCACTTGAACAGGAAGGGAAAATCATGGATTAGTATCGACTCTTTTGTGGCAACTACTTGCTTCTCCCGTCTATAGAACGACCTTCCAGGGGCAACGAAATTATGGCTTCTCCTACAACAAGCGTTGTATAACAATGCGATATTATGAAAAGTGTTTCATGCAACAATTTTCAGGACAATTCCCAAGCTGTTGCCTCCAAGTGCAAGGACCCAAACTGAAAACGTTGGGTTTCCTCTCGTTGAACGTCCAAAAATCTCATGCTTACCAGGAACATGTGAGAATGGCCCTAATGTGGAGAATATGCTGGGAACGTGCACCACGTACTGGTGTTCTGTTCCGGGAGAAACCGCTTCTCGCCATTGAGTGGTGAACTCGGTTTTAGTGGAGACAAAGACTCGTTGAATCGTTCATTGTTTAAATTATTGTCGTCATGTCAAACTCATTTTTCTTATCAAAACATTCATTTTGATACTCGACATGCTTACGTTTCCTGAAGTCGAATACTTGACCTAATTACCCTTTCTTACTTAAAAATTAGGTCAAACTTGAGTAAAACCAGTCAGAAGTGGGACTAAAGTATTTGCCTTCTCACACTTTTTGTTTTCATATCGAACATGACGAGGTTGATAGCAATTTAAAATTTGACCCTTGTTGACCCATTAGCTGACCCTTCAAGGGGGTTCGCTGTTTGGGTAACATTCGGTTGCGTGTTACTCGGCTTCAAATTGATAGGACAACGTTGACAAATCACTTTTCACAAATCAAATCACGTGGTGGTAAACTCTGGTGTCCTCATCCCCTCACCCCACTATTGTTACTCACCTTTGGGTTGGTCAGCCTGGGTTCGAATCTCGACCAAGCTATAAACTGTCATCCTGGTGTCTCACACGCAGCTAGTGATTTATCAGTCTGTGCACCGTCCGCCAGAAGGACGTTAAGCCAGTGGACCCGTCTGCCAGAATTTTGTGGTGGCTGTTAAAGGTAGCACGGTGTCCTCCGTCTCGAGTAGGTGGGTTACTGCTGGCATGCCGGACAAATTCCAAATTCCTGTCGCCTTCACTCGGACGTCAGGGTTTTCCGCGTTTGCCAGACGACCCTGAGAGAAGGTGGTCCAGACTAATTGGGCCCGTTAAATGAGTTGTAGTCATCATACACCTGAGAAACATCTACTTCATATTTGTGACAATTCCACGTATCTTGATCTGTACCTGAGTGCACGCACGCTCACTGTTGTGGACATGTTTATCGGCAACTTGTGTTTTGTTGCTATTTGATTTATTTGTTTTGGTTGTATCTTCTGTACTGCTTTGTATGAATAATCCAGATCAAAATGTCGTTTTGGTTCATCTTGAATGACAACATTTTATTTTTTTCCATTGTAATTCATATGCTGTTTGCAAAACTCGTCACTCCAATAGTATTCTATCCTGACTTTGCTCGTAAGTTTGGAATTTCTGATTTGATGCAAATGGAATATTTACGGAGTGTTCACACCACTACCCGAGATGATCGCTGATAAAGGAGATGAGAAAGCAAGTTATTTCCAAGTGGACCCAAATTATAATGCTGTACTGTACTGTACTGCACTGCACACGTAATTGTACATGCACCATTTTGGTCTCACAAGCATGTGGTCCTGAGGGCACATTCATTGCGTTGGAGTAATTTACTTTGCCCTTTCAGAATTTCTCATTATCAGTCTTCAGTCATTATTTATGTTCAAGCAGCATGAATAAGTTTTTCATTCAATGTGTTCTTCTTCATTTATTGGTTTATTTTTATTTTTTTACTTTTAGTTTTTATTTTTTCCCCATTCCCTTTCAAGTCGAGCGATACCCATTGATCATTGAAAGTTTGCATTTGTAAAATAAAATCTAACGACGCGTTCTGTGATCATTGCAGAATTGATTCACTGCCCTGTGTGTCGCCAAGTATGCCAGCCGAAGGACATTGTGGACAACTACTTTGTGAAAGATGGTTCAGAAAGCCAAGCCGGCACAGACAACAGCATACAGGTGTGCTTAAAGGCAGCAACGGGAATGATGGTAATGCCAGTCTTTTTGTTTGCGTGCCGACCTTTCATTGACTGCACACGTCGATGTCGCGATTGAGCGTTTCATTTTCCGCGCACATCAAAGCACTAGATTATTTCCTTTTTGACTCGTGACTTGTACTCAACACCTTATTGCTTAAGACTTGAACCCAATATTTGGTGGGACTCGGGTTTTTAAATAAAGTTGAAAATGTTTCTACGAAGCATGATGTTCCTTTTTTAATTTTTTTTTAATTTTAAAGAGCTGTGTATACATTGTTCTTATCACCATTATACAAATCTTTTGCTTTTGTGTGTCTTTTAAAAAAATAGTGTACGCCCATCTTGATGATGGCAATCTCCTACACCCTGTCAAAATCGTGTATAATCTAATATGAAAATCTCTCTTCTTCGTCTTTCGGCTGCTCCTGTTAGGGGTCGCCACAGCGGATCATCCGTATGATCCGCATAGTGATTTGGCACATGTTTTACGCCGGATGCCCTTCCTGACGCAACCCTGGTCGCCTCTTACGACACAGGGATGTGGTACACCTATTTTAACCGGGGTATACACCGGGCCCAGTACACTGGTACTCATTTCGCCGACCTCGGAAGGATGATAGGCTGAGTCAACCCCCTCTAATATGAAAATGTATTCATCTATTTTTTAAAACCAAAAACAATTGATGGGTATTCATAGCATTTGGGTTTTACTCAGCAGTTTGAAGTTTCACTTGATTCATTTGTCTTCATTTTAAAAGCACTTTTACAACTGATGCATTCTTCGTCTCCGTGGCAACAATGCCGACATCTTTTCGTAATATTTTGATTTTATTTAAATCATTTTGTTGTTCATAATGTTTAAAATATGTGACTTTTTCAAAATGACGTATGAATGCTAAATGAGGCGTGTGTGTGTGTGTGTGTGTGTGTGTGTGTGTGTGTGTGTGTGTGTGTGTGTGTGTGTGTGTGTGTGTGTGTGTGTGTGTGTGTGTGTGTGTGTGTGTGTGTGTGTGTGTGTGTGTGTGTGTGTGTGTGTGTGTGTGTGTGTGTGTGTGTGTGTTTTTTTTTTTTGACACAATCGGTTCTGCTCGCTGGGCACTTTTAACCGACCATTGCTTGCACAAAATCTGTGATTCAAGTTGTCTTTTAACATGATTTTTAGCATTTTGATGATATTGTTGCGGATTCGCGCCCGCCGGCGTGCTGACGGCCACGTAACTCGAATCGCGGCACGTCGCCCACCGGACGGACAATCCAGTCGTGACCCTCTCGGACTAACGCCGGGAACCAGTCACGGGTGGACCTTTCGGTCTCACCGCGATCGAGCCAATCAGCCCCCGCGTGGGATAGGGTTGCTCGCCAAATTCGACCTACCTAAGTACCCACGCGGAGGGTAGACCGGGCGATCGCACCTCGCCGCAGGTCGACTTCGGACACGGGCCACTTAAGCGACCCGTTCCGTACTATCAGAATAACCGAGCGGTGTTATCGTCGACCTCGACGGTTCGATTAATTATCGGGCGTATTCAGCCCACTACCAACCCTTTACGTGAAGCAAGATGGGGATTCAATGGGAGAAAAGACGAAGCGAAGCGGGACACAGTTCAACAATAAAAGCACATTTATTCGCGGCACACGGGAAGCACACATTCAATTCCACCAAAATCACACAGAAAAGACACAATGCAATTTACACAAAAAGCAAATGTAAAAGAGAAAACACAGTGCAGAGCTAATACCGACTACCGAGCACACGGCAACACTTATACAATTCTACCTCACAGACGGCGCCGACAACACATACCCAAAACCAAGGAAAAGAAATACCCTCAAGGATGAGGCGGGCCTGAGGCCGAGACCGGGTCGCGCCTACCCGTCTGGTGATGAGACGCGGAGCGGCGTTGGCGCCTCACTCCGCGGGCCTCGCGGACAGTGCCTGGCAGGGGGTGGGAAAGGGGCCCCCTTGGTCGCACTATCTCAGCGCGGGGGGAAACAGGAGGGGGTTGCTGATGCTCGGGGTATAGAGGATCTTTATTATCCCTGGTGTGCGTCTCCAGCTCGGCCAGGTCGCGCTGCCGGCCTTCCTCGGGCGTGCAGCTCCCGGCACCGTCGCGAGCACCCCCTCGTCTGCCTTCGCCGCTGCCGCCTCTCCGCCTCTGGACTCTCCACCCTGGACTCTTCTTTGGGCTCTCCTCGTTCGACTCTCTTCAGCTTCTCCAGCTACTGCAGGCTTCGGGCTCCAGACTTCCACACGGCTCTGACTGACGAACACGGTCCTTTTATCCCCCCGTAGCTTCGCCTTTGACCCCCTCCCTTTTACCTTTCACCTCGCTCCCCATTGGCCCGAGAAAAAGTGGGCGTGAAGGCTTTTTGATCCACAAATTTGCATATATCGATCGTTCTGGAGGCGGGGCCAAATCGCCCCTCGCTCACCGATTGGACGGCAAAAAGTGGGCGTGTGTCGTTTTTGATCCGTTTTTGAAGCACAAAATCCGTGATTTTGTACACGCTGTTCGACGCGCGCTCTGCACGAATCCAACACCGGTACCCACAGCGGGGCAAGAACGGTGGCGATGCTACGGTTGCGAGGTGTGACGGGAAGGTCGTGGCGGTTGTGGTGAAGCGGCGTTGTGGTTGGTGGTTGATGTTGTGGTTGTGGTGGTAATCATGGCGGTTGGTCCAAAATAAAGATAGTAAAAGAAAAACGGCTATCCTGAAGAGTCGCAGCTCGCATAAATGACATGTATTCCCACTAGACAACGGGTTCGGGCCTAACTACACATGTACTTACCGAGATACCTCACCTAAGGGACCTGAATGGTGGTTTGCGAATCTGGTAACCACAACAATATCATGGCAATCTCAAGATGGTTAACCACAATTGTTCTTTTTCTGAATGCAAAACTGACTCGCAGAAATGTCGGAACGCGAGAAATATCCATGGATGTGAGGAGTCTGGTTCTTATCATTTCCTGTTAATGCAATTATCTCGTGGCGGCAGTGGTTATCACACACACTCACACACACACACACACACACACACACACACACACACACACACACAAACACACAAACACACACACACACACACACACACACACACACACACACACACACACACACACACACACACAAACACACAAACACACACACACACACACACACACACACACACACACACACACAACTAGTAATGTGTACACACTATTTTGAAGGTTGTTTTTCACAGTTCTCGATCCCTATTTTGGCAGCTCAGTCACAAAACAGGACAACATGAACCTGCACCTGCACCCTGAATGGTCTGCTGCTGATAATTTGCAATTGATAATAGTGGCTTTGAATTGTCAGTTTCCTTAAATGCCATTTTGAATGCTCGACTTTAAGAGAAACTACCAGGGCTATCTTTTCTCTCAGGGAAGAGAACACGACTTTCAAAATGATGTAATCTGCCCCAGATTACTCTGTACGCATGCGCAGAAACCCCTCGTAATGAAATCCATGCGTGGCCTGAATGTATATCATACTTTCCAGATTAGGATTGTAATATGATAGGGCTCACCAAGTTTGTAAAGAAGCCGAAAATACTTGGAAACGTATCTGTGAGAATGGATGTGCTTCTCCACAACGAAAGATTTGGAGAACTTTCTGATCAACTCATCCAAAAAGTTGATATCCTGCAGTCCGTACTGCAAAAACTCCCGACCAAGTGCCCCGTGAAAGCCCCATAGGTTCGTAGACAGGCTCATTCGTTCTACCCACACCCTCATGCTTCTTAACACTAATGCAAGATGTCATATCTGGCGCTTGTCGATGCAGAGGGTAAGTTTAAAATGATGATATTTACTATTAATCAGGTTTGGGAGGAAGGAGGGGAAATGGGAATGGTAGTTGGATGGGTTGTGAGTGCTGATATATATATATATATATATATATATATATATATATATATATATATATATATATATATATATATATATATATATATATATATATATATATATATATATATATGTATATATGTATATATGTATATATGTATATATGTATATATGTATATATGTATATATGTATATATATGTATATATATGTATATATATATATATATATATATATATATATATATATATATATATATATATATATATATATATATATATATATATATATATATATATATATATATATATATATATATATGTTGTTACGGCTGTGGAAATTCGCAGACCACCATAAAGGACCTTAGATCAGTTATGACGATAAGTATATGTGTAGTTAGATTTCCCCACCATTGTTTAGAGGGAATTTCCATGTTCACAGGGCTGTGATCCTTTGAGATAGCCGTTTTTCTTTTCTCTAACATTATTTTGGACCAATCATCCCCCAACAACCAAATCACCACCACCAACATCATTCCCAAACAACTACAACTCAAACACCACCACATTCGCCCCCTTCACCTCCACAACCCCACCCTGCAAACATCGCCTCACCCCCACTCTCAAACGATGCCCGCCAACAACCAAATCGCCACCACCAACACCCTTCCCAAACCACCACAGCAAACTCCCACCACCTTCAACTTTCTACCGTACGTCGTGCTATGGGTTATGAATGGGATATTTTCGAAGAAGAAATCGGATCAGGAATGATTCACGCCCACTTTTCATCCATCCAATGGCTGAGCATCAGGTGGTGTAGCCCCGCCTCCAAAACCGCTGGGATCCACAAATTTACATATGCACTCCTCCCCCGGCCTATATAAGCGCGAGCACAATGCAGCTCGCGGCAGTGTTGGCAGTGGCAGTCTGGAGGGGTCGGAGAACAGGACGGAGCTCGAAGTAGACGGGGAAAGGCAGACGGGGGCCGATCGACGGAGAGGAAGGAGCTCGGAGCTCAGGTCGAAGTTGAGGGGCGAGGAGGGTGAGTTGCTGAGTGGAGCAGGGGCGCGAAGGAGGACTCAGAGGCGAACCAGAGGGCTGAGTGGGGACCGCCGCCAGAGAAGGGGCGTAGTGGAGGCCACAGCCAAGAGGAGTTCGCCGGAGCCAGTGTGGTTCAGAGCGTCAACTCGTTGGACGGAGCGTCAGCAATTCCCCTCTCCCTTACCGAGCTCCGCGCTAAGAAAGCGCCGGTAACCCCGTCCGTTCCCCTCCCCAACCGTGGTGCCGACGGTGAAACGCGTGCCTGCGCGGAGATCGCCGGAGAGAGCTCACCGGCCACGCCAGGGGCACGAAGCCAGGCACGGCTACGCTGACATTGCGGCTTGCCCGCCATCGCGCCGCGAGGGCACGGGTAAGACCCCTCGGTCTCGTGGACCTGGCCGCTCATCCAGGTCCCACGTACAGTTTGTCCACGGACCTGTCTGCCACCCTTGTCTGTGAGGGTGGCTTTTCTTTGCTTTTGTGTAAATGCATGTGGTGGCGCCATCTTACATGTAGAATTGTCTAAGTGTGCGTGTGAAATAAAGACACTTTATTCAGTTTTAACTCTGCCTTTGCTTGCTTTCACTGTGTTCGTGCATGATTTTCTGTCTGGCTGTAAAATACGTGCTTGTCTGAGTGTGCAATAAATGTGCTTGTTGAACTGTTCCCCATTTCGTTGTGTCCTTTCCCTTGTTTGAAAGTTCCATCTTGCATCATGGAAGGAATTGGTAGGACGGGTGTAAGCACCCGGTAAATAGAATCACATCCGTCGGGGTCGGTGATAACACCGCTCGGTTATCACTGAAGCACGGAACAGACCGTTTAAGCGGTTCGTGCCCTTGGCCAGCCAGCGACGATGTACGATCGCCCGGTTAACTACTCGCGCAGGTACTTAGGTAGGTCGAGTTTGGCGAACAACCTTATCCTATCCTGATTGGCACGATTGTGGTGTGGTCGAAAGACCCACCCGTGACTAGCTCCTGGCAGTAGTTCCAAGGAGGGTCACGACTGAATTGTCCGTCCGGTGGGCGACGTGGTTGCGATTGGAGTTACGTGGCCGATCGCACGCCGGGTGGACCGAAATTCGTAACACTGGTGTCAGAAGTGGGATTCAAATCCACCTCGGTCTCCAACTAAATTTACGGGAGTCGGACCAGGGGTGTGCGAAGCAACCCCCCCTCCCCTTCCCTCCAAATTACGAGTGAGATAAATTAAAGATGGAGTTTCAAGGTGAACGGGTGCCAGGTGGATTGGATATGTGTAGTAATGTTGAATCCATGGCCCGGGACGGTTCTTGTAATTATAATCCATGGGGGAGCTCAACCCCATATTCTGAGCACTCTGAAACTAACTCTGAGTCGCACAATGGCGGTGCGATCGCACCTTGGCGCAGCATGGAGCAGGCGGCTATTTTTAGCACAACGAATGGCACGACACGAGGCGAGCACTCCCAACAACTGTTTCATGCCACGGGGGCATGGCAGGCGAGGCAGGCGGACATCGGCGGGCTTCGGAAACAATTGGAGGAAGAATGGAAAACCGAGCTCGAAAAGAAACAAAAAGAGCACGATTTGGAATTAAAACAACTAATGGAAAAAATATTGGAGGGGGCAAGGCGGTTCAAAGAACTAGAGGGGAGAGTGAGGGAAATACATTTGGAAGAGAAAAAATGTGAACACGATTTGGAAATAAAGCAACTAAAGCGAGAGGTAGAAGAAGGCATTCGGAAAAGAGGAAGCCTAGAACGGAAGATAAAAAGAGGAGAGGGACAGCTGGAGGAAAGGATGGAAGAATTGCTGGAAAAGTCTGAACAGTTCAAAGAACTACAGAGAGAAATGAGGGAGGAACAAAGGAAAATAAGGCTGGAAAAAGGAAAAACGCAAACACGATGTGGAATCGGAACAACTGAAGCGAGAGGTAAGGACAGGCCAGTTTAAAAGAGAGTGCCTGGAAAAGAGGATAAAAGGAGAGGAATGGCAGGGAAAACTAGAAGAATACGGTGAGAAAAGGGAGGAATTGAGGAGGAAAGCATGCGAAAGAGGTGAGGAGATGAGAAAGAGAATGGATGAAATGAGTGAGAAAGCATGCAAAGTGAGAGAGGAATTATGGAAAACAACGTGAGTAACAGAACCACCAAACCAAAGAGACGGAATTACAAGACGAGCTGAGGATGTTGCGGGAAGAAAGAACGAAAATAGAGAATGAAATGTTAAGGAACCGCACTGTACAGATCAAACAGTTAGAAGCCAAGGCAAGGTTGGTGGAGTGTGTGGAGATGAGGATGGAATTAGAAAAGAAAACTTCTGAGTTACAGAAACACCAAGACAAAGAAAAGGGATTACAAAACAAACTGAACATGTTGAGGGAAGAGAGAACGACAGCAGAGAATGAAATGTTAAGGAACCACACTGTACGGATCAAACAGATGGAAGCGAAGGCCAGATTAAAGAATGAGGAACAAGAAAGAGTAATGAAGAAAGAACGAATGAGACAGGAGAAGGAAATCGGCCAATTGAAGGAAATAACGAGATTGCAGAATGAGGAACAAGAAAGACAGTGGAATAGAAAACAAAAAGAGTATGAATTTGAAACTAAACGACAAAAGGAAAAGTATAGGTTGGAGTACGTGGAGAAAGTGAAGGAGAAATCAGTCAATTGAAGGAGACGACGAGATTGGAGAGGGAAGAACGAGAGGAACAGTGGACTAGAAAACAAAAAGAACATAAATTTGAGGTTAACCAATCGAAGGAAACTATGAGGTTGGAGAATGAAGGACAGGGGGTGAAAGAAATTAAAAAAGAAAGCAAGGTTGAAGTACGCAGAGATAATGAAAGAACAACGAACGAAGCAGGATAAAGAACTAAGCCAATTGAAAGAAACGATGAGATTGGAGACTGAAAAGCATGAGGAACAGTGGGAGAGAAAACAAAAACGATACGAGTTTGAAATTAACCAGCTCGAGGGGAGAGCAAAATTTGAGTCCACGGAGATCGAAAAACTCTGGAAAGAGAACGAACAACTCAAAAAGTTCGGAGATAAGAGGAAGAACGACTCAAATGGGAAGGAAAATGGAACCGGGAAGAAACAGAAATAAGAAACAAGGAGAGAAAATGTATAGAGACGTGGGAGATGCAAAAAAATAGCGGATAGACTGCACAATAAAGACGGGGGTTAAGGAAGAGCACACACACATTGAGGTGGTGGAGGACCATGAGGGGGAGCTGGCAGAATGTTTTGTGACTCGGTGCAGGCAGCTGGCTGGCCTCCTTCGGGAACGAGGGGAGGAAGTATGCCCCCTTGAAGCAGTTTACAACCAGGTGGGTCCGGTCGTGCTTCGCGGAATTTGAGAGGGTGAGTGCTGCGAACGGATGCACACGAAGCTTGGGGGGTATGGAGGCCCCGGGAGCCCTAGAGGTGACCCGATTCCCCAGTGTGATTGTCCCGGTGTGTGTGGTGAAAGGTGTGAGTGCGCCCCCTTGTGTGAGTGGTGTGGTCACGAGTGTGCCGGAGGGCGTGCTTCCCAGCCCGCGGTGTGTGAAAGAAGCACGGTGTATGTGAGGAAGATGACGGTGGGCATGAGGGAGCACGCAGCCGCATCTCCGAGAGTGAGTGTAATGGTGAGGTGCGTGAGTCTCGTGACACGCGGGAGTTTGAGCACGTGGAGGGAATGGAGACGACGACGGCGACAGGTGAAGGATAGAGGCCGGGTAGCGGCCGTAGCTGGATTGGGGACCGTGCGGGGTTTACCCAGTGGCGAGCGCGAGGTTTGTGCCGTGCAGCGCACGAGGCCGCCACGTGCATGCTTGCGGGAGTGAAACCCCTTCCGGAAACTCCAGCGGTGGATGCTGCCGATCCCGCGGACGGACAAAAGGTAGGCTGGATTACGGACTTGGACTGGATGGGTTCTCCAGGCGGGCATGTGTGTGAAGCTCTATGTGGCCTGTGCAGTGTGTTCTGATCGCTGAGCACACGACGCAGGTCACGGACGGGCAGAGCACATGTGTTCGCGTGGGGAACCCCTCGAAAGGCGAGGTTTGCTTTGGATGTGCAAAGTGACGTCACGGCTGCACGTGTGGTTGGAATCCGGCAGGAGGGATTAAATCCCTGCCGGATGGTGCCGTCCAAGAGGGGCGAGGTACGCGAACAGCTGCCATGATGTCACGGGAAATGGGCAAGGTGCAAGGTGCGCGACTGAGTTGTTGAGTTGAGCTGTGAGTTAAAAAAAAAAAGGCAAGCCTCGCTTTGGGTGAACAAGATTCCCAGGCAAGGGGTGGAAGACCCCCTTGCTTGGGCACAGGATGACACTAGTTAGGGGGAAGGGTTAGTGTTAGTTGGACCGGCTTCATGGGGCAGGGGTAAGTCCTCATGGAGCCCGTGGAATGGATTAGTTCGGGGGATTTTAGTTGGAATGTATCTGGGAAAATGATTTTTGAGGATTTTGAAGACAGTGACAGACTTTGGATGTGTAGAGGGGACGTAGCTTTGCTACGTAGGTTAAATGGAACGTGCTGCAGTTTAAGGGACGACGTAAAAGCACGAGGTAGTTAGGGGATGTAGTGAGCAGGATGGCAGAAATCAGCGATGTGTGGGAAGGAAACATGATGAGTGAGTGAGGCCAGTGGGCCTGAGTGTATTGAGTGATTATGGAATGCATGGTGCGATGAGTGATTGGGGGGAGGAGTGATTCCCATCCAAGGGACCCCGGGGTCAGAGTAATGTGAGTTGGGGGTTCGTCAAATTGACAAATATGGAGGTCGATTTGTTGTTGGTGGGAAAGTAGGCTCGATACCCGCTTGGAGGGGCGCAGGAGCCCTGTTGACTGGCTGGGAGCGTGGCTGCGAAAGGTGAGTATCGCTGAGTGGGTACCCTGGGCACCGGGCTAGTCGGCCGCGGTAGGCCAAGGTCCCATGGGGGGCCGGGATAGTGTAGTGGGCACGGGTGCGCTCGCATGATGCGGGGGCCCGGGGTGCCATATGCCACGGGGGCAGTGTACTGGGCACGGGCGACCCTCGGAAAGGGACCCGGGGTGCCAACACGCCACGTGGGCATCGGAGGGGGAGTTGCCAGGGAGGGCACTCCTCAGTTTAGGGAGCTGGTAGGCTCGGAGGCAGTGTAGTACCCGGGGCTGCCATCGTAGGAGAATCGGCAGAGGGTAGTTCCTGCCAAGGGAGCCACGCGTCCCAGCCATGAGACCGTGTGAGGGCACGGGAGGAAAATTTGAGGGCATGGACCGAAATTTGTGAGGACACCAACACAGACGACGGGAATCTGGGTTGTTAGAACCAGCAGTTTAAGCGAGAGGCGCTTGTTGAAAGCCCTGTGGTAGTTTAAGTGATAATGGTGAGGGTAGATTAGGAAGTGTACCCCTCCGCACCATCCATCCCTTCGCTCTCGTTGTGGGCTGCTGGACCCACTTTGGGTAAGATTGCTGAACTCTGAGGAGGCCATCCTGGGGCTTGAGTTGGGCCTCGACTCAGGATGATAACTCTCCCTTATTCCCCTCCAGGAAGGGAACGTAGGGGTTGGGAGTAGGCTCGGGCAGGATTGGTTAGCCGAACAAGGACGATAAAGGGGGTTAGGGGACGATTTATAGTGGGGAAGTACAAATAAAATAAAAAAACAAAAAACAAAATAAGTTGGGGCTAAATTGGGTTTTACAAATTAAGGGGGTGGGTATGGACAGAGATAGGCAAAGGCGATAGGTTGGGAGGGAGACGGTAAGGTAGGTCCGAGCCCACCTTCTGCGTGGCCAGCACCACCGCACTCCCTCCACTAACCTCCACTGAAAGGCAAAGGCTGGCCACTTCATCGGCTGGCTGTTACTACAAGGCCGTGCAGGTCGGATCGTCTGCTGGCTGTTACTGCAAGGCCTGTGCCGGCCACGTCATCTGCTGGCTGTTACTGCAAGACCTGTTCCGGTCACTTCATCTGCCGGCTGTTTTTGCTGCAGCGGCCTTGTTTTGCCATGCCTTGTCTGACCACCTTTGCCATGCCATGCCTGCTGCCCATGTTCACCAGCCCCCGTTCTGTTTTGCTCCCCCCCCCCCTTGTTCATTGCCATGTGCGCCAGGATCCTCGCGCAAGTTTGTAAGGACTGCCCTGAAGGCAGCTGCAACACGAGACTGCGTTTGGCAGCCCGTGCAACGTTTGCCTGGTCACTGCATTCATTTCAAAAGGGGGAGGCCTTGGACTGTGCGCTTAAGCAGCCTGGCTCCCTGCTTGTGACTTTTGCTTCTTTTTCCGCAGAGTCCATAGATCCTTGGCCATGGTGTGAGTGTAAATTATAAGGTTAAGTTGTGTATTGTATATGAGTGCACCCCCGGCATGTATGTCATAGCGCCGGCATTTTATTTAAGTCGTCTGTATGAGTGGGTTTGTTTAGTTAATTACTCAACCCGCAGGTTATTTATTTTGGGGACACGAATACACTGAATGTTGCACTCAGGGATCGAAGGTAAAACGTACTAGGGGAGAACTACACATGATGGCACACTAAAATTCGGCGACTCGGTACGAGTCTGTAAAAAGGGGAGGGGGGTAGTGTTACGGCTGTGGAAATTCGCAGACGACCATAAAGGACCTTAGATCAGTTATGACGATAAGTATATGTGTAGTTAGATTTCCCCACCGTTGTTTTGAGGGAATTTCCATGTTCACAGAGCTGCGATCTTTTGAGATAGCCGTTTTTCTTTTGTCTAACATTATTTTGGACCAATCATCCCCCAACAACCAAATCGCCACCACCAACATCATTCCCAAACAACTACGACTCAAACACCACCACATTCGCCCCCTTCACCTCCACAACCCCACCCCGCAAACATCGCCTCACCCCCACTCTCAAACGACGCCTGCCAACAACCAAATCGCCACCACCACAGCAAACTCCCACCACCTTCACCTTTCTACCGAACGTCGTGCCATGGGTTGTGAATGGGATCATTTCGAAGAAGAAATCAGATCAGGAATGATTCATGCCCACTTTTCATCCATCCAATGGCTGATCATCAGGTGGTGTAGCCCCGCCTCCAAACCCGCTGGGATCCACAAATTAACATATGCACTCCTCCCCCGGCTTATATAAGCGCGAGCACAACGCAGCTCGCGGCAGTGTCGGTCGTGGCAGTCTGGAGGGGTCGGAGAACAGGACGGAGCTCGAAGCAGACTGGGAAAGGCAGATGGGGGCCGATCGACGGAGATGAAGGAGCTCGGAGCTCAGCTCGAAGTTGAGGGGCGAGGAGGGCGAGTTGCTGAGTGGAGCAGGGACGCCAAGGAGGGCTCAGAGGTGAACCAGAGGGCTGAGTGGGGACCGCCGCCAGAGAAGGGGCGTAGTGGAGGCCACAGCCAAGAGGAGTTCGCCGGAGCCAGTGCGGTCCAGAGCGTCAACTCTTGGACGGAGCGTCAGCAATTCCCCTCTCCCTTACTGAGCTCCGTGCTAAGAAAGAGCCGGTAACCCCGTCCATTCCCCTCCCCAACCGTGATTCCGACGGTGAAACGCGTGCCTGCGTGGAGAACGCCGGAGATAGCTCACCAGCCACGCCATGGCCTCGAATGACATTGCGGCTTGCCCGCCATCGTGCCACAAGGGCGCAGGTAAGACCCCTCGGTCTCGTGGACCTGGTCGCTCATCCTGGTCCCTCGTACATTCGGTCCACGGACCTGTCTGCCACCCTTGTCTGTGAGGGTGGCTTTTCTTTGCTTTTGTGTAAATGCATGTGGTGGCACCGTCTTATAAGTAGAATTGTCTAAGTGTGCGTGTGAAATAAAGACATTTTATTCGGTTGTAACTCTGCCTTTGCTTGCTTTCACTGTGTACGTGCATGATTTTATCTATGGCTGTAAAATACATGCTTGTCTGAGTGTGCAATAAATGTGCTTGTTGAACTGTTCCCCGTTTCGTTGCGTCCTTTCCCTTGTTTGAAAGTTCCATCTTGCATCACGGAAGGAATTGGTAGGAGGGGTGTAAGCACCCGGTAAATAGAATCACATCCGTCGGGGTCGGTGATAACACCGCTCGGTTATCACTGAAGCACGGGACGGACCGCTTAAGCGGTTCGTGCCCCCGGCCAGTGGCGAGGTATGATCGCCCGGTTAACTACTCGCGCAGGTACTTAGGTAGGTCGAGTTTGGCGAACAACCCTATCCTGTGCGGGTGGCCGATTGGCACGATTGTGGTGTGGTTGAAAGACCCACCCGTGACTATCTCCTGGCGGTAGTTCCAAGGAGGGTCACGACTGAATTGTCCGTAAGGTGGACGACGCGGCTGCGATTGGAGTTACGTGGCCGATCGCACGCCGGGCGGACCGAAATTCGTAACAATATATATGTATATGTATATATATATATATACATATATATGTGGATAAAATGGTCCACAGAAAAAAATTCATGACCTCATCGGTCACTTGATTTGGCAGCCTTTTTTTTTTTAAATACTTCAAAAATCTTCTTGTCTGAAATGACTGAAAAGATCGAGGTGAAACTTTACATTTACTATCGTCTTTTCATGAGGAACAAAGGTGTCACACATATGACATCATAGGTCACATAGTTTGGCAGTCGTATTGGATTTACCTGAAAACCTAAAAAAAATACACCACTCAAAAGAATTCCTGGTGAGGGTTTGCAATCTCTGCTCTTTTTCTTGTTAACCTCCGCCATCGAAGATCGGAGATTAGTTTTCACCCCTTTCTGTTTGTTTGTTTGTTTGTTTGTTTGTGAACAGTATTACGGAAAAACTCCTCGACAGATTTCGATGAAAATTGGTGGGGGGGGGGGTTAGGTATGGTCCAAGGATCATGCCATTAGATTTTGGACTTGGTCCCCCCCCCCCCAAATTTTTTTTTTTTTTTTGAATTTCTACATGTTTTAAGTGATTTCCAACCACCCCCCCCCCAAAAAAAATATTTTTAGAGAAAATTTTTTTTTTTGCATTTCTACATGTTTTAAGTGATTTCCAATCCCTCTCCCAAAAAAATTGTTCGAGGAAAAAAAATTTTTTGCAACTTTTTTTTCATCAAAATTTCGATTTCTTTTTTTTTGCATTTCTACATGTTTTAAGTGATTTCCAACCCCCCCCCTCCAAAAAAAATGTTGGAGAAAAGAACTATAACTGTCAGCACTGTTGACATCATATTTAATGAATAAGATATAAGGTTCACTTGAGTGACCCAGCAGTATTGGCGGCGGAGGTTTTGCACTCTCCCGAGTGCTCCCCCTCTAGTTTTCTCTGTTTTCTCTGTTTTCTCTGCAACCACTTATCTGATTGACACAAAATTTTCACCATCGGTGCAACTACTCATGTAAAATGTTATAATGATAATTATGACATCATAAGTCATGTGCTGTGGCAGCCGTGTTGGAAAAAAGGAAAAACTTTGGACCTCTGTGTCTGAAACTGCTTGCTCCATGGAAAAATTTCAAACTTGGCAATCTCAAGTACTCCCCATGGGAAATCAGTGTGATATTTTATGTCTTTATTGATTTATTTTGTTTGATAATTCCATAGGTGGCTTCGTTTTGACGTCGTCATTGCATAAGTTGAACGCTTTGTCCGATTAGTATGAAATTTTTTGAGGGTCATCTCGGGCTAAATTGCATGGGGGGGGGGATTGATGACGTCATCAGTCACGTGGTTCGGCAGCCTTTTTAGCAGCGTCTTGGGTAGCGAACGCTGCTCATATAGAGCTCGGTGTTCTTCTTCTTCTTGTTCTTGTTGTTCTTCTTGTGAAGACAAAACCTTAATCTCTCGGACTCGGCTCTTGTATATACAAGATCCGGAACTCCTTAAATACTGAGCACATGTACACATCCTCACATAGACGGTGCCTTTTGAGAGCGTCTTATCATGAACTTTTAAATATATTCGGACATTTGCTTTGAAGTTTCAAAAAGTTCACGTTACTATTTAAAGATTATTCCATTTATCGTATTGTAATTTTGTAAATACATTATTTATTTCGTAAATACACGATATATCGTTAATACGTAAGTACATTATGACGCGTTTTGCTATTGGCTTAATTAAGGCATGTGATGAAATATCGGAAGTTGTTGTTTTTTTTATTTTTTATTTTTTATTTTTTTAGCCGACAAAATCTTTAGGACGCTGCTCGTGGACACATTTGTCCTTGTTTTTAATGTAGGCATAGGCATATCTGGCGATGTTGAAGAGTGCCCTTCCAGTTTGGTTTGGTTCCGGGGCTGCAATATAAATTGTACTCAATTTCTGCATCTATTCGTGAAAGGATAAGTGTAAATAAATGTAAATCTGTTACATTGGAAAGAATAATAATTAAAAAAACACTTTATTGATTTTATTTTACTTTTGTTTATTTCGTTTTTTTTTGTATAGACAGTCGAGGCTTGCAGCACAGCTTGTACACTCAGAGACAGAGAGACAGAGAGACAGAGAGACAGAGAGATAGAGAATGTGGGGGGTGAAACGGGGCACTGGAAGGTCCGCTTGGGGTGGACAAGATCGATACTCAAGGAAAATCTGGAAATTTGGCAGCAGGATTGCTTGGGGTGGTGTTGACGAGGGTATAAAAGAGCATGGTTTTGGATGGGGGGGGGGGGTGATCTGAGATGGTGGGGAACAGCTTTCTTGAAGACCTGGGGGGAAGAATGAGATTGAAGAGAATGTTAGGGCCCTGTCACACCTTGACGTTTTAACCAGCAATGGCAATGTATAAAAATGTATGTAAAACGTTGGCGTACGCTGAAATTTTGATGTTTTTTTTTTTTTTAAGTTTTGGGCGTATTCATAATGTGTTGGTCATATGCACAACATATTAGTAACGGGCACAGAACGTTTCGTTGTGTTTTTGATAACTTTTACCAACGAATGCTTAGCCTGTTGTCAGCGTTCACAACCTATGCCCAACAATAGTTTCACTTACGCATAGCGCTAAACGTATCGCCGGCGAACTCTTGGCGTAGCCTGTTAAGAACCTGCCGGACGCCGATTTAAATCGTAACCGCCTGAGAATTTGAAGTGTCAACATCGCAGTCACACCTTGACGATTTTGCCAGCGTATGCTGGCCTATGAAAAATGTGTCTAAAACGCTAGGCACACATCAAATACGGTATAGGTAAGTTGTGTATACGTTAAGAGTAGGCTGGAAAACAATGAAGTACGCTGTCATATTACGTGGTACGTGTAATACGTCGTGAAGGTTAAAGCATGCTGAAAATTTTACGACTTACTCGGCGTATGGCTCACACGTTCCGCATGCGTTGTCATATGTTCCTGGCACGCTCCGCGATCGTTTACACATGACGGACACACGTTACTTGTAGGTTACTGATAAGTCGAAACACGTCAAGGTAATATTTAACATACCCGCAACCTAATTTTCAACCAATGCGGAACGTGCTCTGAACCTATGTTTAACGTGCTTGAAACTTATGAGTAACGTGCATTGAACCTATTTGTAACTTGCCTTGAACCAATGACTAGCGTGCTATGAACCTATGAGTAACGTGCGTTTAACCTATGTGTAGCATGCTTTGAACCTAAGTATAACATGCTTCTAACCTTTGAGTAACATGCTATGAACCTATGTGTAACGTCTCTAAAACGCACATTGTCGTATGTAGACAAATTAGATTGACGTCTTCCGGACGACCACAGCACTTGCTGAACGTGTTTCTAACTTACATCTACCGTGTAATGGCGTATTGGCAGCGTTAAGGGGAATTGGTATATACAAATGGGCTTCACAAGAGGAACCCATCATTGTTCCAGACTCCATGTTGAGTAGATGTCAATGCCAGTAGTATTAGTAGTAGTAATACTATTAGCAGTAGTTGGTGTGCCTGACAGTAGTAAAAGTAGTAGTAGTTGTAGTAGTGTCATTGGTAGTAGTATGTCTATGTCAACCAAAAAGTACAACGTTTTAAACCAGCGTAATACGACCTATGGTAGTGTTTTTCAGCATGCACCTAATGTAAACAAAACGTACCCATAACGTATTCGACGTGTGCCAGCGTTTTAGACAAATTTTTCATAAATCGGCATACGCTGGCTAAATCGTCAAGGTGTGACAGCCCCTTTATGGAAGTTGGTTCCACAAGTGGGGAAAAAGAGGAACAAATGAGTGGAGGTGAGCAGTGATCCTGGATTTAAGTTGTTTCACCAGAAGGGGTCGATGTTGGACTGTGTGCACCCTGCAGAAACACCGGTGGGAGGAGGGGGTACAAATCGCGGAAATAGCAGAGGGTGCAAGACCAGAAAGGGGCAGTCGACTGACTACCAACCTGTCTTTGATGGGAAAGTGATACGTCCATCAACTTTCCTTCACCACATGAGATACCCATGATCTTGAAGGCCTTTGTTTCCATGGCATTGAGGTGAGCAAGGTGTGAGGCAAGGGAGCCAGCTTAGAAAGGAGAGCAGTACTCCATCAAGTTGCAGATGAAGGCCTGATAGGTGGATAGGAGTTCAGGTGTGCCAAGGAAGGCTTTGTATGACAGAGGATGCCCAGTCAGTGACTGGCTTTGGGCCACCTTTGAAATGTGGTTCACCCAAGAAAGGTCGTTGCTGATGGTGATACCCAGAAGTTTGAGTGACTGAACTTCCTCAAGAGGATTTTAAGAAAGTCGATGGGTTGCGGTGGGGGGTTTCCAGACAGTACTTTCGGAGAGAGTGAGAGTGTCAGACATTGTAACTGCGAAAATACAATACGCTTGTTAAAATATAGAATTAACATTTTTGACAAGGTTATTTTTGCAGATGACTCCATATTGTGTCCTACATACAGTACCCATCCTTCTTCCAGGCAGACAGTAGAGCTGCATCTCTTTCTGCCGATATGGAAATGATTAGACACTGGTCTGAATTGTGGAACATGTCCTTCAATCCCGTAAAATCTCAGTCTCTCTTTCTGCTCAAGAAAGATCGTCAAATTAACTCACCTGAGTTTCCTTGGTTGTCCACTGGAAGATGTTCAGTCTCTGAAACTTCTAGGCCTCATGCTCAACCTTGACATTTCCCGAGCCAACCTCAGAGCAAAGCTGGCTTCCAAATCCAGACGCAGACTGGGTATCCTCCATTGATCCAAGTGTTTCCTTACAAAATCATAACTACTCTGTCTACAAGGCCTTTGTCCGTAGCTCAATAGAGTACTGCTCTCCGCTGATGGACTGGCACCCAACATCACGTTTGTCTCCTGCATGCTGTGGAATTTACAAGGTTATTGTTAAATCCTCCTTTTTAAGAGAATTCAATTTGAGATGACAAGGTTATCAGCGTGTCTCCTCGTTTGGCTTTCAAAGTCCAGCCTCACTGAACACCTCTACTCTTTTATTACTCGCTTCTCCGGTCTGTGGAACAACCTTCCATTGGCTGTTCGATGTCATTCTTCCCTCTTGGGCATCAATTAAGCATTGCATTGCCACCTCTTGTCGTGCCCATTTTGACCCATTATCTTTATTGCCCCCATTAACCTTTATGAAGCCAACCATCATACTTGCTCGTGTGTTAACTGCCCTTCTCCCTTTCCTCTTTTCTTGTTTGTTCATCCCCATGATGTTTATCCCACTGTTGTTCTACCTTGCTCTTTCATTGGCCTCGATTTTGTAAGGGAAAAAAGATGTTAACTTTTGTCTCCGAATATCTCATGATGAATGGAGGATAGGATATAATTAACATTTAGTTTTTAAATATTATTAATACCTTACTAATAATTTTGCAGTGTTTTAGTCTGTAATGGTACCGGTGGGATATAATTAAACCGAGGCCGAGCTTCATGTTTGGCTTCACAGTTGACATACTGACTTTCTCTTGTTTGAGCAGTGTTATTTATTTAATTGTTTACATCTTCTGAGAAAGCTTCTGCTTAACTTAGTTGTCTCACTCGCTGCATAATACTGCCACATTGTCAGCAAAAGATACATACATACATTCATACATACATACATACATACATACATACATACATACGGAGCATGTGTCGCTGCGTCCACTTTCCGCCAATACTCCAGGGGCCTTCATCGGGCTATCTCTCAGGCAGATGCCTGGCCCATCCCCATCTCTTAAGGATAGAGCTTTCCAGGCACCGACCTGAAGGGGACCGCCTGACGTTAACCCGAGGAGATTGCCATCTGGTCAACGACACCTCAGCACCACCCCGGCACGCACTACAGTGTGTTTTGTGAAGTGTTTTGTGTTGGCTGGAGTGCAAATCCTGCCACCAACCTCCTTGGGAAGGTAACCAACTGCAAGAGGACGTCCGCAGATGCAGTTTGCACCAGATATGGATGGTCATTGGCTCACAAGGAGCTCCTCCAGCCTTTGGCAGGTTTTGTATTTAGTCCTGCTGGGTGTCCATGCTCATACACCCTCCACACCAGAGGGACCTGTTGGGGGGGGGCAGGGGGGGGAGCAGGTTTAGCAAAAAAAACAACACATGCTTTTAACTGAAGTAAAACACAAAAGCATTCTGAGGCTTCAGTTGTCTCCATCGGCAGACAGTTTTACTGTGCCAGTGGCACATGATCTTCCCCAAAGCAATAAGTGGTTAAAATTTTTTTTAATGGCAGGATTCCAATGATTGGTTTGAATAAAGCTAAATATTATAATTGAGAAAACACAATAACAGCACGGACTTCACAGTTTCTCAACACTTTGTCATTATTAATCGTCAAAGGTTAAAATCATGTTTATATTTTTTCTATCCTAACAAAAAACGAATAACACTGCAGACCTCAATCGAGAACATGGCATGTAAGGAGAAGCAATAGTATATTCATGTGATTGTTGAATATAGTTTTGATTTGTGTCACTTAAAACATGCAGTTGGTGTCGTTAATACAATTAACACAACACGTTTGCCAGAGGAATGTGGGACTTTGTCCAGGTGGGTGTTTGTCTGTTGGTGTACAATTCAAACAATAGGTTTTTTAAATTTAATTTTTCCTTTATTTTTTTCATCTGAAGGTGGCAAAAGTGTGCTCACCACTGTAAGAAACAGAGTAAAGCTGACATTTAAGGCAGTAACCCTAAATCGGAGTACAATCGCCAGAGTTGTGTTTTCCTTGTCAATATTCCTGGACATGTTGCCATTCCAGAAAGAG
The DNA here is from genome assembly GCF_056783735.1 of Eptatretus burgeri. Taxonomy (NCBI): domain Eukaryota; kingdom Metazoa; phylum Chordata; class Myxini; order Myxiniformes; family Myxinidae; genus Eptatretus; species Eptatretus burgeri. The sequence continues at coordinate 25,777,935 of NC_140966.1, read as the reverse complement.
CCAATATGGGATTTTAAAAATGATGCACGGATGCTGATGAGGCGTTTTGCACATGTGCTGTGTGCTCGTTTTCAGTGACTCTACTCCACTAACTGGGCACTCTGAACCTGCCGTTGGTAGAACAAAATCTGTAAGTCAAGTAGTCTTTCTTTTTAACTTCATTTTCAGCATTTAAATGAAAGAGTTGCAATTTCAATATGGCTTCCCATAATTGTTCTAAGATGCAAATCGGACTCTCAAAAAATAGCAAATACGAGAAATGTACTTAGATGAGAGGTGCTGCGTTCCTTTCATTTCCTATTCATGCAAGTGAGAGGCTGCAGTGGAAAAACGCACGCATGCACGCACGCACGTTTGGTTCCGTAGATGTAAAAAATCTAGTGTAATTTGTCTTGTGGTCCTCAAACCAAACACACAATAATGTCGGACCCTGACAGACAGTTCCGCTTTTCGAGGATTCCGTGCATTCGTGGTTCGTAAAATGTGACCTGCTTCGACATTTGAGGTTTTGTGCTCCGCGTATTTGTGTTTTTTCACAATTTTTCTGACCTGCTTCTTCATTTGTGGCCCTGTGCTTCACGTATTCACAGTTTTTCTGATCTCCTCCTACATTTGCTGCCCTGTCTGTGCTTCGTGCATTCACTGTTTTTTTTCACATTTGCAGTTATTTGCATATTTGCAGTTATTCACATGATTTTTAATTTTTCCCTTATGAATCGCAAAACAACGGGAACCTATCCCCTATTTCTCATTGAACCAATGCCCCGACATTCGTGGCATTTTTTTTCGGAACGTGTACCCCCTGCCAATGTCGGGTGTCCAACAGTGTATTTATATCAGCCCTCACAGTTCCCACTCCTCCCCCTCCCCTGGTGCAACGTGATGAACAGGAAACATCATCACTTTAAAAGTTGATTTTAAACTTCCTCTGTGCATTCACAAGACACAGATATGATATTCCCAACAGTGTGAAGAAACACCCAAACCAGATTTGGTGTCTCCCTCTAGGAAGTTTACCTGAATATTGGTAATGATGGCATTGTTTTTCCAATTGCAGACATCTATTAAATCACCAAGGCTACCATATTCACAGGAGGTATTCCCACAATATTCAAAGTCCCTTCACTGGTAGCGATAGTTGGAAGGTTGGTGGGGGGGGGGGGCTGGGGGTTTGGGTAGATTCCGCCCGTTCACCGTTTGGGTCTTGCACCGGCCCACATCATCAGTTTTGCAGTCAGTGCAGCTGCAAGATCTCTTCCCTTTGGGTGAGCTGAAAAGTTCTCCAACTTCTTTGTTGTGCAGAAGCACACCCCTTTCTCTCAGGCACTTTTAAAATTATTTTCGGCTTCTTTTTGAAGCTTCGTGAGACATTTTAGGTGGCAATCCTTAGCGCACACTATATATTTATTAACCTCCATCATCGAAGATGGACGGAGGTTACTGTTTTCACCCCTGTCTGTTTGTTTGTTTGTTTGTGAACAGTATTACGGAAAAACTCCTCGACGGATTCCGACTAAACTTGGTGGGGGGATTAGGTATGGTCCAAGGATCATGCCATTAGATTTTTGACTTGGTCCAAAGTCCAATATGGCCGCTATGGCGGCCATTTTGAAAATATATTTGAATTTTTGTTTTTGCATTTCTACATGTTTTAAGTGATTTCCAACCCCCCCCCCCAAAAAAAAAAATTGTTAGAGGAAAAAAAACAAAATTTTGCAACTTTTTTCAAAAAAATTTCGATTTTTTATTTTTTGGGCATTTCTGCATGCGAGTGGATCTAGTTCAAAAATGTATTGGGCCCGATATGTTCGTGGATCAGGCATTATGTGGTGGAGTTATGCGCTCTCCCGAGTGTCCTTCCAGTTTAGCATGTGCCGATCAACATTGCTGCTAAAAGGGCTTCTGCGCATGCGTGCCAAGCATTCTCGCGGTGGATTACATAATTTTCTAAGTCTCCTGTTGATGCCCTTTAATGGGCACATTGATCAGTGCTGCAACTGCAGTGCTTGGTTACATGTTGCTGGGTTCCTTAATTGACTTTGTTCCACAAATTTAATCCAACTGAATAAGGTATTTTAACGATTTTACAACCAATTTTTTTTAAAAAAAAGCTTCTAACCACTTATTTTAATTGTGCATGGAATTGTGGATCCAGATTGTTATTGACAAGCCGGTAGGCGACATGGGTGGTCGCTATATAATTGCATACTAGTCATACAGTTTTTGATGGATCGGGCTGAAATTTTTTGACAGAGTTTGATTATAGTGCGCATAAAAGCGCGGAAGTCGATTTTTGATTTTCGAAAGAAATATATATAAATATTTTTCGGATTTTTTTCAAAAATTTCAAAATCTCGTTGCTCGGCAACGGTGGAGTCCATAGCAACGGTGCTCAAAAGCATACAACTCGATCCTGGTATGAACCTACCAGTCAGGTTTCATCAAAATTGGTTGACTCCTCTGGCCTCCAGAGCTGTCCATTACATACATAGACAGACGGAAAACCTGAGAATAACGGTAGTCTAGCGACCACCCAATAACAGAAGAAGTGGTTGGTTGGCAGGATCCATCCTTGCAGGATGATTTCGTTGGTGCTTTGGGTGCCTGCATTTGTTTGAATGACTGATCAGTGCAATACTTGCTTGGCATTTACACAGAAGGTGCCATTATCAGCGAACAGACATCCATGGATAAGAACTTTTTGCACCTTTGACCAGACTTGTCATGCAGTTTTGTGTGGTTGAATAGTTTGCTATCACTTCTTGTGTGTAAGGTAATACCAGTTGTTGACGAGGCACACTTTAAAAGTGGAGAAATTAATAATATGTATACCAAAAAGGGTGGTTGCCAATGGCAACACACTCTTGCTTCACACCATTATTAATGGTCGTGTCTTGAGAGGCTACCTGTTTCATACAGCTACCTGCATCCCATCATAAAAGCCTGGGTTATGTCTGTAAGTCTTGGAAGACATCCTGCTCTCTTGGTATGGGTGCAGTCCAAAGAGTCAAATGCTTTTGTTGGAGCGAAGGCCAGGTGGTGGAGATGTCTCTGCTCTGCTCTCTTCGGTAGCTCGGGATTGACTGCATTTCAACCGTTCTCTCAAACGTCACTATCTTTTTGAACGTGCGCAGTAAAAAAATATTCAAAATCAAAACATAAATTATGATTTGCAGCTTTTCAGACCAAATATAATTCATGAAAAGGCAACTATATCATGAATCGGCTCATGGCCACTTTCAAACTATAGCATGCAAGCTAATTAGTTAGATCCTAATTGCATGTTTAGAGTCTATCTGTTGTAAACCCCAAATGAAGTCTAGCAAGACAGTATTTGGTAGGGCCTTGTCACCCCACCATCTCTTTGTATATTCCACTGTTAAATGTGATATCCCCCCCTTCATTTATTTATTTATTTATTTATTTGATTTACAACCTCTTTCCTTCTCACTGGTCACGCAAGCAACGGTCCTCAAGACTAGTACCCACAGTTCTCTTGAATCTGAACAGTCGATGATTTACTCGAGCCAATCAACCAATGGATGCGCCTGGCATCACACAAGGCATTTATTAACCGAGTTTTGGCGAACAACCAAGTTGAGAGCCCAGAACCACTCGGGTGAGGTCCATGTCTGAGTTCGACTGGCCGTGCCACGCTGCAGCCCCCCCCCCTACATCTCCGTAGGATTGCACTGCAGCCAATACTGGGAAGAGAATTTAATTCTCAATTTTACAAACCTGTCCATCCCGGAAAGGGAACGGGAACGCATCTCCATATAAACAATGGTATAAATGACACCTTTTATCACATTTTCGATTCATGCTCTCTTCTCCAGGAATGCATTCTTTGCACAAAGCGAGGTATTTCTGTCGGCATGTATAATAATGTAGTTACATACACGTGTATAATCTTTGCATAGTTTATTGATAATGGTGTGTGTGTGGATGGACTCTGCCAGCATGGTGCAGAGGTGGCCCATTTTCCTTTGAACTGTTGTCGAGGTGTGATTCTTGAAATAATTTAATCTCTGTCTGACTGAACTGTCGAATTGGTGCTTTGCAGCCAACGTGTTGCATCCGAAATGCAATTTGCAGCCAAGGTGTCACATTAGAGAATCATTCAGATTGATGTTATGGTGGATGTGCACTCTGACATCATTAGTTGTTTGATGCAAAAAAATCACATGGTGTCTTCATTGAACATTTGTCCTTTAGTTCCTGCCTGTGGAACCAAATTCCATATTCTCTTCAATCTCATTCTTCCGGTCCAGGTCTTCAGGGCACCTGTTCACCACCATCTCGGATAATCCCCATTCCAAAGCCATGATCTTTTCTACTCTTGTTAACCCCCCCCCATCTTGTCCGTGCCACCCCAATCCCTCGTCATTCTTCCAAATTTCCAGTTTTTCCTCCTAAGAGTTTCCTTCTCTATCCATCTTGTGTACCCCGTGCATCCTTTACTGCCCCCCCCCCACCCATTGTTAGTCCGTCTGCCTCTATCTTAGCCTTCGGTCCTACTATTGGTGTTTCCCTCCTCTCTTCCTTCGACTACTCCTTTTGTCCTCTTGCGTCCTGATCCATTTATTGTACTCGTACACGTACTTGTACTTGCTCTTCCACGAGCCTCGATCGACTATGTATACACAAAAAAAACAAAAATGGAGTAGCCAAATTATCACCAGCATCTTTGATTCTAAATTTACGCCTCAACCGTTGTGGTCTTTTTTGATAATCCTTGGAAATATCTCGCATGTTATCCACTTCATGTCTATATTTTTGATGAGTAAAAACAAAATATCTGCAAAAAAACAAAACAAAACAAAATAGCCTCTCTCGAAGCTACGTGAACTACTTATTTTGATGGATTCCTGTATGATTAATTGAATATCTTTGGAGCACTTACTTTTACTTGTGGTGCATAGACACAGACCTTGCTTTCCAGGTTTATGAAAAAGAGAGTTTCACATTTATTAGGTCATCTCTATCATCTCAGTAGAGATGACCTAATAATAAGTCTCGAAGTCTGTACGCCCGTCCGTCCGTCCGTCCGTCCGTCCACAATCAAACCGAGTGGAGACAAATAACCAATAGTGGAATGGATAGAGGTCGATGAGACTGCACAACGATATAACTTTCAAGGTCGTCCAAGGTCGAGGTCAACGTCACGAGGCTGTCAAAGTTGCGAAAATCGTCAATTTCAAATCGTATCTCCTCCCTCATTTATCAAGAGAGATCAAATGTTATTAGTGATTCAGATACTATGGACTATTATCGAGAACAACACGAGCTATTTTTTTGAAATTTGCTCTCGTTCCGATTTTATAGCCCTTCAAACTTCGTTCTGATTCCCCGTATGGGCCGTTCATAAAGTACATACAAAAAAAAAGATAAAAGTATTAAATTAAGAACCGGAACTCTCCGAGACAAATATTACATTTGAAGCTTTTGTCAGATTTAACTAAAACAATGGAACACAAGTTTATATGCACACTTACTTTCATTTATGACATTAATATTGTCTTGAATGTCAATTTGTACTTTTATTTTCATAAATGACGTGCTGTGATATTAAAAGAGAAAGGTAAATTACACCGCTAGGGCATACATTGTCATGACTTACAAACATCGGTTCATAAGGAACTGCTGGCTTTGCAAGCGATTAGCGATGTATGAGGGTGGGTGGTTTAAAGCCCGCATACGGGCTGCGTACAGGGGTGGGTGGGTAGTACGACGGCTGCATACATACTTTATGAAAGTGGTGTCGGACAACATGAAAGCGTTTCAGAAGATGAAGGTGAGCCTGTCTTCATCGCAAGGGGGAAAAATATCCCCGTTCACAGGAACATTTTCGACGTGATGTTGAATCCGTGGACGTCAATAATTGTTCCATATTACTGTATTACCGTAGTTAATAATTACTGATGCATTTGAGATAAACCTACAGTTCGTTGTAATCTTCAAGTATTGTGATGTGATATGAGATGCATATGGGGGTGGGTGGGTGGTCACTAGCCTACATTCAGAGGGGGGTGAGTGGTTTTGAAACCCGGAAGTGGAGCTTACATACTTTATGAACTGCCCCTATTCCAGTGTGGCACAGAGTTACTTACTTTCGACCTCTGGCAGAGATGACCGGCACTCCCGCTTGGGGGTATTTTTACTTACGAAATCTTTAGATTTCATACTTATATTGATGACTTCCGTCATCTGTTTGTGTGTGTGTGTTTGTTTGTGTGCGTGTTTGTGTGTTTGTTTGTAGGCACGATAACTCGAGAACGGAAGAAGCTACCAATGTCAAATTACACCACGTTATTCAGGAGGGTGATTGCTAGCGCTGAGTAGATTTTGGTCAAAATCGGTCAAAGGTCAAGGTCACAGTGAGGTCAGACATCCAAAAAAAGTTCTAACTCGAGAACGGAAGAAGCTCCCAATGTTAAATTGCACCACGTGATTCAGGAGGGTGATGGCTAGCGCTGATTCGATTTTGGTCAAAATCGGTCAAAGGTCAAGGTCACAGTGAGGTCAAACATTCGATTTTTAATGGTTTGGTACAGAATCATCGTAAAAACTTCTGGTTTGCGTCGCTACCTTCTCTCGAGACAGCTTTTATTAGACAAGGTCAGAGGTCAAGTTGACAATTTCGTAAGTACCAGTCTATGACTGCTTGTTTATTTTTTTGTCCCAATGCCTGCTGTAAGTGCCTTTTACATGCTTACCCTTTTTGCCTTCCTCATCTCCCTTTCAAACTCCAAACATTCCAGCCTTGCACATGCTGTGAGGATGGCGCATATGCTGAGGGCTTCTGCACGGAGTGTTCCGAGTGGCTGTGCAAGACGTGCATCGACGCACATCAACGCGTCAAGTTCACCAAGGACCATTTGATAAGGCAAAAAGATGAAGCTTCTCAAGGTATCAGTGACGAGTACACATTTGCTTCTCACCTTCAATGTTAATGACTGAGTGGATATGATGACTGTCATTTGGGTAGAAAAGATCATGGGTATGAATGGGAGATGACTGATGGCAATGTCTGCCTTCATAAAACTGTGGCAGGTACTTGTAAGCTTAATTTTCCACATTTTTTTTTTTTGTTGGTTGAATGTATTATTATTATTATTATTATTATTATTATTATTATTATTATTATTATTTTAATGTTTTCTTAGTTACTTTCACATTGATCTGGGGTTTCCAGTGGAAATTGAACATCAATCACATTTATTACAAAGACATTGATGCGAAATACAAATGATTGCACTTTAACATTAATTACAAGGACATTAGGAAACTGTGGAGAAACTCGGATGGCAGATGGGATTTGAACCTGGGTTCCCTTACATCAATCGCCAGGGGTTCACATGGGAACACTAACTTTCCAACCTGAACATTAGTATCTCGATCTTAACGTTTTTGGGAAAGACACAATTATCAGTTCTGTCTCATACATTCCTTCATTTTGCTTCACAAGACCCTATCTTATAATCCAAATATCTGTCAGAGTTATAGTTTGTGCATAAAAAAACAAAAAACAAAATTGTTATACAAAATAAAAATTTAACTCTAAAATGTTGACCATTACCCTTTCTCCTGTCTTTTATGTCTCTGTAGGTCCCTTTTGCCAGAAGCCCGTGTTCTGCCCTTACCATAAGCAAGAGCCCCTCAAGCTTTTCTGTGAGACATGTGACCGCCTTACATGTCGTGACTGTCAGCTGCTGGAACACAAAGAGCATAGGTGGGGAAAATAAATCTGTGGAGTTGTATGGCTTTTCATGTAGTTCGAGTGTCCTACAGATTGTGTGCATTATGTATGTATGTATGCGTGTATGTCAGTGTTCCTGCGCGTGTGCATGTGTGGTTTCCTGAACTCTTGCCATCTTTACACACAGCTTAAAGTGTAACTCCAATATAACTTGTCACCTCTTTACTCAACTCAACTTTTATTATTAAAAGATCTTGCCTCAGGTCATCTCATCTCCCATCTCCAACCATGATCTCCCATCTCCAAGCCTCCCCAAGCCCACCTTTTTTCTTGGTTTTCAGTTTTTATCCCCCGCCGCGTGGTGGAAGGGGGATATATTGTTGTCACCCGGGTCGTCCGTCCGGCTGGCTGGGCGTCAACATTTATAGCTGTGAGTGCGATAACTCAAAAACTGTTCACCATATCGATTTGAAATTTGGGTCACGTGTACCACCTGAAAAGGAAGGACCCTATTGATTTTGGGCGTGGCCGGATCCAAGATGGCCGACTGGGGCGGCCATCTTGAAAAAAAGTTTTTTTTCGCCATATCGATTTGAAATTTGGGTCACACATTACCACCTGAAAAGGAAGAACCCTATTGATTTTGGGCGTGGCCGGATCCAAGATGGCTGATTGGGGCGTTCCGTCCGGTTGGCTGGCTGGGCGTCAACATTTATAGCTGTGAGTGTGATAACTCATAAACTGTTCGCCATATCGATTTGAAATTTGGGTCACACATGTACCACCTGAAAAGGAAGAACCCTATTGATTTTGGGCGTGGCCTGATCCAAGATGGCCGACTGGGGTGGCCTTCTTGAAAAAAAGTTTTTTGTAATAAATGGAAAACCGCTTATCTGATTTCAATTACTTTTCAATGGCGGGGGATTCCCCATCTCTGATGGTATATTTATACTTCTGTAATTGAGAGGTTGTGGCTGTATCCATCTTGTTCACTCACCCCTTGTGTCCTCCCGTCGCAGTCATTCTTCCCCATGTCCTATATCCCTTCAAGTCTTCCTCTATTTTGTTCCTCAACCCTGCAGTTGATGTGGTACATCCTGGTTCTGTTACATCCTGGATTGTTCTGTGTGCCAGCTCATCCACAACTCTCGATACTGTATACAATAAAAAAAAATCACAGCCACGTATTTAAACAATTTGCTCCTTCTTGAGTCAGAAGTGTCTAAGCGTTTAATGTCACACTGAACCAATGCACCGGCTAACAATCACTCGTCAAGAATTTGTGATGTTCATGGTTATTGTGTTTGTTTTTTTGAAGTTTTTTTTTTGTCAGGGACCAAATTAATGACTGCCATTACTGTCAATGCCCTCTTGTGTAGTGGTAATGCTGTCACAAAAGTTAACGGGTTTATGGCTAATTTGGCTGGGCCATATTTTTATTTCTTGACTGCAGTCCACTTTCTTTTCCTGATGAAATAATGGCATTAACTGTGAAACTGAGGTGTTGATTTAAAAAAAACTTAAAAAAAAAAATACAATGGTGCGAAACGTGGAAATTCTTGTTCAGGGCAATTCCACGCTCTGGTATGTATATATATATATATATATATATATATATATATATATATATATATATATATATATATATATATATATATATATATATATATATATGTGTGTGTGTATGTGTGTGTATATGTGTGTATATATATATATATATATATATATATATATATATACATGTATGTATATATTTGCGGTTTGGGGTCCGGTGGCGAGGACGACTGCGAGGTGGGGGAAGTTACGTCGTCTCCCACCAGACTCCCGGAATTGTAGGCCATCGCTCACGGATAACTCCGTGAGGTGGCGGGTCGCTGAACTGACCGTGGACGCCAATACCTCCACCGCATAGCGTGGAGTCTTTTTGTCTCGAACCAATTTACCCAATTAACCACACGGTGTCGTCTACCGGGGAACCACGCCCTCGGCACGTCTTGCTCGAACCGGATCACTCCAGCGACTGCGGTAGAGTTCCAACTCCGGTTCGGGTGCAGTCTTGTGGAACTGCCAAAGCCGTGCCGGCTTGGATGAGCAAATTAACGGGAACCAAAAACCCGGCTAAAACTCAGATCCGAACAATGCTGGACCAAAGAATGAAAAGACGAAAACGAACTGGGAACATTTCTACAATAATTTATTTTTAATAAACGAGGAAATTTATGTGGCACAGAAACAGGTTTATTGGAGTATTATGTAGGGGAAAGAAAGATGTTGTGCGACAATTTACAGCAACCTACAAAGCAGACAGAGCAGACTTACGCAGGAATTATACAGGCAAGATTTACAATGATCGAAAACACATATACAGTTTCTACTTATTAGACTGGCGCCACACACTTAGACACACTCTGACAAAATAAACCCAGTTGAAGGCAAAGGACTTTTGCAGCCAGGGGCGAGGCGGGCTGAGGTCGCAGTTCTTTTGAGTGCCTGAGTCTCGGGGAAAGGAATGCTCCATGGTGTGGCACCTGCCAACAGTCATGCAGTCAGGTCCACAGCTGCCCTTGTGGAGTTCAGGTTTCATGGAGGAGCTCGAGTGGGTCGGGACCAGAAGTCGGGGTGAGACGTGAGTGGAGCCAAGCAGCGGGTACCCCTTCGTTTTCCAACTAACTCTGGCCTCCAAGCACAGAACGAACGACCCCCAAAGAACTGAACGAACGACCCCCAAATATCTCAAGACTGAGGATGGTGTCGTGGTTTATAGCCCCCCCTCAGCGGGGCGGGGCCTTGGTCAAAACTGACGTCACTGTCCGTCCTGATTGGACGACGCTCCCATGGGTCCGCCCTTTCTGAGCGGGGCCTCGGCCAGGCACCGGCAAGGCCCACCCACAACACGCGTGTTTGAGGAAGGTGAATGACGGTGCAGCCACAACTGTGTACGTTTGGGGAAGCCGAGAAGGAACTGGAGCAGTGAACGTGGAGATACGGTCTCGGAAAAACGAGCCTCCAGAGACAACAGGTGGACCATGGTACGTTGTTGCAAGCGCTCGGGTACCGTGGATCGCAATGGAGGATGGGATATAAAGATTTATTTCCCCAAACTAAAAAAACATCGCAACGCACCCCTTCGAATTCCCACGACACACAAGGAGGGGTTCTGTCGACACACATACTTTATGGCATAACTGACTTGGGACACCTGTATGCGTACGGTTTCTAGAACTGTTACACTACCCCCCTCGCCCCCCCCCCTTTTTGCTAGACTCGACCGAGTCGTTTTAACATTCGTGTGGCATGCAGGTGTAGGTTTCCCCTAGTACGTTTTACCTATGGATCCCTGAGTGCGACATTTGAATACATGTCCCAAAAATAAATAACCTAGTGCGTTGCGTAACTAAACTGACTGACTCATTCGGACAACTTAACTATATTGCCGACGCTAAACAAACAACAGGTGGGTTAGGACTATAAATTTCTAATATTTACACTACCCATGGCTCAGGACTTGTGATTTGAGGAGAGGAAACAATAAAGGCAACATTTGTGGATGAGTGCACAGCAGGCAATCGACGATCAGGCGTCTTCAGGGCCTTCAACGGTCCCTTGTTTGTCACTGAATTTTAATTTTAATTTTATTTTATTTCATTTCGGCTGCTGGAGGCAACTCATCCTAACACGGCAAGCCATACGCCTTTTCACAGGCCATTTGAACTTGCCTTTATGTAACAACAAGGAGATATCCGGGCTGCTTAGTGCAGTCCCCGGTCCATTTGAACTGACCTTTATGCAACAACAAGGCGATTTGTTGTCCGTGAGTGACTCCGTGAGGGGGTCCGTGAGTCTCGGTAGAGGCGTACTGAGGAGAGGAGAGAGCGAGAGGGAGCACGGTCATCGCTCTAGGTCGGATCGTGGAGGACACGGGCTCGTGGAGCTCACCACCCGGTCCCGTTTTCCTTTTCATTTTATTTTGGGCTTTTTTATGTGTGTTTGTGGCGCCGTCTATAAGTAAAACTGTTTAAGTGCCTGTATATACTTGCATTTTTATAGAGAACGGCTGTAGGCTTTTGTTTCTTCTTACTCCTCTTCTCCCCTTTCCTTCTCCACTTCCCCCATTGCATGATCCCCATCAATTACGTGCTTGCTTGAATTCGTGTGGAAATAAATGTGCTTGTCTAAATGTTGACCTGGTTGTTACGTCCTTTTCCTCATTTGAGTTGCCATCGCTGCGTACGGAATATTGGTGGGCTTTTTAATAGCCGGTAAAGCGATCAGGTCCAACGGGGTTCGCGATAACACCCCGCTCGGTTATCCCAAATGGAGAGAGCTGTATTAAGCGGCTCGTGTCCCAGTGGCCCCGTTGAGGTACAATCTCTCGGTAATCTACCCGCGCGATTAATTCGGTATATCGACAATTCGGCGATTGACCCTGCAGCGCCCTGGTAGAGTATGGACAAGGTTGTGGTGTGGTTAAAAACACACCCGTGGCTGGTTTTTGGCATTGATCCGGAAAGCCGCGACTGGCTTGTCCGTCCGGTGGGCGTACGTCCGCGATTCGGCTAAACACAGTTGTTCGCACGCCGGCGGGCGAGATCCGTAACGCTGGTGTCGAGGAGTGGGGTGCAAACTCTCCCGCCTTCACACCAAACCAAATTAGCGGAACCGGATCAAGGGTGTGCGAGGCGATCCTCCGGTTCCATTAAATTACGAGCTTTTAAAATTGTTCCGATAAGCAAGATGGCATTTCAAGGCGAGCGGGAGCGGGGTGAAATAGATTTTGAATTGTTAGAATCCATGGCCTGGGACGCTTCTTTTTATAACTCAACCACTAATGGTAATCAGTGGGGGTGCTCACCCTATACTGAGCATGAACTTTGTCGGCAAGCAAACTCAAAGTCACAAAATAGCGGCGCGATCGCACCTCAGCGCAACACGGGGCGGGCTGCTATTAATAGCACAGCGAACGGCACGATACGAGGCGTGGGCTCCCAACCAACGATTCAAACCACGTGGTCATGGCAGGCGGACATTGGCAAACTTCGGGCACAATTGGGGGATTTTGGGACAAAGGTGGAGCGTTATGAAGATTATATCGAGAAGGTGAAAATTGGATTGGACGAGGCACAGCGGCGCGCGAACGAGATTCAGAAAAAGTATGTGTGCATGGAGTCACAACATTTGGCCAATGCAAAGGAACGAATTCGGGAACTCGAAAAGGAAAAAGGTGAACACGACTTGGAATTTAAAAAACTGAAGGAAGAGGTAAGATCAGGCAAAAAGATAATAGAAATCCGAGAAGAGACGATAAAAAAGGATTGAAATCTCTGGAGCAAAGGAAGGAAGAATTGTTGGAAAAGTCATGACAGCTTGAAGAACTAGAGGAAGAGCAAATTAGTAATTCCCAGGATAGAGAGAACTTGGAAGAAGAATGGAAAACGAAGCTAAAAGAGGAAAAACGGGAACACGATGTGGAATTGAGACAGCTGCAGAGAGAGAGGTAAGAACAGGTAATCAGGAAAGAGAGCCTACAACGGCAGATAAAAAAGAAAAGAGAAATATCAGGAATACCGAAAGGAATACGGTAAGAAAATGGGCGAATTGGAAAAGTAAGCACGTGAAGGAGTTGTGGAGCAGAGAGAAAGAATGTATGAAATGAGGGAGGAAGCATACGAAAGAGGCGTGGAGATGAGGAAGGAATTAGAAAAAAAAAGCTTGTGTGTGTGTGTGTGTGTGTGTGTGAGAGTGTGTGTGTGTGTGTGTGTGTGTGTGTGTGTGTGTGTGTGTGTGTGTGTGTGTGTGTGTGAAAGAGATATATATATATATATATATATATATATATATATATATATATATATATATATATATATATATATATATATATATATATATATATATATATATATATATATATATATATATATATATAACCGAGGATGTTTCGGGAGGAAAGAACGAGAACGGAGAATGGAATGTTAAGGAACCACATTGTGCAAGTCGAACAATTAGAAGCCACATCCAGATTAAATATTGAGATGCAAGAAAGAATAATGAGGGAGACAACAAGATTGGAGAAGGAAGAACAAGAGAGACAGTGGAATATGAAACAGAAAGAACAAGGGATGAAGCAGGAAGGAGAGATTAACCAATTGAGGGAAACTATGATATTGAAGAAGGAAGAACACGAGAGACAGTGGGATAGAAAACAAGAAGAACATGAATTTGAGGTTGACCCATTGAAAGAAAAAGAAAGGTTGGAGTACGAGGAGATAGTGAAAGAACAAGGAATGAAACAGGAAAATGAAATCAACAAAATGAAGGAAACAATGAGATTGGAGAATGAGGAACAAGAGAGACAGTGGAATGTGAAACGAAAATGAAATCAACAAAATGAAGGAAACAACGAGATTGGAGAATGAGGAACAAGAGAGACAGTGGAATAAGAAACAGAAAGAAGAACGAATGAAACAGGAAAGGGAGATCAACCAATTGAGGGAAACTATGAGATTGGAGAAGGAAGAACAAGAGAGACGGTGGGATAGAAAACACAAAGAAAACGAGGTTGAAGTTAACCAACTTGAGGAGAGAGCAAAATTTGAGTCCACAGAGATGGAAAAACTCCGGAAAGATAACGAAGAGCTAAGGGGGTTCAGAGAGGAGGAACGACTCAAAAGGAGTCAGGAAGTAGAACAGCACAGTAAGGTGGGATGTGTGGTAGCACCATAAGGAGTAATGTTAGTGGTGCAGGACTTGATTGACACCACTCGTCGGATGAAGCAACAATTAGGGCAAACCCTGAAAAAGGAAACACAAATAAAAATGGAGACGAGGGAAATAACGGAAACGACGAAGGAAAAGGAAGTATTGCCAGAGACACGGGAGATAGACCGAGTCGAGACTGAATTAAATAGAATGAAGGAGGAAACAGAGACTAAGATCCAGGAAGAAACTAATAGACACGAAGAGACAACAGAAATAAAATGTATAGAGACTCGGGAGATAGAAAAAGTAGAAGAGAGACCACATGATAAAGACGGGGTGAAAGACGAGCACACACACATGGAGGTAGTGGAGTACAATGAGGGGGAGCTCGGGGAATGTGTCGTGACCCGGTGCAAGTCGCCGGATGGCCTCCTCCAGGAACGAGGGGAGGGAATGTGCCCCCTTGAAGCGGATCTCGACCAGGTGGGTCCGGTCGAGCTTTGCGAGGTAGAGGGGGCGAGTGCTGTTGACGGGTGCACACGAAGCTTGGGGGGTGTGAAGGCCCTGGAACCCCTTGTGGCACAATTCCCCATTGTGAATGTCCCGGTGTGTGTGTTCACGAGTGTGGCGAAATGTGTGCTGAAACACGCGCATTGCGTGGAGGAAAGGCATTGTGTGAAAGGGACCGCATGTGTGAGTAATATGGTGTGCGTGGTTGCGAGTGTGCCGAAATGCGTGCTTCCCAGAACGCCATGTGTGGATGAAGCACCGTGTGTGAGTGGAACCACGTGTGCGAGGGAAATGGCATGCGTGAGAGAGACAGCGTGTGTCAGGTCGCTGTATTTGAGAGAGATGGCGGTTGGCATGCGCGAACATGCAACTGCATGTCCCGGTGTGAATGTCATGTCGAGGTGTGTGAGCGTCGTGGGACGTGGGAGTTTGTGCATGAGAGTGCGACGATGACGCTGCCTGACGGTGGACAAAGGCGGAGTAGCGGTCGTAGCTATTTTGGGGACCGTGCCGGGCTTGCACAGCAGCGCGCGCGGGGTCCGTGCTGTGCTACACACGAGGCCGCCTCGTTATCCCAAACAGAGCGAGCTGCATTAAGCGGCTCGTGTCTCAGCGGCCCCGTTGAGGTACAATCTCTTGGTAATCTACCTGTGCGATTAATTAGGTATATCGACAATTCGGCGATTGACCCTGTAGCGCCCTGGTAGAGTACGGACAAGGTTGTGGTGTGGTTAAAAACACACCCGTGACTTTTTCAGCGTTGTTCTGGAAAGCCGCGACTGGATTGTCCGTCCGGTGGGCGTACGGCCGCGATTCGGCTAAACGCGGTTGTTCGCACGCCGGCGGGCGAGATCCGTAACAATATATACACAGGGTGAGTCAGAAGTAGCGCCTGATTTCTGTCAGTTGATTGTTTTTTTTGCCATTTGTATTAGTGTGCAAGAAGGTAGAAATAAATGAATGATATGTTTATCTAACCATTTATTCAAGAAAAAAATATTACGGAACTGCACCAAGCTGTTTTACTTGCAATTTTCAGTGCCCTCCCTCGTGATCGATGCACAATAGCAGCCGAACAGGCACAGAGCGGCACACACGTTTGTAGAGTTCGATATCAATTTCCTCAAACTTTGCAGTGATTTGAGCCTTCAATTCCTGAATGGTATGAGGCTTTTCACGATAAACAAGGTCTTTCATGAGCCCCCAAAGAAAGAAATATTGAGGTGTAAGGTCTGGGGAACGTGCCGGCCACTCGATCGGACCACGGCGGCCGATCCACTTTCTGGGAAAGTTTTCATCAAGCCACTGACGAACATCACGTCCATAATGAGGTGGAGCTCCATCATGCTGGAAATAACAGTCCTGATCTTGTATCCTGGGCCAAAAGAAGGTTTGCAGCATATCCAGGTAAATTTCTGCAGTGACAGATCCCTCAAAGAAAAAGGGTCCAATTATCCCGAATGGAGATATGGCTGCCGAAACTGTCACTCCAGGTAAATTTATCTTCTTCTCAACTGTCACTCTTGGTTTATTAGCAGCTCAGTGGACACAATTGTGTCTGTTAATTGTGCCATTAAGTTTAAAACATGCCTCATTTGACCACCAGTGGCTTCCAAGCCTGTTGCTTCAAATCTCTCGACAATCAATCGTATGTTTCTTCCCTGAGGTGGGTTAATATCGAATTCCTGTGCCAAACGGCATGCCGCCATCGTTGGTTGTTCATTACATTTGTAGTAATGTTTCACGGCCGCAATGCGTTGATTCATTGACAGGTAATTCATGGTTCAATTTGGTGCAAATTCAACAACTTTCCAAACTCACAGCAATAACCTGCAAAGCAAAATAAAAAATAAATAAATTACGAAAATTAATAATCTGCAAGACAATTATTAACAACATGACTACCCAGAAAGAATCTGACAGCAGAAAAAACAGAAATCGGTCGCTACTTTTGACTTACCGTGTGTGTGTGTGTGTGTGTGTGTGTGTGTGTGTGTGTGTGTGTGTGTGTGTGTGTGTGTGTGTGTGTGTGTGTGTGTGTGTGTGTGTGTGTGTGTGTGTGTATATGTGTATATGTGTGTGTGTGTGTATATGTGTGTGTGTGTGTATATGTGTGTGTGTGTGTATATGTGTGTGTGTGTGTATATGTGTGTGTGTGTGTATATATATGTGTGTGTGTGTGTATATATATGTGTGTGTGTGTGTATATATATGTGTGTGTGTGTGTATATATGTGTATATGTATATATGTATATATATATATATATATATATATATATATATATATATATATATGTATATATATATATATATATATATATATATATATATGTATATATATATATATGTATATATATATATATGTATATATATATATGTATATATATGTATATATATATATATATGTATATATATATATATATATGTATATATATATATATATATATATATATATATATATATATATATATATATATATGTATATATATATATGTATATATATATATGTGTATATATATGTATATATATATATATGTATATATATGTATATATATGTATATATATGTATATATATGTATATATATGTATATATATGTATATATATGTATATATATGTATGTATATATATATATATATGTATATATATATATACACATATGTATGTTGTTGCTGACGACAATAAATCGGTGTTATTGACAGAGTGGATATGGAAGATTCTTAAAACCTTTTTTTTTTTTTTTAATCACTCTTGGTTGCCTCCACCAGGAAAGGTGGACAGTGTTTCTGTTTTCACCCGTGTTTGTGTGTCTGTCTGATGGTTTGTTTGTGAGCTGAATATCTCCAAATGTTATGGACGGACTCAGACAAAACTTGGTAGACAGGTTGGGTGTGTGACGAGGGCAAATTGTTTTGATTTTGGTGAAGATCCAGATCCGGTTTCGGATCAGAGAATTTTTAAGTGATGCTTCACCATTGAGAGGTGGGGCCAAAAACTAGATATAGCACGACATCTCAAAATGTTGTTGACAGATTTTGGCAAAACTTTGTTGATGAGTTGGGTATGTGATTAGATGCGATTAGATTTTGCCTTGACTTTGAGGAAGGTGCAGAAACAGATCAGGCCTATCAGTGGGCTACAAAACGTAAACAGTTTAGCCTTGAAGAGGTATGCACTCGGCCGAGTGCCGTTCTAGATTTTCTAT
Source organism: Eptatretus burgeri (assembly GCF_056783735.1). Classification (NCBI taxonomy): domain Eukaryota; kingdom Metazoa; phylum Chordata; class Myxini; order Myxiniformes; family Myxinidae; genus Eptatretus; species Eptatretus burgeri. The sequence goes on along the minus strand of NC_140966.1, from coordinate 25,759,827 downwards.
TTTATCACAGGACCTTACTTAATGATTTCCTTGTATTCACATCATAATAAAGTTCCTGAAGGACAAAGATATAACCTCTTCTTTGGCTTGTTTGTTAAGCCTCCCTCCCCCATCCATTGGATAGGGGGAGGCTTATTGCTGTTGCAAAATTTGCTTCTACAATTGGTGCTCTCAATTGTTCATGGTACCCCAGAGTTTCTTAGACCCCCAGGAGTACTAAACGATCATTTAAGTTTTTTTATTTTATTGCTTTTTATGCCTCCGCACCAAGGGTGCCGAAGGCATCATTTCTTTCTGCACTCCCAATTTCTAAGCTGTATCTCAGAGCCTGTTGAGACTTTCCGAATTAGATTTTACATCAATAATGTGAAGATAAAGTATGCAGGGTTGACATTTTTTACACCCTTGCCCTAATTTAAGGTCATGACCTAGTGGTAGACATTTTGACATTTTGCCACATCTTGACTAAGGTTTGTCTGATCAGGATGAAGTCTTCTCTAGATAGCCTTGACCTCGAGGAAGGGTCATTTCTGCTAAATTTACATCATGCCCCTCCTTGTTAAAAAGTCTCGGTCTTGGACCCCTAGTCGTACTAAACCACCATTTAGGTTTTTCTACCCCCCCCGTTTTTTCCTGCCAATGTCCGAGGACTTTCGTAATTAAATTTTGCATCAGAATATGAATAATAAGTATGTGGGGTTGACTTTGTTTTCCCTTGACCTAATTTTATGGTCATGACACAATTGTAGACATTTTAACATTTATCACCATCACGTGATTGCCCTCTCTAGATGGCATTGAGCAAGGCGCATTTACTCTCATGCCGATATGCCAGGAGAAAAAAATCAGAACTGCCAGAAAGCATCCGTAAATGAAAATATATATACATGTAAAATCAAATGCAGTTGAGCGACCTGAAACAATGTGTAAGCACACCCCGCTACTATATATATATATATATATATATATATATATATATATATATATATATATATATATATATATATATATATATATATATATATATGTATATGTATATGTATATATATTAGTCCGGGAGCCAACCGATCAAAATTAAAAAAAAAATTGCCCGGTCTGCTATAAAATTTTTGTGTTGATTTTCATAAAGAGACACCCTTTGAGTATATGAAAACCAATGTTGGCAATGGTGAAACTCTTGCGCAACAACACAGTCAACACTTTTGCGAGCCCCCTCTGATAACAAAATGTTGGCAAAAGCGAAGGTGTAGGATGGGGGTAGGGGTAATTCATATTGTCCTAAAATCATAACCACTAAACCTATATACACAAATGACCCCTCATATTAAAGAGGAGTTCATTTCCTATATCACAATTGGTGTAGATTTAACCTACCTTCAATTGACAAGGTTATATGTCAAACAACAAAAGATTTATGTAACTCAGAAATGCTTGACTATCAATGGGGTCAGGAACAAGAACATACTTTTACATGCCATGGTTTTAAGGAAGATAAAATTAGAAATGGATTAACACAATATTGTGACATGAAACATCCTCTTCAGAGGAAGAGTCACTCTCTGAAACAACTCCACCACATGAACCTCTCTGACCAAGGCATATGCATGTCACTCAGCAAGGCACAGCAGCCTTTTTGCATGAACATCGTTTCAGACATTTGGATAATTTGCACATGCAAGACACCGTTTTGTCTATGTTTGGCTTGGCTGGCTTAGACATGAGAATTGGGACCAGTTTTCCATTGATAAGGGTTCTGCCAAATGTTGTGGCTGGGGAAGTGCTCGGTCACTGAGATGTGCACGTCTATACAGAAGCAATTGATACAATGCTCTTAAAACAAGGAAGTAAAACGCATCTTCTGTTGCTGGCAGTGACCTAAGGTCTAATTTTGAAGAGACAAACATATGCTGCCTGAGGGTATCCAAACAGCTGAACCCTTTTTGGCCATGCAGAGCAGTCCAGTATACTCTGGCCTCATCAATGACACATTCTGTTGCTGCCATTTCACTATCTCTTCCAAAATCAACAAGGTGGGGAAGGTTTCCTATCAGTCCCAGAGAAACCTGTGCCGCTCTTCTTTTCACAGGAACACAGGCATCATCCCAACTGACTGGAAGAGGGGCCTTGTTGTCCCTCTCTGGAAAGGGAAGGGTGATCGCCAAGACTGCAAAAACTACCGAGGGGTGACGCTGCTCTCAGTGCCGGGCAAGGTCTTTGCTCGGATAATTCTTGATAGGGTTTGCCACCATCTGCTTGAGCACCAGCGTCCAGAGCAGTCAGGCTTTACACCAAAGAGGTCAACGATTGACCGTATCCTTGCACTTCGTGTCCTCACCGAACACAGATGAGAGTTTCGGCAGGGGCTGCTTGCAGCCTATGTTGATCTCTGTAAAGCGTTCGATTCAGTGAATCGGGATGTCCTCTGGAGGATTCTTGGTCTTCGTGGGGTGCCACCGAAACTGATCGATCTGATGTCTGAACTCTACTCTGGTACTGAGAGTGCTGTGAAGTGTGGTGGTACCATCTCTGACTTATTTCCAGTTGTTACTGGAGTTCGTCAGGGATGTGTACTTGCCCCCACACTTTTCAGCACTTGCATGGACTGGATTCTAGGGAGTATGTCGGAGAGATCAAGTTGCGGTGCATCGTTTGGCAATGTCAAGATCTCAGACCTTGATTTTGCAGATGATGCAGTCATCTTTGCGGAGACTTTAGACATCCTCTTGGGGGCCCTCGAGGTGCTGAATGAGGAGTCGGAGCCGTTGGGATTACGGATTTCTTGGGTCAAAACTAAGATCCAGGCTTTCGGTGACATCTTGGATGCTGCTGTCCTGTCTGTGTCTGTTTGTGGTGAGGATGTTGAGGTCGTGGAGAGATTCACTTACCTTGGCAGTGATATTCATGTCTCCGCAGGTTGTGAGCCGGAGGTCAATAGACGTCTGGGTCGGGCCTGGGGAGTCATGGATTCACTGGATCATGGGGTGTGGCGCTGCCGGTACCTGTGCGGGAGGACGAAAGTCTGAGTCTTCAGGTCCTTGGTACTTCCAGTCTTGCTCTATGGGTGCGAGACTTGGACTTTGACCAAGGATCTGAGACGGAGACTTAATTCCTTTGGTACCAGGTCTCTTCGGAGAATCCTTGGCTATCGCTGGTCGGATTTTGTGTCCAACGGCGGTTGCTGAGAGAGACTCGGATGAGATTTGTTACCTGCATAGTCCGTGAGCGTCAGCTGCGGCTGTATGGACATGTGGCTCGTTTTCCTGACGCTGATCCTACTCACCAGATTCTCTCAGCGAGGAGTCTCATGAGTGGGAGGCCAGTGGGCCGACCACGTGCCTCATGGTTGCAGCAGGTTGACCATCATCTCAAGGAGATGGGGATGGGCCTGGCATCTGCCTGGGGGATGGCCAGACGGAGGCCCCTGGAGTACCGGCGGAAAGTGGACGCAGCGACGCGCTGTTCTGGCACATGCTCCCATACCTGACCTGACCTCTTCTTTTCCCCTTCTGAATGGGTAGCTCACTGTGTCACATCCACACAACACATATGTGCACAGAAGTGTAGCTGCGACATCAAGAGGATTTTCTGGTACTTCTTGCTCAACACTTCTACCAGCTCATGAATAGGTAGGTATTGATTCTGCCGTTGTATCCAGAGTTCTTGCAATGTGTTCAAGCAGCAGAAGTGATATATACACAGCATAATTATGTCTGTATCTGTTGCATGCACAACAGCTCGATGGTGATCAAGATATTCCACACAATACGCAAGATGAGCAATAATCCTTGTGTCTGCCTCTTCATGTTCTTCACAAGGTAAGTCCAGAACTGAACTTGATGCTGATGTGATGGAAAGAGTGTGACCTTTGTTTTCCATCATACTACCAAGAATGATGGTCACTCCATCCGGAATAGCTTCAGGACTCTCACAAAGGGAAGTGCCAATGAAGTTCTGAAGATTTCCTTTATTTCTTGGATTCTTCATGAATAAATTCCAGTCCGGAATTTCTAGACTCTTGGATGGTGAGAATTGTCTTGCCTGGTCTGTCTGGTTTCTCCTCTGCTGCTCATCACCCTTCAAAGTATGGCTATCATCAAAATCATACTGATCACCAATGATGTTGACACAGTTGCACATTTCAGGTTTCAACTGCAGGATACACCTGCTTGCGAAGATACAGCTGGGGAAGTTCACCAAATGTTTTCGCACCCATTTTTTGGTATTTATTTACAAATGCCATTGTGTCTACCAGATAAACTGTGTATAGGTCACTCTGTGGTAATGATGGCAGCTGTAAAACAACATCCTGCTCAGCTTCAGCAATTAGCACTGCCACGAAATCAGACTCGTTGCCTTTGCGCATTACAACCCCCTGTGCTAAGCGTGGATCAACCTCAAACAGGGATGATGGATAGTCTGTCCACTCATGGGAAAATGCAATCTGTCTTGTGACTGGGTCGGCATCTCGATAGAAACACAGCACACGTGTAGTTGCAGTCTCATCTTGATAGATCCTGATTAAACTCTGTTTCCTTGATGGTTTTGATTTCTTCTGTGAGGAGAAAGTTACCAGCTTCAGTGGTTCAATCTTAATAGAGACCACCTCTTCTGCTTTCATAATGGCTTCCATGCCCTTAGCTTGAGCATGGACCAAGTCTTTTGAAGC
>NC_140966.1:25735161-25750161 GCF_056783735.1 Eptatretus burgeri | reverse complement strand
AGGTGATTCGAAAGAAATATCTGAAACGCCTAAGCCCCGGGACACTCTTTATCAAATAACCAATGCATATTGTTTAGCTCACTCATTGAACCTATAAACATTTGTTCATTCTCAAATTCCTTCAATAGTTTAATTTTCTTTGCACAATAATCCCCATCTAAAATATTGAAAAACAAAACATTTGAATCTTTATATTTTTTAAGATACCCCTTTTGTGCCATTACGAAATGATAAACTTCTCTTAATGATCTCATCTGACCACCTCCTGAGTTGCATATCATTTTGATATTGTAGTAAATTATTTTTCCATTGTTCAATTGATAACCATCAAATTTTTCAGTCCATTCAAACATATTTATTATTTTCTTTACATCCTCTAACTTATTGGTTTTTAAATTGATTCGCATATTTGTTTTATTTACCTTTGTTTTAGATATTTTTTTCAATAAGACTTATTTGATATTTTTCACATTCATTATGTTTTCCATTTATATACCAAGACTGAGATTTTCTCCACTCTTTAGTTTGACTAATACTTGGTTCGACCATTTATATATTGTGAAAAACGCGGCGGAAGCCCATAAAAACCCTAACCCATCTTCCCATCGTTAAAACTTGTGTCCATATGGAACACAATCTATTCTATTCACTCTATCATACAATACCCATATGGAACACAATCTATTTTATACACTCTATCATACAATATCCATATGGAACACAATCTATTCCATTATCTAAAATAAATCTCTTATCATCAAAGGCTCCTAATGCCTTTTTATTTACTTCTTCACTATATATCTTATGTTTATAACTTCTTATTGTATTCATTTTCCTATATTCTTCTTTCTTATTCATCAAACAATTATAATAATTTCTAAAAGTTATTGATTTCTTTATTACATATTTCTTTATTCCCTTTAACCTTTTATCAATCTGATCACCATACTTATAAGCATATGCCTTTGCTCTCAATCCAATAAACTCACTCATTACTTTTCCACCCAACTCATCCTTAAACTTACCAATAACCTTTTCATTCTTTTTGAAAATAACTCACTCTTCTTACTAAAATTACTTGTATCATATACTCCAATGTTTTTCTTCATATCCTTATAAACATCGTCAGTTTTTATATCTAGAATAAAACTATCGGTGTCCATATACAACAATGAAGCATTTTCACCATACTCTTTCTTTAAATCATTATACAAATAATCATACATCAATATCTTTGATAAATCAAGAACTGCTGTTCCAATATAAATTGGTTTATCCATGACAATACTTTCCTTTTTCATATGAATAGCAGAAAAGTTCTCTGAAAAAAACCTCTTCTCTCTCAAAACTTGGTTTATTTATCAATCTAGAAGCTTCTTTCCAAGATGTTGCAAATCTAATGTTTTGCCTGTTTCTAACATTCTCCATTGTCTTTCCAAAGACAGCATTATTCATCAATTTATAGAATTCCCCTTCAAATTTTACTTTTGTATTTGTTCTCATATCTGTATTGAATTTAATATACTTTTTCATCCAAGGACTTTGTTTAAATTTTAAAACTCTATGAATTTTAGCTACTCTCAACCCAGCAGATAAATATTGTCTCAAGTTCCTTTGATGCAAAACATATCCCTCTTTATCATAGAATGTTGTTAATAACTTTTCTGTTGATTTGCCTTTAATATTAAAACTTTTATGATAATCACTGAACCATTCTTTCTTTGGGGTTTCTTTCTCACATGCAAAAGGAAGGTCTTTATGCTTATTATGAAGATCACTCGGGTACTTCAAATCAACTTCAAAATAATAACCTTCTTCTTTGCCATTCAATTTCTCTTGAGAAGAAATAACAATATTCATCAAAGCCTTTTCATAATCCTTTTCTTCCACCCACTCTAATTTACCATAAGGCAGAGATTGAGACATTGCCCATCCATACAAATTATTAGCATCAAAGTACATCAAATAATTACTATCTTTTTCACTCTCATAATTTGGAAGATATTTATTATTTGCTTTAGCATATCTTTTTGAACATACTTGTGATATTCCACCTCTCTTAGACTTCTCAATCATCAAAAGCATATCTACATCACTGACTAAATCTATATCTTGTTTTGTCATTTTCAACATTGCACTCCAAGCTAAACCAGGAGCTGTGAAATAGTGGGCAGGATCTAATCCATAACAATTTTTATTATGACAGAGTGATCTAAAAGCTTCAAACACATCAGCTAACAATAAAACATCTGTTTTTAGATACAAATCATGATATTCTCCAAGGTTCTTTATCTTAAATAATTTCCAAATTTCTTGTGCGTGTTTATATTCCTTATCACTTATCTCTTCTTCATAAAGGTTATTATAGAAACTTTCTTTTGAAGGAAGTTGTGTTTCTTTAAATCTCATAAATGAATCCATATAACCATAAGGATAAATTCCCTTACTTGTAAGAATTTTCTCTTTACTTTGAATTTCATTCCTTGTTTCAATTTCCTCTCTAGTTAGAATTCCCTCTTTAATCAGAATTTCATCTATAATCAGAATTTCCTCTTTAGTTAGAATTTCATTCTTTGTTCGAATTTTCTGTATAATTAGAATTTCATCTTCAGTAAGAATTTCTTCATTCATTTCCTCATTAATTAGAATTTCCTCTTTACTTTGAATTCTCTCTTTAATCTGAATTTCCTCTTTAGTTAGAATTTCCTCTTTTGGAAAGAATGAACTAAGATTTGGAAAAGAGCCCGTGGAGCTTAGATTTGATGCGAGGTTGGCTAGTGGTGTTCCCATAAACTTGTAAGAATCAAGAAACCTTATACGAGTTATAGGTTTTGTGAATATCATTTTTGTAAATGAAATATACTTTTGACTTGTGTTTGTTATGGCAGAAATATTCCCTGGTGTTTTTGAAAGTTCATTTATAAATAGATGTGTGTCATAGTTAGGCGCTGTTGTGAAGAAAGACTGGAATAAAAGAAGGTAATTTATAATTAAGATTACAACAGGAATGAGCGGGACCTCTATATTTACCAGTAAGATGACAATGATCCCTAACTTTAGACTCCTCAATTTCCTCCTCACAAATATGACAGATATTGTTCTTTCTAAATTCTAATTTTTCTTCTATGGTTAATTTCATCGGTTCATTTGTTTCTTTCATTAATTTACTTAGTCTTATACAATCCTTTTCTAATCGTTTTACAAACTCTTGTGAAGCATTTTTTCCACTATACTGTTCAAGTTTATTATACTTTTCTCCAACAGATGATTTGATATAATAACAGAAACCACAAGGAATATGTTTTTGATATTTATTTGTATATGGTTCTTTTGGATTAGGAGAAGCAGTATTTATCTTTTTAAGGATACATTCAAAATCAGCGTATATCACAAATGGGTGCATGATAGATTTATTATAATCTTCAAAAGAAATCTTTTCACCAGGTTTAGGCATTGTAATTACAGCTGATTTATGATTACTACAATATTTTGAATGTTGTTCTAATCGTTCTTTTGTATGAAATGAATTAAGACATCGCTTACAAGGATATATTTTGTTTGCTGTTCTGAATACCTGAGAAGAGATTAATCTTGATAAATTATTGATGTATGTGTAATGTGAATTATTTCCAACACTAAAATATAAAAGATCAATGTGTGTTTCTTCATTTTTAAAGTTGTTTGAAATTTTTAATATTTGAACTTTGTTTGTATCCGTTAATCCATATACATTAATAGAAAGATTATTCTTTTTCTCAAATTTAGGAATATCTGTTAGTGGCATTGGGAAATTAAAATCTTTAATGTCCAAGGTATTCTCATATTTCATATATTGTTTTACTCTTTCTGAATTACATTTTGGTGGATGTAAGTGAGCAAGAACAGACCAGAGAAAACATTTATTATCATTATTCTTAATATTAACAACTGCCTTCTTTCGTTTTATTTCTTTTGGTAATTCAATATAAGAAGAAGCTTTAAGAGGGTTTGATTTTAGAATGTGTACATCTAAAAAGATGATTTTTTAATATTGAATCCACTTCCTACCACTGTATTATCAACATCCTCCTCTTGTCTTGATAGTTCTTCATAAACCCCACTATTCAAAAAATCTTGAAATGATGTTATAAAATGAAGATCTGTCCTCATATAAGGAGTTTGTTCTTCATCTTGTCTTTTTCATATTCATTTTCACTCCCATATAAAACTTTAAAGTTTTCATTTCTTTTAATGTTTTTTAATAAATTTTTCAACATCAGGTTTCACTATTTCAATTGATTCAATTATTGATGATGGACCGGGTTCTCCAAATTGAAAAATCCTTATTTTTATATGCCCTTTAAATGCCCCATCAGTGTTTTCAATATAATAGTCTCCCTTTACTTTAAACTCATTTTTCTTGTGTTTTTGTGATTGAAGATGCCTATTATAACTACTCTTCAAAACATCCTTTGAGCAGGTATCACAATGTTTTCTTTCCAACTCAAGAGGGGATATTTTGTGAAATAGATTAAATGTGTGTTTGTTGGTTCGGAGGTGTTTTCTATAATGTTTATATTCGTGATTACAAACATCGCAGTATGTTGTATTCACCATATTTATATAATAAAACTTTGCTTAAACTAAAAATTTCTTGATGAAAATTTCGTTTATTTTACAGGTGAATCTGTGCTTAAACTAAAATTTTCTTGATGAAAATTTCGTTTATTTTACAGGTGAATCTGTGCTTAAACTAAAATTTTCTTGGTGAAAATTTCGTTTATTTTACAGGTGAATCTGTGCTTAAACTAAAATTTTCTTGATGAAAATTTCGTTTATTTTACAGGTGAATCTGTGCTTAAACTAAAATTTTCTTGATGAAAATTTCGTTTATTTTACAGGTGAATCTGTGCTTAAAACCATTTTATCCTCCAACTTTTTCACTTAATAAATACAATGTTTCAAGACACAAAAGACAAGTTTCAATCAATCTCTTCATTTGTTAAAGATGCTGAGAAATATGTCAAGGATGTAAAATTGAACAAAGATAAATATAACAACTATTGGATAAAAACAATTATGGTGGATATGATGAGTTCTTCAATTTACTTCAGTGGAAGGGCTTTTAGTATACCTGGAAGAACATCAATTAAGGTATCTCTAACAAAAGTTTCTCCTCTCCTTCTGGCAATATATTCAAAACTAGAAAAAGCAATGAAACAAGAAAAGGTATCAAAAAATAAAAACCTTATGGATGAAGCTTTAGAAAGAAAAGATAAGACCATCTGTAATATGCAAGGAGAAATTTGTATTTTTTCAACAACCCTAAAGATATAAATCCTGATGAAATAAAGGATGTTAATATATCAGGTGAAATGACATTTCGTTCAATTGTAGTTAAGGATCATTTTAAAATTACCTTTAATATAAAAAATGTAGCAGTTGAATCTGTTAATGAAAAAATGTATATCGATATCGATGGTAATGTTTTTTCTACTAATTAAATGAGCCAATATTCAACTGAAGATTTTGAAGATTATGAGAGTGATTATGATACCGAGAGTTTGCATTCAAACGATAGTTATGACACCGAGAGTTTGTGTTCAAATGATAGTTATGAAAGTATAGATGATTCTGAAAGTATCGAAGATGATATCGAAGATGAATTTCAGTTTAAGTAAAGTTTTACTTTATAAATATGAATAGTTTACTCGATTTTGAGCCTCTTGAATTCCATGATTCTCCATATGACAAATTTGAGAATTGTCCTGCGTGTGAAAGACGGGGATTAAACACAGAGTCAAAAGCCTATAAACAATGTATATTCTGTGATTATCTTCTAATTAATGATAATCAAAAATATAAAAAGGAAAATAATTCTTTTAGATTTACACCAAAAATGAATTACTTTACAAGATTGATTCGAGAAATGAATGTAAAGAACGAGGGTGAGAACACACCTTTCCTTACAAGGGAAGAAACTGAACGTATTAGAGAAATGTTCAAAGGATTGTTGTTATATCTTATTCATGGATGTGATTTTCAGGGAAATATCAACACAAGATATTGCATAAATAAAATAATGGATTATCTTGAAATTAAACCTGAACTTAGGATAAAATATAGAATTTCGAAAAAAGCCAAGAATAAATTAAATAACCTGTTTTCCAAATATATAAATGAATGATTTTTTACCTATTTGGGAAAATAAGATAAAATTTGACAACCATAAAAATCTCCCAAATTCATTAAGATGCCTCATAGTTGGTTCAAGTGGATGTGGAAAAACCTGCTTACTTTTAAAGATGCTCCTCACTCCCAACTTTTTAGATTATGATAATTTAATAATTTTCACAAAGTCGAGTTTTCAACCAGAGTATCAACTACTCTCACAAGGTTTTAATGCTGGTCTTCAAAAAGAAGATATAATCGGTTTATTTAAACTTCAAAAAACCTAAATGATTTTAACATTGAAGATATAATACAACTATTTTGTGATACACAGAGATGTAAAAAGAAATCAAAACCGATAACTTGTATTCTGAGTGATAATACGGATGATATACCGTCTCCCCAAGATTTGGATAAATCCAAAAAGAACCTCGTTATCTTTGATGATTGTGTTAATGAGAGAAACCAAACGGTAATGGACAGCTACTACACAAGAGGGAGACATTCTTCTTGTAATTGTATTTATCTTAGTCAATCGTACTTTCAGCTTCCTCGTCATTCCATCAGAAACAATGCTAATACTTTTATTTTATTCAAGTTAAATTCAATAGATATAAACAATTTTTGGAGAGACAATTGTTCTACATTATGTAGTAAAAAGGAATTTGGGGATTACATGAAACACCACGACTGAAAAATATAAATATATTGTTGTGAAACAAGATGAGATATTAAATGATATTTTTCAATAAATAAATGGATGCAAAAGAAAGAGCAAGAAGATTTAGGGAACATCAAGAGTTGGTTTCAAAAGTTGTAAAACAGCAGGAAGACATAAAGAAGAAACGCAGACAGAAACTAACGGGCGAAGAAGCATTTGAAAGAAAACAAGAGAAATTTTTTAAACCACTTTTAAAAACTTCCCAAGGAAAAATGAAAGATGTTTCCACATTTCCCACGGTAGAATATACTCCTAAAAAACTTCAAATGTTAAAAGATTTCAGTCAAATGACGGAGGAAGAATTAGAGCATTTAGGAGAATTAGAATATGATGATGAAGGTTTATTTCAACAACTGGAAGAGATTAATCGACCCCCTGATTATATTGTGAATGCTCTTCAAAACAATGAATATTCAGCGGATTCAAAAACCAAAGCAGGACTCATTCCAACAGAACAATCAGCAATATTTCATCTTGTTCAAGAAAAGGTATTGATATTTAATGATGAATTAAGGTTCTTGGGTTCTGCACAATCTACTGTTAAACTAACTCCAAGATTAATGTTTCTTCTCACAAAAGATGGAAGACAAGGTTCAACTGTGAGGGATGAATCAAAGTATATTGATAAACCATTGGATATGGAAAATAATGATGATAGAGTATATATTGATCTGCTGAACACTCTAAATTATAAGGTTATTCTTTCTGGTAAAAGTAGGAAGAATGAGAAGGAGAAACACATTATTCAGGCTTTAAGTATCCTTGGTTCAGGTGTTAGTTTTCTTCCAAATGACCCATCGCAATTAGTTAATAGACTGTTATTGTTGTTAGGCAGTAAGAAGGCTGGAAATAACAATTGTTTTAATGAAGCATCAGCCATTTTAGACCAGTTGATGAACATGAAAATAATTAATAAATATCAATATAAAGACATTTTATCTCATATTAAATAAGATGAGAAGCACAATCCTTAGTTTCAATTTCACAACAAGCGACCACACATCTTCATTCCCATACCCACTACAACTTGACACAACAAAAGAATATGAGGCATCTTTATTGTCCATGGAAACTTATAATACCTTATTTAATATAACCGAGAAAAATGACAAGTTTAGTTATAATCCAGGAAGTGGATACAAAACGATAACAGTCTCACCCGGAGCATATGAGATTTCTCAAATATCTTCCGAAATTGCTCGTCTTATGAAAGAACAGGGTGATGAACCAAAAAATATTGTTATAAACATTCAAAAACATACTTCAAAATCAACGATTAAAGTTAAAAATAACTACAAGGTTGATTTCACAATTGATAATTCATTTAGAGAGTTATTGGGTTTCTCCTCAAAAAAGATTGAAACTAATGGGACGTTTTACAGTGATAATGTCATTCAAATATCCTCAGGAATAAATTCGGTGTTAATTCACTGTGATTTGATTGATGGTGCTTATAATGATGGGAAAAAAACAAATACAATATTTTCATTCAGCGCATACTCAACCCCAATTGGTTATAAATTCAATATGGAACCCAAAAATTTGGTTTATCTACCTGTGTCAGGAAAAACCATACACAGAGTAAATTTTAGGATAACCGACCAAGATAATCGTGTGATTTCTTTTAATGGAGAAGTTATATCCATCAGAATTCACCTACGTGAAGTTTTCCAATAAATAAATACGATGGTTATTTTGAGGAAACACGAGTTGGGAAAATATAAAATAATTACAGGGGATGGGATGTTCCTTTCCCCATACTACAAGGGTGAAGGTATGTATCTTGGTAGAGGATACTATAAACCTAAGAGACAAAGGGGTGTTGGACATCAATTTAGAGGAGATGGGATAATTGATACTCTCATGGGTATTGGTTCAACTATTCTTAAACATAAAGATCTAATTGGTTCAACTGCTTCTGCTGTGGGAAATGTAGCAGGTGCCGTAAAGAGTATAAAAAGATGCTCAGAAGGAATCTCATAAATTACAAGCAATAAAAGAAATTAAGAAAGGCAAAACTCAGTTGTCCCCCAAGAACGACAGAAAATAATTCAAATACTTGGATCAGGGTTTCAAAAGTTTTAACATCTTTTTTTCCTAAATAAATACAAGTATGGAAGCAATTGATAGTATCTATGATTTGGATGATACTATTATTATCTCAAACTCCACTAAAAAAGAAGATTACTTCAAGGTAAATGCAATAACTGGAACAGACTGGAATACGAATGGTACAAAAAGTTTTGAAATAAATAATCAACAAACCTATTTGAATCTCTCCGAAAGTTTCTTGTTGTGTAAATTTAAATTCACTAAGGCTGGGAATAACACAAACGCTACACTTGTAAATGATTTCTTCTGGAAAATGTTTGATAGTGTGCGTTTGTATATTGGAACACAAGAAGTTGAAGCGGTTGATTATGTCTCTGCTGTATCTGAAATGATAAAATTTACACTCTATACATTCAGTGATAGAATGGGAAAGGGGTCTGTCGAAGGTTTTATTCCTGATATGTCAATGGGAACAAACACAGACCCTGGGTATACTCAAAGGAAAGGAATGTATAATGATGATACAAAAGCAGAAAATAGTTTTACTGTGGCAGTTCCTCTTAAAGGTATATTTGGATTTTGTGATCATGATAAAGTTCTGTATGGCCTTAAAATTAGATTTCAACTACAAAGGAATGATAATGAAAATCGATTGCTTTTTGGTGTTGGTAGTGCTTTTGGTGATCAGAATAAATTTGTAATTGAGGAAATGAGTTGGTATATCAGTGAATATACTCCTAATCTTAAAACAGAAGAGATGTTGAATCGAAGACTTAACTCAAAGAAACCACTCAGTGTATCATACCTCAAAAGAAGATGTCAACACGTTAAACTCAATCAAACAACTTACACGTGGAATTTGGGTGTTCTGGAAGGAAAGCCACGATATCTGTGGATCATTTTTAAAAAGCCAGATGGTGATACTGCGACTGATAAGAATAATGCATTGAGTGATAATGCTAAGGTGAAACAACTTCGCGTTTCTCTAGATGGAACATTTTACCCACGAGATAGATTGGAAATTAATTGGGAAAAAAATGATTTTGCTGAAGCATACAAGTCTTACCAAAAGGTGTGCGAAAGTAATGGAAATAAAGAACCTATTTTGGATATGACAGCATTTAAAAGTTTGTATACAATCTATGCGTTTGACCTGAGCGCTCAAAAGGAAACTATAAAGTCTAATCGAGTGGATACTTCCCTATACATTGAAAGAGGAGAGAGTGAAGAAGTTGATACATATTGTTTGCTTTTGGAAGAAACAGAATTGCAGATTAATACAGATAATGGTGTGATGATTAGTCTCACATAATTTTTTGTTAAATAAATGAGTGGCAAAGTACCAACTGGGGTATATGTTAATCAAATCAATCTTCATAAACTATCATCTTGTGTTCAAAATCAAAAGCCTTGTACGATTAACGTTAATACAATTCAGAGAAAAGGAGCAGTAAGAATTGATGTTTTTCTCACAAGAGAACAGGTTAAAATCTTGAATGACACTGGCTCACTTAAAATTAAAATGACAAAACCAATGTTGAAAAAATATTCAATAAGAGAGACGAGTGGAGGATTTCTCCCATTTCTAATTCCTTTATTTGCTGGTTTAAGTGCGGTTGGAGCATTGACGGGTGGTATTTCAACAGCGGTGAAAACTGCCAACGAAAGGAAGGCTCAACTCCAGGCTCAAAAAGAATTGGAAAGACATAACAAAGAGTTGGAGAAACAAATTAGTGGAAGTGGTGTAATTGTAGATTTTGCTGAAAAACTTGAAGGTCTGCCTGATAAAGCGAGATTGTTAGTTGGAGATATGCTTTCTTCTATAGCACAAGCAGGTGTAAAATTAACGAAAAGAGGTAATGGATTATATCTTTCTAATAAATAAATGAGCATTGATGAGTGGTTGAAAAAATTTGGAAAGAATACAACATCAAATTTACAACTTGTCAAATATTGTAAGAAATTAAAAATTCATAATGTGGTTATTTGTATGAGAGATGAATTAACAAATGTGCCGAAACATACAAAGAATATTATTATGAACTTAGAAGATAATAATGGGAACGGTTCTCATTGGGTTTGTATTTTTAATAGTCAAGACAAATATTATTTTGATAGTTTTGGTCTTCCACCACCTGTTGAAGTCATAAAATTCTTACAGAATGGTGTTTATCAAACATTTCAAGTCCAAGAATTAAATTCCAAGTGTTGTGGCCAATTATGCCTATATGTGTTATTTCAACTCAACAAAAATAAAAAATTTTATGATATTATTTTTAATCTAATATAAATGACTTATGTTGGTAAAGATGGTTCTATCTTTGGTTTATCTCAAGAACTGGATATTGATTTATCAAATTATTACACAAAGGCACAGGCTGAACGACATAAATATAATATAACCAAAAATATTAACATGAAAAATGCTTATAAATTAAAAAATTATCCAAGCCCGACTGACGCGAATGACTTGGTGAGATTAAGCGATTTATCACAATATATATCCTTAAATAAAACGGCTGTGTATTCCAAAGATACAGAAGTGTTGATATTATCTCCAGGTCATACAGAATTCACAGTTCGAATTAAAATAAATTTTTATAAAGAAGGGCGTATCGTTTGTATGAGAATAGAACAATGGGGATATGATATGAATGACTTAGGGTATAATTGGTCATTTAAAATTAACCTCGAAGACCTGGAACAATTAAATCAGTCTCGTAAGGAAGAATATTATCCACTTGGTATCGAGAATGAGTTTTGTGGGGCTACGATTAGTAAACAACAAATAAAAGAATTTAATAAGGGTAAATATAATAATGGTTTTGCCCTTGTTTATCTCATGAAAACAGAAAAAACAGGATTATATATAATAAGTAAGGAAATACAAAATGATTTAACTATGGGAAGATGGGGAGGTGTTTCGTGCCATAATATTATTCTAACATATATTTCTAATACATAAATGACAGCAAGAAGGCTTCAAGAAAATTATCATTTCTGTGTCCAAGCATACCTTCAAGAAAAGGGTATTCGGTATTTTAATAAATATGTTCTACAACATAAGAATGAGGTATTTTCAATAAAAGATTGGCATTATGCTGATGTTGATAAACCGACAACTTTAGATTTAATTAGAATGTTAAATAATGAAAAAATTATAAAGTTAAGAAAAGGTAAGGCTCTTTTAGAAATTCAAAAGAAATTTTATTGGTTTCCTGTTGTAAAACAATTATTTTGGATACAGGAATAACAAGAAATCCTGATGAATATATGTATAATATTCTATGGGGTGTAAGCGATTCAAGGATAGTAAGGGATGAGGAAGGAGTTGAAGAAGAGAGGGAAGAGGAGGAAAAGGAGAAGAGGGAGAAGAAAGAGAAGGAGGAAAAAGAGAAGAGAGAGAAGGAGGAGAGGGAGAAGAGAGAGAGGGAGGAAAGAGAGAAGAGAGAGAGGGAGGAGAGAGAGAAGAGAGAGAGGGAGGAGAGGGAGAAGAAAGAGAAGGAGAGGGAGGAGAGGGAGAAGAAAGAGAAGGAGGAAAAAGAGAAGAGAGAGAAGGAGGAGAGGGAGGAAAGAGCGAGACAAAATAAATATCAAAATATGGAAACCAGTGAGATTAAAAAAAGATTAAGGGTATTACAGAAAATAACTCAACCCACCGAGGAGGAAAAGAAAGAATTGACAAGTCTATTTGCAATACTTTCGGCAAGACTATTGGCATCGACAAGATATGGATTTTAATTCAAGTTTTTCATTTTTTTTTCTTAAATAAATGGAGGAGAGAGTGAAGGCATTTCTAAGGATTCTTTATGTTTTAAAAATCAAGATTCAAATGTGCATGTTGGAAACTAAAAAGGTTTTTGCACTCTGCAGGAATTTTTCTCATAAATAAATGAGTTATTGTCTCAAATGTAAAAAGAAAACTAATACTAAAAATATTTCATATATTAAAAGTAAAAATAACAGGGTTATACAAAAAGGTATATGTTCGGTGTGTGGTTCAAAAAAAATCAATTTATCTCCCAACACAAACTAGGAGGAGATATCCAAAAGTTTTTATCAGGAAGTAAATTTACAACTACTGGAATACCAGGGGAATTACATCTTCAGGGTATTCTTTCTGTGGCCCAGGCACAAACTTGGATAAAAGATTAGATGAGGCAGACAATCCTAAATCCTGGAGTAAGCCTATCAATAGAGTTGATGAAGTGTGCATGAGACACGATATTGATTATGGGAATACCACAACGTTGGAAGAAAAGCATGAAGCCGATAGACAAATGTTGTATAATTTGTCTCTGATACAAAATCCAACCTTGAGAGAAAAAGTTGATCGGTTCATTGTGAAGAAGATGATCAGTGCTAAATTGAAACTTGGACTTGGAAATTCAAAAAACTTATAGGCTCTAATGATGCCATTAAGACTGAAGAGCAATTAGCTGATGAATTACATAAACCAATATTCACAAAGTTTCAGAGAAGGAAAGTTTATTCCAAGGAAGTAGATTATATCTGGTCTGCTGATTTGATTGAACTCAATAATGATAAGGGGTACAAGTATGCTTTAACCGTTATTGATTTGAGGAGTAGATATGCGTGGGTTGTACCATTAAAAAACAAAACAGGTAATACTCTTATGTTAGCCTTCCAACAGATATTTAATAAAAGTAAGAGAAAACCTAAAAAATTGTGGACTGATGAGGGTAGGGAGTTTTATAACAAGACATTTATGAATTTTCTAAAAAATAACAGTATTACATTATACAGTACCTTTAATGAAGGGAAGGCAGTTGTTGTTGAACGTTTTAATCGTACCTTAAAAGAGAGACTATATAAAAAATTCACACAACTCGGTTCACAACAATGGTCATCTTTTATTCAAGATATTGTGGATAAGTACAATGACACGATTCACACGTCAACAAATATGAAGCCATCAGAAACATTTACAAAATTAAAATATGAAAAAGAGATTAATGTCAGAAAACCTAAGTTCAAAGTTGGTGATATCGTAAGAATATATAGGTGGAAATCTCATTTTGAAAAAGGTTATACGAAAAGATTGATCAAGGAGTGTTTTAAAATTGTTGATGTAATAGATACGGTTCCTTGGACTTATAAGATATATGATTTGGAAGGGGAAGAGATTTTAGGTTCATTTTATTCACAGGAATTACAAAAGACAAAGATAAATTGAAATTTTTTGACTCCGCCCCTTTTTGGCTCCACCCACACAAGCCCCCGCCCACACAAGCCCCGCCCACACAAATCCCACACAAACCCCACCACACACCCCCCCACAAGCTCCAATAAATTGAAATTTTTGACTCCGCCCCTTTTTGACTCCGCCCACACACGCCCCTCCCACCGAAGCCCCGCCCACACAAACCCCACACAAGCTCCACACAACCTCCACACAAAAACTCCACACAAGCTCCACACACACAAACCCCACACAAGCTCCACCCATATTCATCATATTCACATAATTAGTGATTAGTTAATTAGTTCCCCACACACACAACATGTTTATTTAATTAAAAAATTATCCACCCATCCACACAAGCTCCACTCATCCACCCATCCCCCCATCTCTCCACCCATCCATTTATCCACATAAGCCTCATCCACATTCACCCCTCCCACACAAGCTCCACCCACATAAACCCCTGCCCATATAAACCCTGCCCACATAAACCCCTCCCACATAAGCCCTGCCTACACAAGCTCCACACAAAAACTCCACACACATAAACCCCTCACACACAAGGTCCACCCACATAAACCCCCGCGCACACAAGCCCCACCCACACAAGCGCCACCCACACACACCCCGCCCACACAAGCGCCTCGCACACACACCCCACCCACACAAGCCCCCACCGAAGCCCCGCCCACACAAGCCCCGCCCACACAAGCCCCACCCCCCCTCATCCCCCTGTGCGCCCCCACCTTTGACCCACCACCTCCCTCATCCCACCCCCACCCTCCCCCCCACCCACACAGGTGGGGGGGGGGGGGATGGGTTGGGGGGGTGATGGGTCTTTGGGGGAGCCCCCCTCCCCCCCCCTCAACCC
>NC_140966.1:25620161-25730161 GCF_056783735.1 Eptatretus burgeri | reverse complement strand
ATGGACCGGCAAACGGTGTAGCTTATGGGCATATTTTAAGAAATTGGCTGGGACCACAAGTTGTTATTGCGGGAATAGCTGAAAGTGTCTGGTTTCAATAAGACTGTCCACCCTTGCTTTTTGCGTTGCATGTTTGGTACTATCTCAATGAAACGTTCCCTCAAGAGGAGATTGGACATTGATCACCGTGGCCGCCAAGTAGTCCAGATCTACCGACTCAGACAACTCTTTCTGGGGCTTCATCAAGGAGAAAGTGCCCACAAACTGTTCTGCTCTTTCATATGGCAGCTTGGCTGCCAGGATAGCTATCATTTCTTGGAAGCGCGGCTGTGTCGCTGATGCTGTGCCCCTCTACCAGTACATCGGTACTCATTTCACCGACCTCGGAAGGATAACAGGCTGAGTCAACCATACCTGGTGTTTATTCAGCAGCCAATGGGTATCAAACTCAGGACCCTAAGATCCTAAGCCAGCCACCCTAACCATGAAGCCAACACCAGGCTTAAGTTGACAAACTGGTAAAGGTGATTGAAGAATGTGTGCTGCAGTCGTGGCCTCTTTCACCAAAGTGACTCCACACATGCAACCCAAGATGTCAAAGAGGACTTGGCAACAGATTCAGTGGTGCAAGGAGAATGATGGAGGGCATATAGATACAATGACTGATTAATTATTGTAAGTACTGCAAACACAACCTGTTAATTAAAAGGGTTAAGAAGACGTCACATAGAGAGGTGACGTCACTTCCGGACTTCCAGTTCAGGGATCGGCGCATGTGGTCGACTGGGTGGCGAGCTCTCCTTCCAGTCTTTCTAAAGCTAAGTTTCTCGTCCTTAAGCGTTTTGTGTATTTTGTTGTCGAGATTTGTCAGGGGCTGTGGAACTGTGCTTATTTTTGTTAAGGTTCATTACAGTTTTCGCGGGTAGTTGAGTTAATTTATTGAAAGAAGCAGGGGGAGGCCTCGTGATAAGTTTTGCATGTCAGTTAGTTGTGGCCTTGGGAGTATGGGGGTGAAGAAGGTTTCAAAAGAGACCGAAGGAGAAATGAAGAGGAGTACGAAAAATGTAGTAGTTGCTCAATGTGGGCCATGTCAACAATGGGGGAAGCAGAGGGTTGTTGTTGTCGAAGTGTGAGGAAATCGTCCACTTCAGGATGGTTATTACTGGGTTGAAGGAAAGCATCGATAATTTGCAGCAAGTGATAAGTTTAGCAGAATGTGAGAAATTTTAGATAACAGTTGGTTACGGTTGTGGAGTGAGGTTGCTGCGGATATTGAAAGTGGTGACAGTGCGACGGTGGCGGGCAGTGGTGACGGTTCGACGGTGGTGGGCAGTGATGGAGGTGCAGCGGGGGCGGGCAGTGGCGGCCGTGCAGCGGGGGCAGGCAGCGGCGGCCATGCAGCAGGGGCGGGCAGTGGTGGTGGTTCAACGGGGGCGGACAGTGGCGGTGGTGCGCACAGTGGTGGCGGTGCAGCGGGTGTGGGCAGTGGAGTTGGTGCCGAAATAGAAATAGGTCGACACCAGTTATGGGAGATAGTTTTTGTGGGTGACGAGACAATTAAATATGTAGAGTCTTCATTCTGCAGGAAGGATTGTGGACATAGAATTCTGTGTCGTTTTGAAGGAGCGGGAGTTAGGGACATTGAAGGAAGGGAAACGATATTGTATTGGGTCATGGGAGGAAGAAGTTGTTTGTGGTACACTGAGGGGCGAATGATGTTGGGGAAGGTTACTCGGAGGTTTTGAAAAATAGATACAGGATATTGGGTAAGCGGCTGAAAGCAAAGGGTTGTGAGGTAATGTTTTCTGGGGATTCTCCCAAGATTAGGAAACTATATAGAAATTATGAGCAGAGCAATTGACGTCAACCAATGGCTGGAAGTATGGTGTGGGGAGGAAGGTTTTACATTTAAGAAGCAGTGGAAATCATTTAGGGGACAAAGGGAGTGTTTCCAGAATGATGGAGTATGTTAAATAGAAAGGGGGCAGCAAGGTTTGCAGTGGGAATTGAGGAAGTAATTCAGGCTTTTTTAGGTCAGCAGATGGTGGGGAAACTATTAAGAAAGGAACTGATGATGTAATTGTGATGAGTAAGGCCAGGCAGGAAAATAGAATTTCAGGAAGGGAAAAGTTAAATTTATTCGAGACCAATGCCAGAAGTTTAAATAATGTGATGGAAGAGCTTGAGGCCAAAGTAGATAGCGAGGAGTATGATATAGTTGCAGTGAGTGAGACATGGTTTAAGGAGTAGAGTAACTGGAGGACAGGATTAGAAGGCTACAAGGTGCATTGGTGTGATTGAAAGGAGAGAATAGTAGGAGGAGTAGCAATCTGGGTAAATGACAGCATACAGCATTGCATCAAGAGAAAGGGGTGACATTAAGGAAGGAATAAATATTGAGGATTCTGTACGGGTAGAGATTTGAGATTTAAAAACAGTGAAATACTGGTGGGATGCTTTTATAAGGCTCCAGATGTGAAGGAAGAGGAGGAAGGAGGAGTACATGAAGAATTCAAAAGGACATGTGGTAAGGGAAGAATATTGATTATGGGGGATTTTAACCTGCCAGGGATAGATTGGGTCCAGGAACAGGGAAAGGGCAGAGCAGATGAGGATTTCCGAGTTTTAGTCCAGAATTGCTTTTTAACCCAGTTTGTGGATAAGCCCATGATGGGGAGTGCAGTGTTAGACCTCCTTTTAAGTAACGATCACAATATGGTGGAGGAGGTGGAGGTCGGGGAGCATTTAGGAGCAAGTGATCATAACATTGTGTGTGCAAAGATTCTGTTAAGGGTTGGAGTTCAGGATAGTAGGGTAAGGCGATTAGATTTCAGGAAGGCAAACCTTGAGGGGATAAGTATAGAGTTGGGTGATGTAGATTGGGAGACTCTAACAACAGGACAATCAGCATCAGAGAAATGGGAAACCTTTGAGGACCAAATGTGTGGAGTGCAGAGTAAGTACATTCCAAGGAGGTGTGAACTAGAAGCAGAAGGAGGCCAGCCAGGGTGGTTGAGTTGTGAGACAAGGAACGCTATGAAGGAGAAGCAGAAGGCATTTATTAGGTTTAAAATAACGACTTGTGATAGATTTATATCACTATCGAAGTAAACAGAGTTATTGAAGAAAATAACTCAACATGCCAAAAGAGAGTAAGAGAAGGATATGGCTAAGAATATTAAACATCATAGCAAGGCATTCTTTAAGTTTATCAGGAGAAAAGAACAGGTTAGAACCAGTGTGGGCCCATTGAGAAATAGCACCGAGATAGTGGTTCGTGATGAAGGTGAGATGGCAGGCTTATTAAACAGGTATTTTTCTTCAACTTTTACACAAGAACAGTCAGGAGAATTGCCAGTAGTTGAGAGTATCTATGAAGGTGGTGAGAAAGGGCTTTTACAGAAGATCCAGGTTGGAGCAGAGGAAGTAAAGGAACAGCTAAGTAATCTAAGAGAAGATAAGGCTCCGGGTCCAGATAATATACACCCGAGTGTATTGATGGAAGTGGCTAAGCAGGTAAGCGAGATGTTCATGGATATTTTCAATAGTTCCCTGAGTCAGGCTAGGTACCGGAGGTTTGGAGAGTCGCAAATGTAACACCATTATTAGCCACGTCGCGTTGCGAACGCTGGCTCAAAGAGAGCTCCGCGTTGTTGTTCTTCTTCTTGTTCTTCTTCCTCTTCTTCTTCTTCTTCTTCTTCTTCTTGTTCTTCTTCTTCTTGTTTTTCTTGTTGTTGTTGTTGTTGTTGTTCTTCTTCTTCTGGTGAAGACAAAACCTTTAGGACATGGCTCTTGGACACATTTGTCCTTGTTTAAGAAAGGCTCCAGAGAAGAATTAGGAAACGAGAGACCTGTTAGTTTGACTTCAGTTGTGGGGAAGGTGTTGGAGACATTAATTTTGGACCAGATGAGGAACCATTTAAACAAATACAAACTGATTAAAGGTAGTCAGCATGGGTTTACCAAAGGTAGTTCCTGTCTAACAAGTCTTTTAGAGTTCTCTGAGGCAGTGTCTGATTGGGTGGATGATGGAAAGGTAGTGGACATAGTATATCTAGACTTTAAGAAGGCATTTGATAAGGGACCACATCGGAGGTTGTTAGCCAAAGTGAGGGCTTGTGGAGTGGCTGGTCAGCGTAGCTAATTGGATTGCAAACTGGCTTTGTGGTAGGAATCAGAGTGGCTGTGAGTGGCAGGATGTTTTGCTGGGAGGATGCAAGTAGCGGGGTACCTCAGGGATCAGTACTCGGACCATTATTATTCATTATTTACATCAACGATTTGGATAATGGGGTAAAGAGTAAGCTTTCCAAATTTTCAGATGGCACAAAGCTTGGAGGTAAGGTGGATAGCAGAGGGGGTGGTGATCAGATACAGGAAAGTATTGATACTTGTATAGATTGGGTGAAAGACTGGCAGATGGAACTTAACCTGAGCAAGTGTAAGGTGTTGGGGATGGGAAAGAACAATGAAAATAGGGGTTACATGATACAAGGGGTAATTTTAGAGTGTCACACAGGAGCAGGATCTGGGGGTGGTGATAGATATGGGAGATGAGCAGTCAGCACAATGCCAGGCAGCGATAGGTAAAGCAAATCGGATTTTAGGTTGTATTCGGAGGGGGATCATTTATAAATCAAAAGAGGTGGTGTTAACATTGTACAGGAATGTAGTGGGGCCATATCTTGAATATTGTGTGCAGTTCTGGAAGGACATAGATGCCACAGAGAGGGTTCAGCACAGGGCTACGAGATTGATTCCAGGCCGAGCTAGACTCAGCGATAAGAGCTGCTGAAGGAGACGGGGCTCTATTCACTAGAAAGGAGGCGGTTACGAGGAGATATGATAGAGATGTTTAAGAGCATGAGAGGTATTGATAAAATATGTGCAGATTAATTATTCAACAGAGTAGACAGTGATCGGACGAGGGGCCATTGCCTGAGAGTAAAGAAGAGGAGAGTTAAGATGGTAGTAAGGCAGGGGACTTTTACTCAGAGAGTGGTTAATGCATGGAATGGCCTCCTTGGAAAGGTGGTGGCCGCAGAAAAAGTAGATAAGTTTAAATTAGAATTCGATAGGTACCTGGAAGTTATGGAGATAGAGGGGTATAGGGATGTTGATAAGACTTTTAGGTAGTTTGAGCATCGCTGGGTGATTGTGTACATGTGTACAGAGTGCTGTTGGTGGGGATCTTGTCAAGGGGGGTTATGTGGTTGATGATGTGTGTTTTTACCAGCCCATGCCCTCTCCCCTCAGGGGAAGAAAAGAAGAAAAAAAAAAACTACAAAAAACAAACAAACAAAAATTTATCTCATTAATTAAATACATTTTTTTGCATTTTCTTCTTTGGATATTGTGTCGATAATTTAGTATGGTGTTCGCGCAGCCAGAATGGGTGGAATGGCCTCCACCTGTTAGATTTCCTTGTAAATCCTTGTCAACAAATGTTTCATTGGGGAGGGGTAAAGCGACTTTTAGGCCCATCTGGAGAATGCTCCCCACAGCATGTGGACTTCTTCTTTGCCATGGTGAAGAAGTTTCTTTTAAGTTCAACTCTTCTTCTGTAATTGGTCCTGATTGCAAAAGTGCTCTAACCCCAAGAAACTGTGCTTCACTCCAACCTCTCTCCTCTTTTACACATCCTTCTTGGATGGGCAATTTCCTCCTTGAAAAGTTGTCACCAATACCGATAGGAAACGTTCCAAAACTGATCCACTCAACTGCAGACTTCTTTGCCTTCTCCCCTTCAGCAGAAAAGTAATATAGTCTGTCATTGCAGCCGACCTCAGACAGTATCTCTCTGCTTTTTCTTTTTCCACTTGCTAATCCCTGATAACCATTTTGGCTTCAGACTTGGCCATTCTAAACCCGAGATATATTACTCCCGACACAGCAGTGGATGGATCTCTTGAGCCACAAATAAGAGGTTAAGGTCATCTCCCAAGGCTTTGATACTGTCTAGCATCCAGTCTTGATTTCAAAGCTGTCCTCATTTGGTATGCAGGTCCCCCTACTTGAGTGGTTTTCTGATTTCCCCCATGAGGGGAAACACCAGGTTGCCCTTGATGATTATGTCGTCCTTTCCCATGATCTCTCCCCTCAGGGTGGGGTTCCACAAGGCAGCACCTTAGGATTTACTTGATTTTGTCTAATACTCTTGGAAACCAGCTTTTGCGTTTTGCCGATGTATCATTCTGCACAGGGTCGATTCATCACACTTGTGAAAGGATTACAGCTGCTGAATCCCTTTTGCCAGACCTGGACAAGATAAGCCACTGGTCACTTACTGTGAACCTAACATGCAATCCTGGCAAGACACATGCTCTCACACTGTCTCTCCACAAAGATCAGCAATCAAACTGTCTAATCCACTTATCTGCTGCTGGAAGAGGTGCAATCCCTGTAACTACTTGGCTTTACTTTCTGCCAGAACCATTCATAATAGGATCATACCAAGCTGGAGTCAAAGGGCAGTCACCATCTGGGTATGTAAATGTAGCTGTAAAGCTTAAGCATTCTTAAGCCACACAGAGCTCATCATTGTGTTCAAGACTTCTATATGGAATTCCATGGAATTTTGTTTGTGGCTCTGGGTTGGTGCTCCTCTGCCCTGTCTGTTGTCTCGTCGTCCTCACTTCAGTCTTTCAAATGTGCTACCCATCACTACCTCATGTGCTCACCCATGCACATTCATGATCTCTACGACACACGCTAATTCTTACCCATTGTTTTTCTCTCTGCACCATTATTAGTCTGGTCCCAAAGGGGTTGCGCTGATTATTGTAACACGTCTGTCTGTCTGTCTGTCTGTCTGTCTGTCTGTCTCTGTGTCCACATCTATATATTTTCACTTCAATTTTGTTTTTTCTCTGCAACTGCTTGTCTGATCAATGCAAAACTTTAAACATAGGAGGGACTCCCCATGGAAAATATATTATTGGTAACTCTGATGTCATAAGTCACATGGTATGGCAGCCATATTGGATTATGGAAAAAAATGGACCTCTCTAAAACCACTCATTAAAATTTTTTTTTGAAACTTGGCATATGTCATTAACATCTCATGGGGCATCTAGGCTGATGATGAAGACGACGTCATCGTTGAAGTGGTATTCCAGCCATAATTGGTTGAATCAAAGTCCTAAGCCCAAAAAGTTTTAAATTTCATATATCTGATGCACGACCTGATGTGAGTGACAAATTAAATTTACGATGTCCATGGTGGCCATATTGGATTGAAAATACATTTAAAAAAAAAAAATCTTCTCTAAAATCGCTTAACAGATCGACACAAAACTTCATACACATGATCGACTAGCCATGGGGAGTGTAATTTGAACTTTTTTCATATTCACCTTCATTGACGCAATTTTTCCTCGGTGCACAAAAATGGTCGTTAAATATCCTAACAAGAACGGCACTCATTGAGCGCAGTCTCACTTTCCAGTGGGCCATCATAGTGGCGTGCCATTTAACAAAGGTATTGTTCAGGATGAGTGCACGAGGCGAGCCAATGCACTATACCGAGTGCCGTTCTCGTTTCTTTTTTGTTTTTCTTCCTTTCTTCATATATTTACATCACCCATACTCCTATGGGTAGTTTGTGAACCTGCTATCCTTTGTCATTCAGCTACTCCATAATCATAGACCCTTGTTAAAATAAATAATTAAATAAAAAGACACCACTGTTCTTTTACTCTTGTCCTCTCCCACTCACCCATTCTGATACATTGTCTTGGTCCCACTGTTACCCTTTGACACACACACACACACACACACACACACACACACACACACACACACACACACACACACACACACACACACACACACACACACACAAATAATTTCATTCTGTGCACCTGCTGCCCTCTGTTGTTTAGTTCTTCTATGAGCCTAAATTGCTGTCTGCAGAAGCAACTTTAAAATATCTTAATGTTTTTCACATGATTTGTACTTTTCTTTTTTTTGTGCTTTATGTATTCTGCATCTTTGCCCCCAGGTATCAATTTATAGAGGAGGCTTTCCAACACCAAGTGGTTGTTATTGAAACGCTTCTAGCCAAACTCCAGGAAAAGAGGAATTATGTGCAGTATTCCTCTGCCCAAGTTCAGAACAGGTACTTGGGTTTTTGCCAATCTTCTTTCAAACATATAATGTACTGTTTCAGCACTGAAATGATTTTGAACTATGTTGTCTTCCTTTTATCTGTGTTCAGACTTAATGAGGTTGCAGAGGTGCATGGGAAAGTGGAGCATGATATAAAGGTATCAATCTTCACTCTGGTGAATGAGATCAACAAGAAGGGGAAAGCTCTCTTGCAGCAGTTGGAGGTACTTATTGTATTCATTAGTTTACTTGCTAGGCCATACACTATCAAAAACTCACTGACGTGGTGCTGCGCAACCTCTCTTTTTAGTTTGTCAGGAAACAACTGCATGTAGTGTTTGCAGAATAGGTAGTATATTTGACCCCCTCAACCATTTTTCACCTTTCTTCTTTATTCTCAAGCCTGAGTGTATGTCCCTCTTCACTCCCCTCTCATTGTCTTCTTCTCCCAATCTCCTTTCCCTCCCCCCCCCCACACTTATTCCTAATTTCCTGACCCCACACCCCACATCCTGTCTTTACTTATTTTCTTTCCTTGATTTTCCTTTGCCAACTTTCTCCCCTCCTCCTTTCCATTTGTGTGCATAACATGTTGCTCACTGCTCGCTCAGTTTTTAGTTTTTGAACGATTAGTTCCATCCACAAACACATTTTCCAAATTATGGACATTTTTTATTTACAACTGTATCATATTACTGCATGTTTCAAGAAAAACTGAAGGCGCCACCCAATACTATAGCTGTGCAGTAGGGATGGTTTCTGGCCAACTTTTCAACCACTGGTTTTTATCCAGGACTGTGCAGGCACCGTGCGCTTGGTATTCAGTATCCTTACAATAGGTGAGAGGGCATCATGTTACTGCATTGAGCAGATTGTGAGACAGAACAGCATTTTCATCATCAGCTTGCTTGCGAGATGGTGTTGACAGATTTATGTGTGGGTTGAGTGAGCTTACTATTCGGCCATTTTTGTTTTGATAATACACATTACAAAGTGATCACACCACAATAAAATGCCATGAAAAAGGAATCGTACTGTTGCAAATCTGGAAGCCATGAGCACACCACAGCCAGAGTCCTTATAGATCAGTTATATTGGTAAGTATGTGTTTCTATTTAGTGCCCCGTCCTATGTTTAATGGGAATTAAATGTTCGTGTGCTGTGGTTATTTTGATAGTCAGGGTTTTCTTTTACATCACTTGTAACAACAACAACAACGCCCATCTTCGCTTTCACAACAACAACACTGCTCACAGCATTCTTCGCACGCTCGCCAGCCAGCGCGTGCGTGGGCGGAGTTTAACCTGAGCATGGCGTCCCTCTTTGGCCAATCGGCAAGGAGCGGGCTTTCACCCGCTCCATCTTCCACTCAGCACCATCGCCATTACGCACGTGGCCAGAGGTGAGGAGGTAGGCAGAGCTACAAAGCCTCCGATCGGGACTCCACCCAGAAGGGTGGGAGTTGCCCCGCCTACCGTGGACCCCTCCAATGGAAGATGGCCAGGGAATCGCGCGATGGGTCCGACCAATCAGGAGGCGAGTGGCCGGGAGAAGAGGCCCTCCCTCCTGAAGAGAAAGTTTGGTTGTCGGGACGAACGTGAGGAGTTTGCGTCCTGAGTCTGCTCGAGTGCGCGTCTCTGCCTGGGTTTGCGGCAGACTGCATCCCTCGCTTCAGAGGTGTTTCGTCTGGCGTGTTACAGCGAGCGGTCGACCACTTTTTATCAAGGGAAATCACCTCGTCTCGCCTCCTCTGGGTTCAGCTGCCCTGGTCCGTACTTTTGGCGACTGGAGCTCCGAAAAGGTGTGGATGATCAGCCGCGCACTCGCTGCCAGGTTGCCAGCCATCCTGACTCCCAGCCGAACTATCCTCCTCGGCTGGAGAGGCGATTAAAGACCCGGAGGGTCCATTTTCTTTTTGGGTGTGTGGGCCTGTCTTGCCAAAGTAGAATTGTTAAGTGCTTTTGCTTGTACATTTGATACATTTCTTATTCGGATAACTCAGCTCTTTGTGTGTTCCCTTCCCCCCATTGTAAAATATATATATATATATATATATATATATATATATATATATATATATATATATATATATATATATATATATATATATATATATATATATATATCCCCTCTTGTTGAATCTACCAGCTCGTTTCTGTGCTTCTTTCATTGGCTTAGCACGGTGTGTGTTGGAAAATTGGGAAACGGTAATTTGTGCATTTGGACCGACGGGTCTTGGTAACCATCCGCTTGGGTTACGCACGGTTCGAGCACGATAACGGTTCGTTCCGCTCGAGGCCTGTCGAGGGTGTGAATTTCCCGGTAGCTTTGCCGCATGGATACTTCGGTATATTGAAGTTCGCAATTTACCCTATTCCACGTGGCCGAATTATTGGCGATTCACGGTCCTGTAAGGGACCTGTGACTTTCGGAGTTCTCCGAGAAGCACGATCGAGATTCCGGGTGTTTGGTGGAGCCGACTACTGCTCCACCTTGCGGTCATGCTTGCCACTGAAACTCGGCCCCACAACAATACCACACGAACAAACCAAACAACAATTGGTATGGTCCATAAAATCTGTATTGATACCCTTGAAGCTGTGCTTAACCTCAGCTGTGTTTTGATGTCATGCTGCATCAAATTGCACCACTCTGTTTAGCGATACTGCACTATGTTGTACTGCCTTACACACACACACACACACACACACACACACACACACACACACACACACACACACACACACACACACACACACACACACACACACACACACACACACACACACACATTTATTGCGCTTTGCAAAGAAAGACTATCTTGGAGTAGCCTATCCTTGCTCACTCACTCACTCACCTCCACAAATATACTCCAAAGTTTTTTTTGTTGTTTTATGGGTGTCGGTAGGGTTTTTATTTTTATTTTTTCCTTCAATTCTGCAAGTTGCTGCACTCCATTAATCTTGGAAGTAAACATGTAAACGAGGATAGCTGGGGAAAGCATATCATCGAAGCAACTTGTCAAGCTTAAAGGTCCCCTGACATGCAAAAGTACTTAAATATCATTTATATATGTCCTCGAGGAGTTTTTCATCATGATTTCCGATCTGACAATGTTTTTTCACAATGCTCGCTCTGTACAATGTTACATTAAAAAAGAAACGTCTTCGGGAACGCCCCTAAAAATTCTCCTGAAAGGGGCGTAACCTACATGCCGTCACGTACAGTATGTCAAAGGATGCACGTGAATTACTTGGGTTGGTGGACTACGTGATTCTATTGGCTTTCTGTGTGATTACTCGCGTTGGTGGTCTACGTGATTCTATTGGCTTGCTGTGTGTTTCCACATTTGATTGGTTGACTCAATCGCTTCGTTCGTTTCTGCTTTAAAAAAAATCGAACATTTGGTTTTGAATAATGGATGGCATGGACTTTCACTTGTCTGGTAGCGACAGTGAGTGTGAGAGAAATGAAGGATTTTGGTCTAAATCACATGGAGAATTGTCGGATAACGTAGTCGCGGGAGGTGAAGTTCAGGCAGCTTTAGATGAAGTACGGCCTTACCAGTTCGAGCACAAAGCAGGACAAGCAGAGAAAAATGGCGATGAAATTCCCGGAGTTCATGACAATAGGGAGGACATCAAAGGAAGACTCGGAAATAACAACTGGTTAGACTAAATCCTATTCGTAATTCAAAAATGTAAATTCGACTTGCATACTGTTCGATATCAGAAATATTTTAGTGAGGTGACGTGAACAGCGCAGCGCAGCGGACATGTTGCTTCGCGGCGAATTAATCACAAACAAGGCCGACCCATGTCATCGGCCGTATCTCTCCGCGCATAAAACGAAGCAATCTCGCTGTCCGGATATGATGAAAACTTGTGTGCAGAACACACTTTGCGATACAATTGTCTCGAGTAGTCCGATATATCTGACGTTCTGTTGCATTTTTATTTATTTCATTCCTACTGTCGTCATGTAGCACCAGTAGAAAACAATGAAGAAAAGAGAATAATAAAATAAAGCAACCCGGACGTCAGATTTATCGGACTAGTCTAGACTCTAGAGTTGACAAGTAACTTGTATTAGCATGCACACAATGTATAGGTCAATGCGTAAGAGTCCCGAGGATATGAGGCCGTGTAATAGGACAGATAAATTTGTCTTTCATAGTTGTGCAAACATTTTTTTCCCTTTTCTTTTATTACAGCATTTTGGCTAAATGTTAATGAATAGCATGCCAGTCGAAGTAGTACCTTCACTTTAGAATAAACCCATGTATGTCGAGTGCAGCCATACCTGGCTTGCATGAATGTGGAATCGTACCTATCCCAGCAGGCTTGTTTCAACGAACAATTCAATAAGCTGCAAAATGTGGGTGCAGGTTTTTCACATTGTTTGATTTTAAAATTATCTCCTTGCGCCTTGAAATGATGCAATATTAATGGTTAGTATTTTACTTGTATGTCCCTGTAATTTCTTTTTTTTAATGGAAAGTTTAAACAGTCAAATTTTATATTTTGTGGACATGGTAATGCCCTTTATTGTGCATACATGTATTGGATTTGTATACGACTACGACAAGGTAGTAAAGGGATAAATAATTGCCTCGTGATTGTTGTGCAGACACGGCTCAGAAGCATAATTTCTTGTCTCTGTGTGTGAGGAATGAGGGGTTGGGATGAATAGAGCCCGTGCTCAAAGTCACTGTCTTCGAAGTGGGCGCTGCAAATGACGCTCGTGTCGCTGGGGCCTTTCCAGTTTCCCCTCGTCAACTTCACTTTAGATGTCCGTATTCTCCGACGATTATCATATTTCGGGAATACATGAAGGCTTACACCGTCTTTGCTTGTATTGCTGCATCCTGCTACGATACATCTTGCAGGCATTTTCGAAAGTACGGCTAAAACTATTTTAAAAATTCGCGAAACAATCACTGGAATTAAGACGATCACAGAGATTGCACTAACATGTGCAAAATGCATTTGTACGTACTTTATAAGGCGCGCGACATCTCGACTCTCGAGTCAATCCATTCTGTGCGAGTTACTGTATGTGACGTCACGCTGCGATTCGCTGAAGTCCATTTTTTTAGGGGCGGGGCATAGCAAGTTGTGAAAGGCTCCAGAAATGATCGAAATATTGCTCTAATTCTCCCATTTTTGATTAAAAATTAAAAAAACATGGGTGATTTCTTCACTGGGAAGGTCAAGTTAATATAAAATTAACAACTTTATTTTTCATGTCAGGGGACCTTTAAATTATAAAATGAACTATTATTATTTACAATTTTGGACTGCCTTGAATACACCAAAAATTCTACATGCACTTTTAACCTTAATTCCTCAAATTGCTCTTACCAGTATGAAAAGCATCGATATTATGGCTTGTATCTCAACCATTACTTTACGGCAGACATGTTGCGATTTGTTTGTGCATGTGCGTGTCTGCGTTTTTGAGGGAAATCCACTCAAATTGTGAAAACTGAAAACTGCTCTATCTTTTCATTATCAAGATTTTAGTAGAAACAGACACTTGTGAACGCATTTTCACGATGAGCGAGACAAATCATTCTCTTCCATCTATCCCTTGCAAATGCGCCATTTTGGCTCGATGCTTGCAGCACAAGAAGGGAGCACTAACCTGCTTGCCGATGATAATGCTGCACCAAACATCCTAGAACTTCTTGGGCAGGAAGGAGGGGAGGGCGATTGGGTGAATCAATTTTCATCTTCTTCGCAGGATGAATCGCCACTATTGTCTCTCTACAGATATAGGTGAAGGAACACTTTATTTGGTCGGAGGGAAGTTATTGACATTTAGTAATACTGATTAGAGCTTCCAAAGATGTCAATGACTGGCATGATTTTGTGCAGAAATGTAATAATAGTGCCTTTTGCATTTCTCCCTCTCTTGCTTTCCTGTTGTCTATCAAGCACCAGGATAAATTGATAAACAAGCCAGAAGGGCACTCTGTAGAGTGCATACTTCTACCAGGCTGATTTGTTTACGTTTTGTATCCCACTGATAGGCCAGATCTGGATTCAGAGCTGAACTAAAATTTAATCGGCTTGTTCTTGTCACCTCACCAAATCATCCACCAAGTTTTATCCAAATCCGTCCATAATTTTTTGAAATATCGTGCGATACAGGCGGTCCCTGACTTACTATGGGTTGACTTACCATTTTCCGACTTTATGATCGTGCGAAAGCAATACACATACGCAACCGTACTTCAAATTTTGAATTTTCATCTTTTCCCGGGTACGATACAACTCTCGCAGTACGATACTCTCTTGCGATGCTGGGCAGTGGCAACGAGCCGCAGCTTTCAGTCAGCCACACGATCACGAGGGTGAACAACCGATACTCTACAGTGTACTGTGTTGCCAGCGTTTTTTGGATATTGTGTTTTGTGTTTTCGTATCCCATCATGTCTACAAAACGCCCATCTGTGTCTCCTGCCTCTGGTGAGAAGAAGAAGAGGAAGGCAATTACTCGAGATGAAACTCAAGATAATTGCCCCGGATGAAGGTGGCAAGCCAGTAATGGCAATCGCACATGAGTTAGGACTTTCGCAATCAACGATCTCGACCATCTTAAAGAATAAGAAGCGAATCGGTGATGCGGTGAAATCGTCAGCATCGGTTAAATCCACTGTCATCACGAAGAAAAGAGCTGTGCTGATTGATGATATGGAAAAATTACTTGTCACGTGGTTGGAAGACCAGATACAGAAGCGCGTACTGCTTAGCCTACTGACAATCCAGGCGAAGGCAAGAAGTCTTTACAATACGCTAAAAGAGCGTGCCGATAATCCTACATATACGTAAATGTTTACAGCATGTCATAGGTGGTTCCAATGCTTCAAAAGGCGTCATAATTTTCATAATGTGAAGGTCAACGGTGAGACAGCAAGTGCCGATACTGAAGGTGCGAGGCTTTTAAGGAAGAGCTGCATAGGATAATTGAGGATGCGAAATATTTGCCAGAACAAATATTTAATGTCGATGAAACGAGCTTGTTCTGGAAGCGTATGCCAGAGCGTACATACATTCATCAAGAGTCCAAGACAATGCCAGGATTCAAGGCATTTAAAGACTGTGTAACACTGCTTTTGGTGAAATGTTGCAGGGTTCAAATTAAAACCTTTCCTAATCTACCACTCGGAGAACCCTAGAGCATTTAAGAATGTGAGCAAGCATAAGCTTCCCATTTATTATCGCCATAACAAGAAAGCCTGGATGACATTAGCATTGTTTGAAGACTGGTTTTTGAACTGTTTTATACCACAGGCAAGAGAATATTGTGGGCAAAACAACATCCCATTCAAGATTCTTCTGATCTTAGACAATGCTCCAGGGCATCCACAGCATATCGGCGACATGCATCCTGATGCAAAGGTTGTGTATTTGCCGCAGAACACAACCGCACTCATTCAACCAATGGATCAAGGCGCAATAGCTGCGTTCAAAGCATACTATTTACGCCAAACGTTTGCTTAGGCTGTTGAAGTGACTGAATCTGGCCAAACGCTTCGAGAGTTTTGGAAAGGTTTTAACATTCAAAATGCTCTCCGGAACATCGCTGCAGCATGGGAAGAAGTCACACAGCAATACATGAACGGCATTTGGAAGAAAGTTTTGAACACATATGTGAACACATTCAAAGGCTTTAACAAAGATTCTGCTGTTGATGAAATAGTAAGTAACAAGATATTAGTGCTTGGGAAACAGCTAGAAGTGGACATTGATGAAGAAGATATTCATGAGCTTGTTGGCATTGAGGCTGAAGAGCTTTCCAATGAGGAGCTGATCGAACTGGAGGAAGAAAGAAGTAAAGAAGTTGAGGCAGAGGAAGAAGAAGTTATACCCGAGGCACCAAGAAAGTTCATAGCAAAGAAACTGGTGGAGGCGTTTGCTACTATCAGCAGTGGCGTACAGATGTTAGAAGAAATGGACGTCAATTACGAGAGATTCGCAAGAGCTGACAGGCAGATACAGGATGCTATTACTTGCTATAGAGAAATATATAATGAAAAGAAGAAACAAACTACAGTCAGAACTTTATATCTTCCTGAAGAACACTATGCCTGCTAAACCATCAACAAGTGTCGATGCCCCCAGTGCTTTCTACCAGCTATTCTCGAGCCTCATCAGAAGAGAGAGAAATTGATGACCCTGTCACTGTATCATCCTCATCATTCAGCAATTAATTTTAGTTCAATGCCTCAAACATTCTTCAGGCCCACTGTGCTTTCAGCTGTGTACGTTAATGGTGAGTACCCATACAACCATTCTGTTTTTCACTTTGAGTACAGTATTCAATAAATTACAAGAGATATGCAACACTTTATTATAAAATAGGCTTTGTGTTAGATGGTTTTGCCCAACTGTAGGCTAATGTAAGTGTTCTGAACACGTTTAAGGTAGGCTAGGCTCAGCTATGATGTTTGGTAGGTTCGGTATTAAATGCATTTTCGACATACGATGGGTTTATCGGGACGTACCCACATCGTAAGTCGGGAACCGGCTGTATATTGTTTTAGCCCAATCACTCAATGGTGAAAAATCACTTAAAAAATTCTCAGATTCGGATCTTCACCAAAATCTAATAATTTCGTCCTTGTCACACACACAAACTCTACACCAAATTTCGTCCGAATCCGTCCACAACTTTATGAGATATTTTGTTCACAGACAGACAGACAGACAGACAGCGGTGAAAACATAAGCCCTTTCCACCTTCTGTGGTGGAGGTAATTAATATGCTGACTTCCTTGGTGGTTACGCATGCATTATTCACATTTCTTTCATCTCTTACAGAATTATGTATTTTTCTTGTCACAGGGTGCCACACCACTTTCCTTTAAATTGTTTACTTTTTTTTTTATTTTTATTTTTTTTTCGTTACCAACAGGTTTCTACTTGCAGAATTTCATGAAAGGTCATTCATTGAGCATGACATCTTAATTGTTTGCTATTTTATTGACTTCTTCACTCTTTTTCCCAAACTTGTGGTGTGTATCAACTTCATAGCAGGATGATCACTTTATGCATTGAAATTGTTAGCAGTAGGATCCTGAGAGTGAATTGCTTTGAGTTATTTGATAGACAGCTGAATTGGCCAACACACTCCTCAAACTTGATGCAAGGTAAGCTTTTACAAAGTATAGGTCACTGCCCACTCCTGGAAATACTATACATACAGTATATTGAAAGCTTTGGCAGTGAGAATGGCTGCTACATCACTAGGACTTTTATCAACAGTAGCTAAACCCCCTTTGTGATTTAATTAAAAATATATTTATTTATATTTTGTTGTTTTATTATTTTGATCGAAAGCGTTGAATGTGACCGCTTTTGTGATCTGGACTGTGCAGGCACCGTGCGCTTGGTGTTATTTTTCATTTCGTTTCACAAACGGCACTTGATTATTTGGAAATCCTCTCGGAGAAATCACAAGCCTTCCTGAATTATGTCATAATCATCATTTGATGCACTTGCACCAGATCTACCAAACCCACTTGCCATCACGCTAGCAAGACTCGCGATCCTTCAGCTTCTCATTGGTTGAAAAAGTATAACGTTGTTGCTCCCTGTCTTCATCATCGAAGCATATTGAAAACTATCCAAGCCAAACAGATGCACCAGTATTGTGCCACCATTGTCACGCTAGTGGACGTCATCCAGTGAAATGTAAACACATTTCA
Organism: Eptatretus burgeri; assembly: GCF_056783735.1. Classification (NCBI taxonomy): domain Eukaryota; kingdom Metazoa; phylum Chordata; class Myxini; order Myxiniformes; family Myxinidae; genus Eptatretus; species Eptatretus burgeri. The sequence continues at coordinate 25,712,337 of NC_140966.1, read as the reverse complement.
AAATGATTCAATAATGGCAATTAGTTTGCCATCCTGCTCATCGTCTGTATCCATTCCGAACACCATTGGCATTGATCAGATCTTTCTATCTCCTTGACAATGAAGTTCAAATTGAGTTGCTTTTCCTCCCCTCCTTGACCTTTCATCTACACCTATAAAAGGCAAAAATCTCCCTCTCTTTCTCTGTTTGTGTGTGTTCTATGCACGGCCACATATTTTCAGTTACAAACTCCAAACTCGGGGTACAAATACAACTTTGTGTGGGGGGTAACATCGGCCACGGCTGCGGCCTCACGCGGGATTGTGGGGGTTGGGGAGGGGGTGGAAATTCTCCATGTAAATGTGTACTTTGTAGTGCCACCTAGTGGTGGTGGCAGAGGTTCATACAATTTTCAAATTTCCTTTGGCGACAAAGTGTAACTTATTCACATTTTTCTTCTGGCGCAATGCTGGGTAAATCTGCTAGTTGTGTCTATTTGTCATCTCTCTGCAATGCTGCTTTTATTTTGCATCCACGAAATACATTGCTCAACAAACTACTGTTTCTTCCCTGCCATTCAAATGATGAGAAATGTTTTTGTCATACTGTATATACAAATTTGACAAAAATTCTGCCCCATGTGTCTATTCTGTTGATCTGTCACAGGGTTCTCTTGGACCCTCTTCAGGTGATTTTTCATGACTCTGCCAGATGGATAGTTAGTGTTCGTGTTACTCATGATCTTTCACTTCATGATCATATTTCCCATTGTTGATGTCTCGGGTGGCTAAAATTGTCCTTATGGAGATGCCTACTCGATGTTGAATGCTAATCGATCGGGTCGACAGTCTATTATCATTCCTCATTGTGAAGTCCTTCAGAGAAATGCTGCCTTGAAATGGAGCAAGAAGACTGTTCCCTAATTAATTGTACTGTGTCTGTTGATGACATTCATGGATATGTGTGGCCAATCTTCGTTTAAAAAGTAGATGTCTCAAAGCTTTGGGAAGAATAATATTTATGAAAGTGTAAAATTTAGTTTCATGTGATGTCAATTGCTTTTTCAGATTTATTGTTTTAAATGGAATAATTGCATTCAAATCGAGCTTTTATTTTCTGTACCGTTTCAGGCTGTGACCAAGGAGCGGCAGTCTAAACTTCAGCGGCAGCAGAAGGAAGTTGTGGCATTGGCTCGACATACTGAGCACATTCTGAGTTTTGCACGGTGGGCAGTTTCTGGGGGGAACAGTACTGCCCTGCTGTACAGCAAGCGACTGGTAAGATGCCTTTTCAGAGAGGAAGGAGAGTGGAGGAGCACCAAACAAATGTGTGACCACACCAAAACACATGTATGGTCAATGAAATCCTCAAAGTGAAATACAAGTTAAAGTTCAAGAACGGAGAATTATTGCATCTGATCTGCGCAGTTCTTGGTCTTTAATTTCTCACGTCATGCAACTTCATAGCAAGTTGAGAACCAGTTGTTATTTTTTAAATCCTCATTATAATCATGTGTGTAAAATTTAAGTTTTAAAACATTTCGCCTCCGTTGCTGAAGTTACCGGCGGTATTGTTTTCAGGTTGTCCGTGCATGCAGAATTCGTTTGAAAGGTTTTTGTTCAAACCCTTTTGAGATTTTGGTTTCAAAAGGTCATTTGTCTATGGTTGTGTGACCTTTAATTGAAAATCTTTGTTACCACAATAACCTGTGAACCACAGAAGGATTTTGACCAAACTTGGCACAAGTATGAGCTGCAATACAAAGATGAACTCATTTGATTTGTGTTCAACAGTTCAAAGGCCATATGCCATTTGAAAATAATTTTACAGATCACAACTTGAGTTTAAGCATCTTAGTGGGGCAGATAACAGCAATTTTTGAGAGGAATCGTGCAAATGATGATACAACCATCAAATATGGCACATTTGCTCTCCAGGGGATTCTAATCAAATCTGCCTGATTGGCCATTTGAAAATCCAAATTTTGAAAAATTTGAAAAAAAAAAAAACTTCAAAAAGTCAAGATCACGAATCAATGTTGGATGCTGGCTGAGATTGGTGAATGTTTCAGAAACATCATCAGACGTTCCAAGTCTGCCATGCAGTTTTCTTCCCTTTACCGTGGAAGGCAGACACGACGTCACATCCAGTGAACGCATGGAAGTATGGGATCCCTCTAGCTTTCTCAGGCCCTATTGCAGAAACTACCTCATGGACTGGAATCCATCGCGCCTTGGCTCCTTGGCCAAAGGCAATCCACATGTTCGCAAGACCCAGTTCCTGTAAGGATGGCAGTACAGATATTGCTATGCCTAGTACGTCCGTGTCATTAGCCTTCATGACAATGGACTTGCGACCATCCGTCGTTGCATCCCTGGCGTGTACAAATATTAGAGTGTCAGCTTCTTCATGACAACATGGAGACACAGCATCCAGTGACTTCCTTGTGTTGCTAATGGCATCTTCTCCTTTTGTGACAATGACTGCGCTTGTTGTCTGTGCTTCACACATCTTTTCCGCAAGGAAGTGAAACAGCTCAGTCTTGTTGCTGTCATCTCGAAGAAAGCTTCTCCAGTTACTTGGGGTCTTACTGGTTCCTGTCACTCTTCTTCTGATTCCTTGCCCCCTTTTCGACCTTGCCTCGGACTTCAGACTTGAATTCTTGTACATGTCAAACACTACGTCCACCCTCTCGTACCTGGCACCATAGGATTCCACCTTTGGGATGATGTCTTCTTTAGCATAGTCATCAAATATCTTTGAAGTGCGTGGAGGTAGGGCATTGATAAGTGCTGAGCCATCAATGATGACTGCATCTCTCCTTGGTTCTCTGTCTGGGATGTTCACTTGCGCTTCTAGAATTTCAGCCAGCTGTGACTTCAAATTTTTTTGAAGTTTTTTTTTTTTTTTTTTCTTCAAAATTTAGATTTTCAAATGGCCAATCGGGCAGATTTGATCAGAAAGTTGTGCAGAACAGAAATGCCAAATTTGATGCTTTTATCATAATTTGCATGATTTTCTACTATCTACTGCACGATCTGATGTTTTCTCTCTTCCACTTATCTCTCTTTTTCTCTCTCTTTCTCCTGTCTCCTCTCTCTCTCCTTCCGCTTCCTCTTCCTCTTCCTCTTCCTCTTACGCTCCCTCTTCCTCTCTTTAACTGAGATCAAACGTAACAGTGAATTGATATCCAATGTGGGTGGAGACAGAACCATTGATGCATTTGCATCAAATTCTTTTTTCTAATTCTTGAATTTGCTCTAATTACGTAACTAGAGAAATCGAGAAAAATCCAATATTCACTAAATATCATTCTCCATTCATTGAAATGATGACTCCATGGACCAGGTACTGAAATCTCCCCCCGTTGGGAATTTTGTAATCTGATTTTTCATAAATACTACAATGCCAAGACCTGTTGCTTCCAGAGAAAATAAATAAAATTAACTTTCACCCTTTAAAAATCCTGCAAATAAAATTTTGAATATCAGTTGCTTTTTTTGTTCGGATCCTTTTCTCACTTGCATTGCAAGTTGAGCGTCCAGCTTTGTGATGCTTCAAAAGGCAGTGTATAATCAGAAATACTGTCTGAGAGGGTGATTATGAATAAAATGGAAATGTTAAAAATAAAAATTATTGAATATAGCTCGTGTTTAATCGATATGAGAAATGGGATTGAATTCGACTCACCATTATTATAAGTGAAGAAGGAGTTTTTGTTTGAATGTAAATTTAAACCAGCCCATCTGTCCTCACTTTACTCAATGATATCATACTGTTTGCAGATTGGGCTTGATTAGTAGTATCTGCTATAGGACAATTGTCACTGGCCGGACGGATGCAGGCAGGAATGGACAGATGCAGGGACTGACGTTGGCACGTCAAGAACGAATTACTTTTATATTTTAGATTGAAACCGGCCCATTTATCCTCACGTTACTTAACTATAACGCACTGTTTGCAGATTGGAATTGATTAGTAGTATCCCCTATAGGGCAATTGCTGACAAACGGACGGACGGATTCGGGCACGGACGAACAGATGCAGTCATGCCAAGATCGAGCTCCTTTTACATTATAGCTTCGTCCGAAGACTTTGAAATATGTTTGTTTGCCATTTACTAGAGTGTGCTACTTTGTCTTACAGACCAATTTGTACTCGTATCCAAAACAGCCCAAGTGCAAAAGGAACGGTTTATAAAAACGCACCCATGTCACTGCTAACATCTATCTATGTACTGTTGAAGGCATCAACATTTTTGATATATCCCATCATAAAACATTGTTGAATATTTGTTATATTTGGATTTCATGATAGACAAATTCACTCAAAATATGTTAAATTTAGCTTTGATCCTCTTGACATGTAACACAATCATTGATAGTGCACTCAGATCAATTAGATACAACATCTTATACATTGGCAACCAACATCAAAATAACCACATATAAAGTATTTTGGTTTCTCAATGGAATGCCTCGCAAGGTTCATACATGTTATGAATTTGTGTACTGCTGAGATCTATATAAAGGAATGCACAATCTTTGAAAGAATTCACAACAAAAATACCCATCAGAATATAATACATATTGTTTTAGTACCAGTACACATATTTCGACAGATAAAATTCTGAAGTCTACTCATCTTCTTCACTGCTGTCATCAACATCATCAATGTGGAAGATCACATATGTCAAGGTGGTGGCGGACAAAACAGCCAGATCATTTTCAACGGCAACCACCAATAGTTTGCCTTTCAGAAAGAATATCCACCAGCTCCTGTGGAAAAAGAGAACATAATGATATTGATAATTGTCCATTGTAATTTTGGAATTGTGTGTGTGTTTGTGTTTGTGTGTGTGTGTGTGTGTGTGTGTGTGTGTGTGTGTGTGTGTGTGTGTGTGTGTGTGTGTGTGTGTGTGTGTGTGTGTGTGTGTGTATTGTTGCGAATTCCCGCCGGCGTGCGGGCGGCCACGTAACTCGAATCGCGGCACGTCGTCCATCGGACGGACAATTCTGTCGTGACCCTCTCGGAACAACGCCGGGAGCTAGTCACGGGTGGGGATTTAACCCCACCACGACCGTGCCAATTGCCCACCCGCGCAGGATAGGGTTGCTCGCCAAATTCGATCTACCTCAGTACTTGCGCGAATGGTCGACCGGGCGATCGTACCTCGCCGCAGGTCGACTCCGGACACGAGCTGCTTGGGCGGCCCGTTCCGTACTATCGGGATAACCGAGCGGTGTTATCATCAACTTGGACGGTTCACACTAATTACCGGGATCTTGCACCCGCTACGAACCCCTTACGTGAAGCAAGATGGAAATTCAAACGAAGGAAAGGACGCAGCGAAACGGGGAAAAAGTTCACACACACAGACCAGCACGGAAGGCACGTATTTAGTCATACAGTAATGCACATAAAGCAATTAAAACAAAAGAAACAATGCAGAGCTACAACCGGATACGCGCACACACGGCAACACTTAAAAACAGTTCTACTTTACGAGACACGGCGCCACAAGATCCATACAAAAACCCCGAAAAGAAAATGGTGACTTCCCTTTGGGCCGTCGAGTCCCTCTCCCACGTCCATCGGCGTGGTCGCGCCTGGCCGCGACTCCGATCCCTGGCGTGGTAGGTGATTCCTCTCCAGCGTGCCTCGCGCCAACATGTGTTGGCCGCTCGACGCCACGGACGGGGTTTCCGGCGCTATTTCAGCGCGGATAGAAAGGGGGGGGGGAAACGTGGTTGCTCGAGGTCGTGGTGTGGGGAATGGCAGACGCTCCGCCCCGCCAACGGGGTCTCGGGACCGCACCACAGAAGACCAGGCCAGCGGCCACCACGAAGAGGAGACTAAGACGAAGAGAGCAAGAGCCAGAGAGAGAAAAAGACGAAGTTAGCAAGAGCGCCAAAAGCGCTCCGCCCATGTCCGACTTTAATAGCCCGGGGCTCCGCCCCCGTTTTCGGCTCCACCCTCCTTCGAGAGGGTTCTCGAAGAGGGGTGTTCCTCTCCCCGACCGCCTCACGCTGGTCATCCACCAATCGGCAGCGAGCTGCCCTCCCCTCTTCCTTCACACCAAGCGCGGGGAAAAACAGGCGGTAAAACCGGCGCGTCCTTGCAGCTCCTTTCTTGGCGCCCTTGTTGCCGTTCGGAAGCGGACGTAGTGGCGAAGATGTAGTAGCGTAGATGGTGGAGGTGGCGTGGTTGCAGTGTGGTTGGCGCTGTGATGGGGATGGCGTGGTTGTTGAAATGTTGTGTGTTTGAAATAAAAGATAGAAAAAGAAAAACGCCTAACTCGAAGGATCGCAGCCCGAATGGATCACATAAATTCCCTCTATACAACGGGTTTGGGCTAACTACACATTTACCTATGAAGATATCTCACCTGATGGTCCTGAATGGTGGTTTGTGAATTTCCACAGCCGTAACTATATATATATATATATATATATATATATATATATATATATATATATATATATATATATATATATATATATATATATATATATATATATATATATATATATATATATATACATGTATGTATATGTCTGATATCCTGGTGTTGGTGTAGTGGTTAGGGGAGCGGCTTGGGATCCAAAAAGTCCTGAGTTCAAGCCCCGTTGGCCGCTTGAATTAATACACACCAGGAGGTTGACTCAGCCTGTCATCCTTCCGAGGTCGGCGAAGTGAGTACCAGTGTACTGGGCCCGGTGTATGTCCCGGTTCGAATAGGTGTACCATATCCCTGTGTCGTAAGAGGCGACCAGGGTTGGCGTCAGGAAGGGCATCCGGCCATAAAACATTGCTTCAAGAAAAAGCCCAACCCCTGCACAGCAGGGAAAAATGGCTGTAAAAACGGTCATTTTTTTTTTTTTTGGTCTGCACGCACTAATCTTCTGAACGGTGAAAGATAGGAGGAAACATCTGAAACAAAAATGTTGGGACGGGCCTGGGAAGGTTATAGGCGAGGTAGCGATGCCCCTTGGCCTGGAGAGGGGTGTGGGGGGAGTTTCCCCTTCACCAACTCTCTTGGGCCCTGCACGCACTAATCTCCTGAACAGTGAAAGATCGGAGGAAACCTCTGAAACAAAAAATGTCGGGACGGGCCCTGGGAAGGTTATAGGCTAGGTGGCGAAGCCCCTCGGCCGGGGGTTCGGGGGGGGGGTGTTTACCCCTCACCAACCCCCTTAGGCTATGACTGCCGTGGCCCAACAGGGAAATGATACTGAGCTCGCGTCAGACCTATGCATAGAAGATTAAATTCATTCAAAAAGAACCCGGGTAATGCCGGGTGCATTTACCGTGTGTGTGTGTGTGTGTGTGTGTGTGTGTGTGTGTGTGTGTGTGTGTGTGTGTGTGTGTGTGTGTGTGTGTGTGTGTGTGTGTGTGTGTGTGTGTGTGTGTCTATTATACTAAAAACTCGGCTCGCCGTCACACGATTCCTATGAAATTGCTGTGGCACTTAGCGGACATGCCGACAATGTTTGGGAAGTCTTGGCGTTCCATAGTACCACTTGCATTTTGCACAATACGTATTTTTGTCATTCCTCGTGTACGGTCTGTCGTCTGCTACCAGCTATGTTGTACTGCTATCCCGTGCATGTGCACGGGTATCGCTCGTATATATGGATTACTATCATTACATCTTTTGACGTTTTACTTTTGTTGTGGGATTGTGATGGATGAACAATAAGAATAAACCAATGTCACCCGCAGGGTGACCCGTATCTTGCCAAAAGGTGACCATGTGTGACTTCTTTAAGGTCACACTGAGGTGAACAGAGCTGCTATCCACCAGGAGCGACTCCTTGAGGAATATCTGCCTACGAGAGATTCCGATGAGAATCGTTCTACAGAGTAACCATGAAAAATATGCTTTTGTCTCATAACGTCACCAAATGACGTCATAATGTCTCAGGCTTGACATATCTAGAAAGCACTCATCGAGGTGTTCAATTTGAGGTCCTACACGATATGGTTCCTAAAACTTGAAAATTTGACCTTGGGGTCAAATGTGTTTGACCTGAGGCGCTCACCATGAAGGTCAAGGCCAATCGCCACCAAAAATTAATCAGCTGAGCGCCAGACCATGAACTATATTCCCATGAAGTTTGAAGACGATCCAATCAAAATTACTCAAAAAATAAGGGTTTCGTCGACTCCCCTGATTTGCGACAAAGTGACCTTGACCTTTGACCTTGACCTTCAAAATTGTATGTGCTGAAAGGGACCTCTATAGGCCTCTGATATGCGAAGTTACAAAAATTTCCGATGATAACTGTGCTCTGCAGAATTTTTTATATGTGATTACAGACAAACAAAAAAAACAAAAAAACATACAAGCTGACTAACATCTTGCAAAAACTTCGTTTTGGCAAAATAATAATGAAGAAGAATAACAATGAAGAATTACTCCATGGTACAATTCCACAATACGACACCGCAATGTTCTTGTGCATTGGCATCACGATTACACAAAAAAAGTAAAATGTCAAAAGATATCGTGATGCTTCTCCATAAGAGGATTGCAGTGTCGCATTGTGGATTCGTAATGTGGTGTCATTCTGCTACTTCATTTTCTTCTTCATTCATCACAATCTCACAACAAAAGTAAAATGTCAAAAGATGTCATGGTAATCCATGAGGATTGTGATGTTATATTGTTGCATCAAAATGTGTCGTTCCTACCTTGTTTGGTTGTTCTTTTTGAGATTTCATCCCTCTGTTTTTACATAAATTTTTTTTTTAATTAAAAAAAAAAATATGTATGTGATTATTACCTGTGGTATCATAATTACCATCACAATTAGTCATATTCTAAGATCCCATCAAGTCGCCAACCATGTGAACATGTGAATCGGGACTAAGTGACTTAGGATGCTGGACCTGGGATTTTTTTTTTCACATAAGAGCCCACTCGCAGTACACGTGTGTCATTCATGAAGACTGAAACAGAGGTAATAGGCTGAAGTTGATCCTATCTGATCGAGACAAAAGCTGGCTGCTGCGGCCTGTCTGGGATTTCTGCTGCACTGTATCGTACCACAGGTGGTTGATGTTGGTGACGCATTTCCAAGTCTTACCATGCAGAAGACAGCAAATACATTTCTCAATGTCATTATGAATGGCATCAGATACTCCAGCGGTATTTCCTAGTTCTTGAAAAGCAGTCAATTTGCTGTTTTCCTTCAAAAGGCTGTACTGTATGGTCTTATTTTTCCTTTTCTGGCAAAGGCACTGGTTGTATCGCATCATGTGAATGCATGCATGCCAAGTAGTGCCTGATGCATACCAGGACCGTGAATTTCATGGAGAGTTTTGATGTCATGTAGGTGCTGTTTGTTCACAATACTGGTGGTCAAAGTAAATATTTGGTGCTATTTGATCACAATAGTTCAACAGTAATACAAATACATCATTGTCAGGTGATCTCACTATGATGTCTGTGGACATTGATTGTGCTGCATGTAAATAGTGTAGCAAGATCCCCGTATATGCTTCTTCTTGTGAAGAGGTGAGCTCCCGTACCTGATTGCTTTGTCTGGTGTGACCATCAGTACTTGTCACACACACATATTTTCCCCACAAACAAAGAAGAGTTGGCGGTCCAGCAATCTTCTTACATAATCTTTTATCTACTTATGAAGAAGCTTGATTATATTCTCTCTGTGCTGTTCATAAGGAATGAGTTTTGATCTATTAGAAACTTGGTTAAAGGTCCATTATTATCAGTTTAATTTTGTTCTCAATTTACACAGGAGCTGTTGGGCATTCTTCTGAAAGACAAACTTTGGTGGATGCCGATGAAGATGTTGACCTGGATGGCTTGTCCGCCAGCTTGACAGATGTGATCTTCAGTGTTTATGATGATTACAGCAGTGAAAAAGAGGAAGAGTAGACCTCAAATGTTATCTGTGAAAATACGTGTACCGGTACCAAAACAATATGTATTCTATTCTAATGGTTGTTTTTGTTGTGAATTCTTTCAAAGATTGTACATTCCTTCATATAGATCTCAGCAGAACACAGATTAATCACATGTATGAACCAAGTGAGGCATTCCATAAAGAAACCAAAATACTTTCTGATGGTTATTTTGATGTTGGTTGCCAATGTTTCAGATGTTTGTAATTGCCCCCATCTCCCATTCCTTCATTTTACTCATCTCCCATTTTTCCTTCCCCCCCCCCCCCATCTCACATTCCTTTCTTCTCTCCTTTCTTTTGCCTTCCTCCAGATCCACTACAAACCCCAAACCCTCTTCCTTTTGTCCTCTCTTTCAATTGTCTTAAAATGTGCATGCCATATCTCTTAATTTTTACTTATTTCCTTTTACAGTGAATTAATATAAAGAAACTTCCAGTGATCTTTTCATTTTTGTTGATTTTTATACTTGCTGCTGCTGTGCTCTTTTCCTATGTTCCTTGGGGGTGTGCAGATCACATATCAATTGCGTAATGTGTTGCGTGTGCGATGTGACCCAGCCCCCGTTACCAGCAGTGGCATTCGCTTTCACTGTGATCCTTCGTACTGGGCTAAGAACGTCATCAACTTGGGTATGAGCCATGAGATAAGCAAGCTAGTGCAGATCAATTGGTGCATGTGCATTTATGAAAGTGAAGTCGGTGGCTTGTTATGGCAGTACAATATTCACCTTTTGATTTCAAAGTTTTCGGTCATTCTTGTTGGTCTCACTTCCGACAGCAAACTAAAAGATTTGAGAGTTTGGACTGTTTATAGACATGTGCTGTGATGTGTTAAATTTTGCTTTGACACGCATCATTTTGTTTCAACAACTGATTGCCAAGCAAAGCACTATCTTAATTTGAGACACCACTTCACACACTTTCATACTTGTCAGAATTTGAACAGCAGTTTTCTGCACAAAGTCATGACTAACGGAGGAGGATGAAAGGCAGTGAGAGGGTTTAGACCAGGGATCGGAAACCCAAATAACAAGAAAAGGCACTTTTTCCAGTGGTCAAAAATGCAATATCTTGAGTGCTGCAATGCATGCAACCCCTATTTCAAAAATCCTGGATCACTGTTTGCATACACTCATGCGTTCTTTGGTTCCCCCCCCCCCATATGGGGAACCAACTTCCATGTTCTCTTCAATGTCAATCTTCCATCCAGGTCTGTAAGACAACTGTTCACCACCATCTCAGATCATCCCCAATTCAAAACCATGATCTTTTCTACCCCCGTTAACCTCTCCCCCCCCCCTCCAACCTCCACCCAAAGCCCACATCTTTCCAAATTTCCAGTTTTTCCTTCCTGAGAGCTTGCTTCTGCATCCATCTTGTTCCCACTCCATGTGTCCTCCACAACCCCCTCATTTCTCCCCAAATCCATTGTTTGTTCAAGTCTTCCTCCATTGTATTACCACTCCTTCCCAATTCCATATCCAGGCGATGCATGACGCCATGGCGCCGAAGGAAGGGAGTACTCAGTTTTCACTCCATTTGTTTGTTTTCTTGTTTGTTTGCTTGTCCGGGCGATATCTCAGCCATCCTTTGATCTGGGAAGCTGAAATTTGGGGACAAAAGTGAAGATGTGCATTGGCAAAAACAGATTTTCTTTTTATTTTTTAATTAATCAATTAATTGATTAATTACCTCATTATTATCGATTTATTAATTACTTATTTATTTTATTTCTCATCCTAGCAATATCTCGGGCACTTTTTGAGCTGGGAAGCTGATATTTGGATATGACTATGACCAAGTGATTTGGCAATAAAGATAATTTTTATTTTTATTGATTGATGAATCAATTAATCGATTAATTCTTTTCTGTCTTGCTTTCTGGGCGATATCTCAGCCATCCTTCGAGCTCGGAAGCTGAAATTTGGTGACAAAAGTGAAGATGTGCTTTGGCGAAAAATTTTTTTTTTAATTTTTTGATTGATAAATGAGTTGATTAATTATATAATTATAATTATTATCGATTTATTAATTACTTATTTATTTTATTTCTCATCCTGGCAATATCTCAGGCACCTTTTGAGCTCGAAAGCTGATATTTGGACATGACAGTGAACAAGTGATTTGGCTATGAAGGGTATTTTTGATTTATTGATGAATCAATTAATTATTTATTTTTCTGATTCCTTGATTTTCAAAAAGCTACAGATTTGGAGGAAATGGTGGTGGTTTTGGTGTGCTATCAGCCATTTGATTAAGAAATGAATTATTTTACGATTATTATTTGTTTATTTTAATTATTCAATTAATCAATTGATCAATTATTATACACCGCTCCTTTCAAATTCCAACTCCATGTGCTGCAAGGCGGCATCGCCAGACGCTCTGGCAATGTCGCGTGCTGGATGATTGGTTTTTATTTATTTGGCATGGGGGTGGTGTACGTTGTACCAGTACTTGTTTTGTCCTTTAACCCTGCTGTTGGTGTTTCCACCCCTCTCAATGCTGTTCCTTTTGTTCTGTTGCATGCTGATCTGTTCAGTGATCTTGCTTTTCCACAAGCCTTGACTCTATACAACCCCCCACCCCCCCCCAAAAACAGGACAGAGACTCGCACATTGATTTGTAATGCAGTACATGTTTACCAATGTTCACAAAGTTTTTACATATTCTATTTCATCACACTTTACACGATGGTGTGTGTCAGGACGATGGTGGTAAAGTGTCGTTTCTGAACCTGCCTACTCCTGCATGCACACATGTTGGTGGACACTTTGAGATGTGGAATGGCTTCATTGCACATTCTGAAGCCTGCATATGGAGATAAACAACAACAATAACAACAAAAAATACATACATACAGGTCGTGGCAAAAAAATGGAAAAACTGGTGGAGTCACGAAATAGGGCATTGGGCCACCACATGTGGCTAATACAGCCTGTATGCGCCGTGGCAGAGTCCAATAGCATCTGGAATTCTGCAAGAAGGATGCGGCACTATTCTTCCATGAGAAAGTCAATCAACTCACACCTGTTTGGAGGTGGAAAACACTGTTTCAAGCATCATTCCGGAATATCCCATAAATGCTCGATTGGTTTCAGATCTGGTCGTGCTCATCAAACCACTGGCGACCACATGTGCTCTGTGGATGGGGGCATTGTCATCCTGGAAGACAGCCCTCCCGACAGGAAAGAAATGCTACAACATGGGGTGAAGGTGATCACTCAGTACCATTAAGTAGTAATTGGCATTGATCTTGCCTTCTAAGGGAATGACTGCACCAAAACGATGCCAGGAAAATGCTTCCCATGACATTAAAGAACTACCAGAACCCTTCACTGCTGAAACTAAGCACTCACGGTTATGGAGTTCTTGATGTAGGCACCACACATGCACTCATCTGCTTGTCAATAACATGGTGAATAATGATTCATCTGACTATCACATTTCTCCACTGCTCGGTAGTTCATTGCCTGTTCTCTTTCCACCATTGGACTCGCAAACCGGCATTGCCAGGTGTGATTAGCGGTTTGTGCACTGCAACCCTACCATAGTATCCCTCTCTGGAATTCAAGGAGGACTGTTTTTGATAAAACTGGCTGCTTGCACCCCAGGTTGAAATTTACAGTCTATTCATTTGCAGTTGCTCACCTGCTTTGCCTTGCACTTATCGTTTTTAATACATATATAATGATGAGGCTCGTATAATAGCTAACACAGAACATACAATAGGGGGAGCAGGAGATAAGAAGGGTGGGAGAGGGAAGCACAAAACATTGGGGAAAAGAGACATTTGGAGATCTGCGGAAGGGAGGGGATTGGGTGGAGTACACAGGGTAAATAAAATGGACCCTACAGGGACTTTCAGGTCCTTACACTACAGGGACTTTCAGGAAGGAAAGCAGGGAATTTGATGGAGGTGGGTTTGGGGTGGATTAACAGGGGAAGAAAAGATCATGGTTTTGGATGGGGGAAGGTGAGAGATGGTGAGGAACAGCTGTTTTGAAGACCTGGAGGGAAGAGTGGGATTGAAGAGAGTGTGGCAGTTTGTTCCAAAGGCAGAAAAAAAGAGGAACTAATGAGTGGAAGTGAGCAGTGATCCTGGAATAAGGAAGTTTTACCAGAAGGGGGTTGATGACGGGCCTTGAGCACCCTGTAGAAATATGGGGTTGGGGAGGGGGTGGGGGGCAGGGGGGACAGATCGCAGACGGAGCATTGGGGGTGAGGCCGGAGAGGAGACTGTAGAAGACAGAAAGACCATCAACCTTCCTGCGGTGAGAGAGTGAGAGACCCAAAGACTCAACCTCATCGTGGGAGATGCCATTGATCCTCAATGCCTTGGTTTCCACAGCGTGAAGCAAAGAAAGGTGAGAGGCGGGAGATCCAGCCCAGAGGGATTTGAAAGGATTGAAAGACATGTTCCAAGTGTTGGACCAGCTTGTGATTTTATCCAGATCTGCAGAGAGTGAAGAGGCTGCTGCTTGCCAATCTGAGGGATGACAGATGGTACGGCAGAGAGTGGAGTCATCAGGAAAGAGATGAGATAAGGATTTTCCAGAGAGTTGGAGAGATCATTGATGAAAACCAGAAAATGCACAGGGCCCAGAACACTGCCTTGAGGAATTCCAGCCTGGAAAGGAAGAGGGGATGAGAGAATTCCATTAAGGGCCACACGGCTGTGGCAGGAGAGGAAATCTGCGAGCCAAGAGTGGAGATTGCCTTGGATACCATAGGAAAAGAGTTTGGTGAGCAGGGCGGGGTGCCATCCGTCCAGCCATTCCATCCATTGGGACCATACTCTGTGCAGAGCATTGGTGCTGCCGAAGCAGTCTCCTTGGCTATTGGGCACAATCCTGGACAGGTTGCCACTCCGACACAGGATACCAGCAAGCTGGCACTCATTTTTGCCGACCTTGCAAGGATGATTGGCAGAGTCAACCCCACCTGGTGTTAATTCAACAGAAAGTGGGATTTGAAGTCAGGATCCTCGGATCCCAAGCCCACCAATCTGACCATTAAGCCAACACCGGGCATGGGTGCCATTTTGTATCGAAAGCACGCGATATGTCTCGGGAGATGACTGATATCATGTCTGGCGTTGAGGACCTTCATCCATTGTTGGGAAAGTCGGAGCAACAAGTCCAGGGTAGAGTGACCTGGTCTGAATCCAAATTTTTGATTTGAAATCAGGCCATTGGAAAAGATGAAGGATTTAATCTCGGAAGCCATGATGGATTTCATACCTTGCTGATGGTTGGGAGAAGGCTGATTGGTCGGTAATTGCAGGGATCTGTTTTTGCATTTTTTTTTTTTGCAGGGCGGTAATGTTTGATTTCCAATCAGATGGCAGATGACCTTGAGCAAATGAGAGGGTGAATAGAACAAAGAGTGGGTGAGCAAGAGCAACAGAGCAGGTTTTTAGGACATGCCGTCTGGACCAGTTGCAGAATCTCAGTCAATGTTTGACAGGAAAATCACCTTGTGAGGAGAAAGGGACACAGAATCCAGGAACAGCTGGGAGTGACTGGGTAAGGTGGGTACAGAGAGCGATGGGTTTGGGACACAAGATTTGGAAGCAAACATGGAGTTTGGGCATTCAGCCTTTTCACGTGCATTGTCAGCTCTGCGGCCATTTGAAGTAAGTAAGGGAGGGGATGGAGTTGGAACATTCAACAAAACAGACTTGACTAGATGCTATCAGGATTTGGAGAAGGGAGACAGGTTTGAGAGTTCATACTTGAGATGAGAAAGATAATTGTTTTTTGGATGAAATTGTTTATTTCCGCTACGAATGGCCTTCCAGGATAGCTTTTTGAGCAATGTTTGTACTTTGATCATTGATAATTTACATATTGTAGCAATGTTCATCATTGCTACTACATGCACTCAACTCTGAGTTGTCTATCCTGTGTTGGAATCTTTACCCAGCAATAAAAACTGTCAGCAAATTGTTTCACATGCAATGCAAATGCATCAATGTGTGTCGTTCGTTTGAACATTGCCCCAAAAATGTCCATCCAAAACATCCTTCAGAGTGAAGTGTTCAATATTTGTATTTCAGTCGCCTCTTCATCAGACATTAAGCCGACGGACCCGCCAGCACTGGTTGTTAGTGGACGTTAAAAATTGCCTTGTTTCTTTCACGATGCGGCGTGTTATCACTCGCACTTGGTCAAATTTCTTAATTCTGCCTTGACGTATAGGTGGCACTAAGCACAGCCATTCTCCCAGTAATGATCCAATCCAGCAGTCATGTGCTGCACACAAATGAATGAATGAATTACTACTGGTAAAAAGATTGGAAATATCATTTTGCTGGCTTTTTTTTTTTCTTCTTTTTAATGCAGGAACACCTTAAAACCAACACATTTAGAGTGCCATGATGGGTGCGAGTGTATACAAACCTACCACCTTCCTTTTAAAATGTACTTCAACTGTATGTGAGCACTTGATTTGTCACAATCTTCTTGGGAAGAGTGTTAAGAAATATCCTTGTTTTTATTTGGGTTGATGTGGGTGGCAGTGGAAATTATATCCCACCCCACCTCATCATCTTACCACTTGTTTATGTTATTTCTTTGCTTTTAGTAATATGTGCTTGCTTCTCTGACATCTTTTTATTTTGTCTTTCTTCACCCAATTCATTGCTTGCATTGCAGGAACCTTGCTGGTTGAAACACCACCACCATCCCAGCAGGTAGTTGGCTTGCCCCATGGGCCCCCTCAACCACCTCAGCCCAATACTGCAATCAACCACCTTCCTGGACCTGGTGCCAAATCTGTGGCACAGGGTGGCCAGATTAATTTAGCCCAGCTTCGTTTGCAACACCTGCAGCAGCAAGCAATTAAGCAGCAGCAACTGAGACTGGCAGGACGAACAGGCAGCAGCGGAAATCCTGGGGAGCCCTCTGTTAGCCAAGGCAGGCACCCAGCCACAATGGGTCCCCAACGTCGGCTCTCTTCTGGGCCTGGCCAAGGTGTTGGTCCAGGGTCAGCACCTGAATTTGCTTCGAAGCAGGTGAGATCCAAAAAGAAAAGAAAAGAAAAATTGCCAACAAATCTATTGCTGTTGTGGTATTATTTTATTATTTTATTATTTTATTATTGAGGATGGGGGTGGAGGTATGAAATTTATATATTTTATATTTGTGAAATGAAAGCAGAGTGCCAGATGTATGAAAGCAAAGTGCCGGATTATGTTGAGAGTAGAAGGTAAAATAGTAATTTGGTGACTGGAGTAATGGGGCTGCAGTTGGGTACACCAAAAAGGGAATGAATGGAGAACAAAGGCGACGAAAGAGTGGAGGGAATAGTAATTTGCAAATAAGATGGTCAGGTTAGGTCTGGTCAATCAGGAGTCGAAAAAAATGCAGGTAGGAATGAGGGATGACAGGCGATTGTGGTGCACCACTGTCTTGAAGTACTGGAGGGGAAAGTGCAATTTATCAATCTCCTGAAGGCATTTTCACAGACAGGAGGAAGGCGTTGAGGTGGGCAAAAATGTCTGGATTTTGGGAGTTGAACGAGGAGGGGGATACTGGAAGAGCGCCCCTGTGATTGAGGGGCTGTGAAGGGTCATAGAGCAGAGAGCTGGACTGGAGGAGAGTCGGTTAAAAAAAAATAAAAGAAATTGCACCCGTGGCCAAAGGAAGCGTTTCAGTTTGGCATTTTTAGTATGAAATAGGCAAAGCCAAGAAAAGAACGAAACCCTTTAGAGAACCACCCGTTCGAATCACCCTTTATAAATAGCCTTTTGAACAAAACATTGTGTTAAAGGTTGTTGTTCTTCATTTATGTTGGATGGATGGATGGAGCGAAGGACATAACCAAATATTGAAGCGGCTTCACTCCTTATAAATAGGACCGCTGGTCCTGAAGCTCATCTGGATCAGGAGCAACAGTGAATGACGTCATAAAATATCGGAATTTTTTTCATGGCATAATCTGGTCACGTGATTGGTTGAATGGAAGCTCTCTTGATACTGATTACAGCCATACATATTTCCAGGTCATGTTTTTATGGTTTACAGGTTATGTTTTTGGCTGAGGGCATGCAACACCCCCTGATGGTTAAGGAAGGATTTTTTTTTAGCGTTTTTCAGCTTGATTTCAATCCATTAATGAGCTCGGATTTTGATGCAGTCAATACACCTTCGTTGGCCATCAGATATGAAGCTTGTGGCCAAGTTTCTTTAAAATCATGTGCTTGGTTCAAGCGATAATGACTGAAGTGTTGACAAACTCGCTGACTGACACTGCTCGATCACATAAGCTCGCCGGACTAAAATCCAGGTGAGCTAAAAATGGAGAAACCACCCACCTGTCTGATCTGAGAGTAACAGGCCTTGCTTTTTGTTCACATTGCATCAGATGCCAATTATGATGAAAGATTTTCATTCCACAGAATCTAACCAAGGGGTGTGTGATGCAGGTGCCTTAGCCCATATGGGATAGCTGTATTCCATTGAGCTAGAGACAAAGGCCTTGGCTGTGAGGAGTTTTGGTTTTTTGAGAAATGACTTTGGACTATGCATGATATCCATTCCATGGCTGCTTTTTTGAGGCCTGCTTTTCTATGTGGTCAGTGCAGGAGAGGTCAAGGCTGATGGTGAGGCTGAGAAGTTCAAGATGATGTTAGAACTAATGATGATGTTCATAAACCGGTCTCTCATCACTTCAACCAGGCAGGACATGCTTTTCATCACATGACTGTCTATGGTTTGATACTATACCTGGTGTTGGCTTAATGGTTGGGGTGGTGGGCTTGGGATCCAAGGATCCTGAGTTCAAATCCTGCCCGGCTGTTGAATTAATACCCGGTGTGGTTGATTCTGACTGCCATCCTTCCGAGGTCAGCAAAATGAGTACCAGATTGCTGGTATCCTGTGTCGGAGTGGCGACTCATCCAGGATTGTGCCCAATAGCCAAGGAGAGTGCTTCGGCAGCACCAATGCTCTGCACAGAGTATGGTCCCAGTGGATGGATGGATAATGTTTGACAAAATGTTTAACAGACTGCATAGAAGGACACATATTGGTGAAGAAGCTGAATGAAACACAGCAGGAAGCAGAAGCGGGGATGAAACAGAAAAGGAGCAAACCAACCGACAACTACCAAACAAAGAGAGATGAGGGAGGGGAAGGAGAGGGGAGAGGGGAGCAGTCACAATAACCTGGAAAAAGGGAGTGCTTGGGAATGGGGTCAGATCATGAGTGTGGATGGGGGATGACCTGAGGTAATGGTTAACAGCTGTCTTGAAGCCCTGGAGGAAAGATTGGATCTGAACAGACTGAGGAAGTTGGTTCCACAGGTGAAAGAAAAGAGGGACAAATGAGTGTTGGTGAGCAGTGAGCCTGGATTTTTGGCAGGTTAACAAGAAGAGGGCTGTTAAATTCTTGTGTGATTTGGCCCAATATGATTTGAATATTAAATACGATCTGATATGGTGACAATAAATGATGTTGGGAATTGAACAATAGCAAAGTATGACATGCATTCAAATATGGTGGTTTTCTTCATTCATAATTCCTGAATGCGTTAATGTGAATTCACGGACAATTGAAAACGTTAATGAAACACTTCCCACGTCATTCAGCATGTGGCCTCAGCGTATGTAATGTCATGTCATTGGCATTGCTTGAAGTGCAAGGAGTACTTGACCGAAAATGGCCACTTTCAGCTTGCATGACCATATTGTTTTCAATTTTTCATCTGTTCATCTGAAAGGGGTTTTGGTGGGGGTATTTCTGTGGACATTCATTGCAGTGTGTGGATAGTCAACCATGGACATGAAAAATGTTGTTGACTGTGGAAGTTTAAAGAGGGACATGAAAGCAATGAAATGGAGCCTCATCCTAGAACCTCCACTATCTGGAAGAATTGGTAATGAGAAATCACAGAATACCGGTGAAGAAATCACTGTGCCACAGGCACGTCCAATAGTTCTGTGTATATGTTTTGGTTTGCACCCTGATCTCAAAATCTAAGGGGAAAAGTAGCCCAAAAGATATCCTGTTCATCTTGTCTTGTATTACTTCATCCAAGTTCTTTCCCTTTCCCTCATTATTTTCGCTTCCCCTCTGACAGGTGTGATTTCCATGCTAATCATGGTGTCACTGTACTTTTGTTCCTCCCCACAACCTGCCCCTGCCTTGAAGCACTCTCCCTCCCTTTAGTTGGCAGGCCAAGACCCTCAAAAAAACTTTTGATGGCATTTTTTGTTCAAAGCTGGCAACCATGCGAGAAAGTATCACTATGGTATAAGGTTTCAGAAACACCCGGTTGCCAAAATGGCATTTGACCTTTAAGGTCATATTTGGAGGTCAAAAGGTCAATTGAGGTCAAATTTTGTGTTTTCCCTCTTTTGTGTGCTTTCAACAAATGTAAGGGTTGGCAAGAAACATTGAGGAATTAAAGAGATACTAGGGTTTTAATTTGCAAAATAATAGGTAATTGTGAAGGAAATTAGGATTTAATATCCTCGTTACTCCATTATGGATTGGAATTCAGTAGGCGCCGCTTTATAAAATCCACCATGGGACCATGCCGTTTGGATTTCTTAACCGGCTGGATTTATTAAGCGGAGAACCTATTTTCAGCCACCGACTGGATAGATAAGACAAAAAGTGAATGTTGTTAAACACTGCTTTATGCTACAAAAACATTGATTTATCAAACGGTGACAAGGGGATTGTTCAAAAGAATCTCTCCAAGGTCACTTGCTTGGGAGGGGAAGGTTTTGCGCAAATGTTCCTTTATTGAATCCGTCACATGGCGGAAATCGGGATGGGCAAAACCTGAGAGCTGCAGTCCCCTGTCCAATTTGGCGAGTGCAGTCCGCATCTCTGCCGCTGTTGGCATCGGCTCAGGTTCGTCGTCGCTTTCTTCTTCCACTTCTTCAGCTATGGGCTCGGTGGTTTCGAGAATCTGACCGACGAGCTGGTCGGTCATTTCCTCTTCCATAATTTCGCCTGTTGTCTCAATGTCGTCGTCGATGGTGATCCATTGATCAAACACTTCGGCTGTGAGCCCGGGTGGTGGCGAGGGCAGTGGCTCCATTTCTGGCATTGGGTCTGGTTGTCCAACAAATCCTCCCTTTCGCCAACAGTTCCGAATCGTTTCTGCCCTAACTTTTTTCCCACGCAACATCGAGCATATTCATCATGTCCAACAGCGTTACCTTTTTGACGACTTCGTTGGCTACAAGTTCTTCCTGGCTATCATCGATAGTATCAATGATGTTCTGGCGAAGCTGGTGTCGAAAGTAGGCCTTCAGCATCCTAATTATTCCCATGTCGCATGGTTGGAGCACCGATGTTGTGTTCGGCGGGAGGAACTTGACGGTGATGCTCTTCAGTCCATCGACTTGAGTGTGTGCCAAACCATTGTCAACAAGCATAAGTGCCTTTCGTTTTTGACGATGGAACTTGAGATCCAATACGCGAAGCCAGCGCTCCCAGATTCTACTTGTCATCCACGCATTGGAAGAGAAGTCGTAGGTCGGGGCAGTTGTTGAAGATTTTTGAAGCAACCTGGCTTCTTTGGTTTGCCAATCAGAAGAAGATCTTCCTTTCCACCGTCCATGTTGCAGCAGACCATCAATGTCACTGTCTTTTGCCATTTTGAATCCTTTTTGCCTTTCTTGTCCTTCTTGGCAATGTACGTCGAGTCTGGTAGAGCGCGGAAGTAGATTCCTGTCTCATCGGCGTTGAGGATGTCCCGCTTGTCAAATGACTGAAGAATCTCTCCCAGCTGATTTTGACGGAACTCATTTGTTGCAGCCACATCTGCCTCAGCCGCTTCTCCCTTCAAAACAGTGAAGACAATTCCATTCCGTTTCTTCCACCGAGAAAACCAACCGTCAGTGGCCCTAAAGTCGTGATGACCAGCTTTTTGCGCAAGGACTTCCGCTTTCTGAAATAAGATCGGGCCATTCACTGGCATATTCCTCCGATTCGAAAATTCCCACCATTCAAGCAGGGCTTTCTCCACTTCCTCCTCTTTCTCCACCCGCTTCCGCTTCACACCGCCTAGCTCTTGAACCTCTGCTCTGATGGTGCCTTCGTTCTTGATCAGATTCTGGAGCTGGTCACGAGAAATTTCCAACGCGATTGCAGCCTCACGCTGACTTGTCTTCGCCATTGCATTGAAACGGTCTAATAAGGCCACCTTCTCCTCCATGGATAGATCCTTCCTCTTTTTGCTCGTGGTCGCCATCTTGACTCTAAATCACAATCCAACTCGTGACTCTTAAAGTCCAAAAATGCTGAGAGATAGAGTTCAACCAACCAGCGCAAGCTATAAACGCATACATTACACGCTTCACCCGCTGTGACGACTTAAAAGTGAAAGCGTTGAGTGAGCTGGAAATCATTGCACAAGGCTGTAGTCAATGGGATTTCCACTGTGACACTGCGCGTTAGGATTTTCCAGTTCTCCGAAAGTTAAACACACACCCCCACAACAGAGCATACTACATTAAGCTTAGGTTGAGACCGCGCACGTGCCAAGCAGGTGGATTTATTAAACAGCGGGTGGATTTATTATCCGGTGGATTTCTCTATGTAAAATTCCGTTCCAACTCATTTTGGTCACAATAAGCGGCTGGATTTTATAACCGTGGATTTATAAAGCGGCGTCTACTGTACACACAAAGTAAAGACTTGTTCCTTTAACGTCACTTCTTCCTGAAAATAAAAACCTGGTCGATAGGTTGGGTGTGTGACAAGGAAGAATTTATCCAATTTTGGTGAAGATTTGGACCCACATGTGAGAATTAAAAAAAAAAAAATTCCAAGTGATTATTCACCATTATGAGATGAGATGAGACCAAAAATGAAATACAATATAGCATTATATTTCAAAAAGTTTTGGATGAGTTTTGACAAAATGAAGTGGATGAATTGGTTAGGTTACGAGAACAAGCCTATTCTATTTTGGTTCAGGTCCGAATCCAGATCCGGCCTTTCGGTGGAATACGCAATGTGAACTGTTCAGCCTTGTGAAGGTATGCGCTCAATTGAGTCCTGTTGTAGTTCCATCTAATTTGAGGTGCCATCTCTTCTCTAACTCTCTAATCTTTGACAACCATTTTGACCTCCAACCTGGCCATTTCACCTTGGATATGTTGCTCATTCTGACACAGCAGTGGATGGATCCTCAGAATCACAACCAAGAGGCCATGGTCATTTCACTGGATATCCTTTGAGCCTTTGACACAGCTTGTCATCTAGCTTTGATTCTGAAGTTGTCTACCTTTGGTGTGCAGGATCTCCCTGTTCATGTTGTTCTCTAATTTCTTTTGAGCAGGAGCAATAGTTTGCCTTTTATGGCCTCCTTTCCCATGGTCTTTCCCTTCAGGCAGGCTTCCCACAAGGCTGTGTCTTTCGAACTAAATGATTTCTTTATCTTTGTCAACGATCAATCTATCTGAGTCTCTTGAAACCCAATGTTAACATTTTGTCATCGATTCCACCCTGTGCAGACTGATTCATCTCTCTTTGCATAAGATCGGCTACTGCTGTATCCCTTTCAGCAGACCTGTACAATTTGAGCTGCTGGTAAGTTACTTGGAATGTGTCATTCAACACAGGCGAATCACACGTCCTCATACAGTTTCTAAATGGATCATTAATCAAACTTTCCAATCCATTTGTAGCAACAGCCACTGGACGAGGTGCAGTCCCTCGAACTCCATGACTTAACTATGTGCCGTAACCTTTTGTGGGAGGATCATATCACCAATCTAGTATTAAAGGCTTGTCACCATCGAAGCATTCTTCATGGAGTTGAGACGTTTGAGCTGCACCTAGCTCATCACGGTGTTAAAGGTTTTCATATGTAGTTCCTTAGAGTATGGCTTGCCACTCTGCCTGGTGCTCCTGCCTTTCACTATGCTACTCTTGAGGCCATCAAAAATGAGGCCGTTCACACTGTTGAAATATAAAGACAAGAGGCAGATGCCCAAGGACAGTCATTCTCACTTTGGTGGCAAGTTGGTGAGCTTTCTATTTTATACAAGCTTAAGGCCCAGTCACACCTTGACGTTTTAGCCAGCGATGGCAACGTATTAAAATGTATGTAAAACGCTGGCTTACGTTGAACTTTTGATGTTTTTTTTTTAAAGATTCGGACGTATTCATTGCGACTTGGTCTTATGTATAACGATTTAGTAACGGACACAGAACGTTTCGTTGTGTTATAGATAACTTATACCAACGAATGCTGAACCTGTTGTCGGCCTACACAACCGATGCCCAACGATAGTCTAACTTAGGCATAGCGCGTTGCACGCATCGCCGACGATGTCGTGACGTAGCCTATTAAAAGGCTGACGCACAACGATTCGAATCATAACTGCCGTAGAAATGGAAGTGACAACATCGCGGTCACACCTTGGCGATCTTGCCAGCGTATGCCGACCTAAGAAAAATGTGTCTAAAACGTTGGGGCACGTCAAATACGGTATGAGTAAGTTTGGTATACGAGAGTAGAACGCTAAAGTACGCTATCATACGTCGTAGTAAGTGGAGTACGTCAAGAAATTTTAAACATGTTCAAAATTTTACGACGTACTCGGCGTATGACACACGTTCCGCATGCGATGGGGATAAGTTTTACACACGATATGTGGACGCTTACACACGTCCACAAAGGTTACTTATAAGCTACTCATAAGTCGAAACACGTCGCGGTAATGTCTTTTTTACGCGAAACTTATTTCTAACTTATGTTTGACGTGCTTTGAACCAATTCTTTACGTAGTCCCAACACACATCGACGTATGTAGACGTATTCCAATGATGTCTTCCGGTCGACAAAAAAAAAAAAAATTAACGTGTTTCTTGCTTACAACTGCCATATAAAGACGTGTTCCCAGCGGTTTTGGGAATTGGTATATAAAAATGGTGTTCATAAAAGGGGAACCCAACAGTGTTTTCGAGTCCTTTTTGAGTCGATGTCCATGTCAGCAGTAACAGTATCAGTATCAGTATTAGTATGAGTATTAGTAGTAGTTTGTTCATGTTGGCAGTAGTAGGTGAGTGTGAGGGGGAGGGGGTGTGGGTTATGATGGATCCTCCTTGCGTCCGCGTGTCCACGGGTAGGAGACATCTTTGCACCATTGTTCGAAGTTCTTCACGGCTAATTTTTTATGGGGCTTTTTCAACAATGAGCTATGGCTTGTTTTTACGATTTACGTCTATTCATAACAGGTTGGACAAATGCACAATGAACTAATAATGTGCATAGAGCGCTTTGATTACTTATAGATACGATATACCAACGAATAATTATCGTGTAGCCGGCTTTCACAAACTATGCCCAGCGATAGCCTAACTTATCCATATCGTGCGGCAGTTTATCTTTGCCGGTGACGTGGGGTTTGCTATTCATAGGCTGCCACTCAACGATTTAAATGGCTGCATCTCCACTATTGAAAGTAGACGCTTGCGCTCAACAATTGGATTTTTTTTTACACTCAACGACTTTTAAACGGTACCACTCTGCTATTTTCATTGTTTACAATGAACGATTTAAATTGCTGTCACTCGCCTTTGTTTTTTGACGCTGGGGTTTGGAAATTTGAAGCGTTTCTTCTGAACGTGTTAAAACGCTCAAACTCGACTATTTTAAATAGACGCTGCCGATGGACAATTGGAATCATAGCCAAGCTAGACATCGAAGTGTGAACATCCTCGTCATGCCCAAGAAAAGTTTGAAGAATGCTGCAAATAAGTGTCCTGGCCGTGGCCGTGGATGCTGACGCAAGGACGATCCATTATACCGACGTCTTTCAGCCTATGAGTAACTTAAAAGTAACGTCTGTCGATGTGTGGCAACGACCGCGTAACGTGCCAACAACACGTTAATCATAGGTTAGAAATAAGTTTCGGGTACGCTAAACATTACCTCGGCGTGTCTCAACTTATTCTAACTTATTCTAACTACAACTCTAACTTACAAGTAGCATGTGTTGACGTCTGTCAACGATCGCAGACCGTGCATACAACTTGTGGCCAGCGTAGCGGAACGTGTGAGTCATACGCCGGCATACGTCGTGAAATTTCAAGCATGAAAAAATTTGATGACAACCAAAAAGTACAACGTTTAAAGCCAGCGTACAACGACGTATGGCAGTGTTTTTCAGCGTGCTCTCAATGTTATCAAAACTTACCCATAACGTATTCAACGTGTGCCAGCGTTTTAGAAAAAAAATTCAAAAATCGGCATACGTTGGCTAAAACGTCAAGGTGTGACCGGGCCTTTACATGTGACCTTACTCATTCTGCCTTCTCTTACCTCTACCCTCCCTTAGTTAACCCAGGTCACATCTGTTCCTCAAGAAACCCTCACCTCACCCTCCCAAAGTCCAGGCTGTTGCCTCCCTGCTTTCATTAATCACCTTATTCCAATTGGGGAAAACCTTCCTGTGTCCATTTTCTTTTCATCCTTGCTTTTAAGTGCTGCATCCATGATCTCTTCAACACATGATTCCTAGTATTTTCCCATCCCGGCTATTGTTATTCATTTTGTGTCATTCCTCTTTTAATCCTTGTGTACATCCATCATCCCATACATTTTGGTTGTTTGTAAATGTACTGCTCTTTTTTCGTTTAAGTCTTTCACAAACCTAGACCTTTGTGTAAGATAAATAAATAAATGTCACAAGTTTTTGGATGCTGCGTTCCACGAATGCTCTCGCATGACTAAAAGGCCACATGATTCTCCATTTCTCAGAACAAGGTGACCAGGAATGCTGTGAATTGTGGACAGTTTTTGAACACCATTGTGACTATTGTCGATACCTGGATTAATGCCTTTCTTCAATCCAGTAAACAAAAGGCAGTCAGCACAGTGAAAGCATTCAGATTTATTTCCACCAAATAGATTTCCATGCAAGTATCATCCAAGAATATGATTGTGGTCATCTTTTGAGATGCTTGTGGCAATATACTCGCCCATTGTGTTTCAAAAAGGCCAACCATTATTGGAAGCAATTTTGTGTGTGGTGTTGAGAAAAACAGTCCCTGTCGGTCATGCAAAAGAAACATCTAATTTATGCATTGGTGGAGGGGATTCACCTCCACCATGATAATTCACACAATCAGGGTTTTGTTTCCACCACGATAATTCCCTACCCCATCAGGCCATTCAGATGGAAGAGTTGTTCAAAGAGAAGCTCCTGATCCCACATACACCATTTTCACTGGACAATGCACCCAGTGTTTTTTTTTTTTTTTCCTCTTTCCAAAAATGAAAAACCACCTTCATGGTTGTACCAGGTCAGGGATGTCATCAACTACTATAACTGTGGCCTTATTACAACCATGAAGAAAGCTTTACTGCAGCCTTCACATCATCGACGAACAGCTGCCAAAAGTAGATCGCACTCCCAGGAGATTATTTTGAGAAGTGAAGTTTGCGTATTTTTGGCTTATCTGGAATTGCAATGCCAGATAAGGTGTTGTCGTCCGTCTGCCCATCCATCCGTCTTCTATTTCGACTTCTCCGGCCAAACCGCTGGGCGGATCCGGCTGAAAGTTGGCAGCAACGTTCCACTCCTGACTGGTATCGGGAATTGCAAAGCTCATTCCAGTCAAAATGGCGGATAACTTTTAGAACAGATAACTGACATTTGGAGATAAGAGATGAACATTGGAAGTCAAGCAGCTCAATACTGGAGTTTTGTATACATCTGGTTTGGAATATTGGCCAGCAAACCATCCTTCAGTATGAGTACTTTAAGTAAAACCCAGGAAATATGAATACAGTGTATTTTACTGTTTAGAGGTCAGAAAGGATTTGAATTGTATAATTTTTTTTCTTCCTATTCCCTGTTGCTTTTTTGCTTCATTATTACTCAGGTGGGACAATTATTGTGATGATCCCATCTGTATGTTTTGTTTTTTTTCTTCTCTCTTTGTTGACAGAGTAACTGTTCCCGTGGGTATCCCAAGTTCTGTGCAAAATTTGAGGGAGATTGTCTAGGCAGTTTTCGATCTTGAAGTCTGAGACCATTCATGTTAAAATAAAACATAAATACCCAAAACAGCAAGTTTGAATTCTGCTTTCGTAACTAAAACTGCAAGTTGTACTAAGATAATGAACAGAATGGAAGAAAATTGCTGCCTTTACAGACGGAACTTGTATGCATTGAAGTTGCTTATAAAATGTTGGTTATAGTGCCATACATCTAAAATCGCAAAACAACCATTACGAAAAGACAAACATAATGGCATGAGTCATCACCTCCCGCAAGTGCATTCTCATTTATAATTTATCATGTTCTAGTTTTGGCCTCATTCTGTATTGAAAAACTGCAATCCTAAAAATAAAAAATTTTAGGTGCTGTATTCTGCTTGTACTAATGGCTAACTACCAGATATACTTGCTTAAAATATTAAACTGGTTTTACCATTGGTGTGAGGAATACTGTTGAGAAATCTCAAAAATTAAATGCATAATTTTCAATGCTCAGGATTAGGCAATAGCATTTAGAATTGATTGATTGATTAAAATTCATCATGTTAAAATTATTTTATTTCTTTCCATTGTGTTTGCATTATTTTGAACGTATGCTGTTCATTGACTGTGCCTGACTTGCAGAAGCTCAAACTTATCGTATGTTTGTAATGATGTTGTTGTAAAGTTTTGCTTTGAGATAACAAAATGTATATAATTGAATTGAACACCTCACAACCTCAAACTTTGTCCCACATTTCCCCTCTCCCTTTTCCCCTCAATTATATTCAGCCCCCTGGCCTCATTAGCTTGCCGGGCTTTCTCACTGGGCGGGGCCATGGCCCAACCCAAACCTCACCCCTCATCCCCACTTCTAGCATTCCTGCCGGTGTGCCACCAGTCACACTGTCTCTCTCGGCACAGCCAACACGCCAGTCAACCCATAATGCAGCAAAAATGATTGGTTTGCAGCGACCCCCTGGCCACAATGTAATACATGTGCAGGTCCTTCGTCAGGTATGCAATATCAAAGCACAAGCCATCTTGTCAGAATATTTCCACAGAATACTTGATGCCATTGTTTTGCAATCTGCTGTCGGGTTTTCTTTTTATTTAAATGTTCCTTAAGCAGACTGTTTTGTTGTTTCTATGCTATAGAATTCAAACCCAGCATCCCATGGAGGACCTTTTGCCATGGGTAACTTACATGGTGGAGTGGGGCCTCCTATGCCAGGAGTGCAACCTCCAGTCCCTCGTGCCAGGCCTGCACACCCTATACCATCAGTTTCATGCCCTGAAGGCCTACCATGCCTTCCTGACATCCCTCAGATTCAGGTTGTATCTTTTGCAATTTGCGCATTAACATTCATACGACTACATTAAAATTTAAAAAATATAACAAACATTACTATGTCCACTTACTCCTTTTGATTGGCTCAGAAATGTGCAACAATGCTTATGTGCAACTAACATTTGTAGTTGTGATCAACACATGGCAAGAAGTTGCAAGATCAGGATCATTTTTGGTTCTGCTCCCCTGGGCAGGGAAAGAGGTCAAATGCAATTACTGCCATTTTTAAATATATTTTTAAATGAAACACTGAAAATGCAATCAACATTGGGGGACGCATGAAATATGTAACAATTTTTTGGGGGATTTAACCCCCGGTTCATGCCCCAACTAGTGGGACTTAGTCGCAGAAGTCAAAATGGAGGGGGGGGGGAATCAACCCAAAATTTGATATTGGGTCATTCCTCATGGAATGTTTTGCCATCTTTCAGCTTTGCTGTGAGGTGGGAAGTGTGGGGATATCTGTTGTCACTCAATCGACTTCGCTCTCGTCTTAGATTTCATTGATTTCCAACATAAAATTCTCTGTTCTATTTGATATCATTGCAACTCTTTAATGCTTTTCGAACATGTCATTGTTGTGACATAGTCATTGTTCCATTTCTTCTTTGGAGCAGGTGAAAGTGTTCCTTTTTGATGTCCATTAATTTATTTGTTTTTTTTTTTCAAACGAACAGCATGAATTGTTGTAAACTGTTAAAGGATTCGGACAAAACTTGGTTGACTGGGTTTGGTAGGTGACGGCGGGAACAAGCCGATTTGATTTGGTTCAGGAGTGGATGCAGATCTGGACTATCCGTGGGCTTCAAAATGTAAACTGTTCAGCCGGGTGGAGGTATGCGCTCTACCAAGTGCCGTTCGAGTTGATGATGTGGATTGTGAGAAAGTTTTATATTCAAGAGCACTAGGTTTCATTTGTGTGCAAGCCAAAAGATAAACTAAAAATGTTGAATTTTCATGATTAATCAAACAATGACCAAAAAGATGGCAAATCTTGTGATCCAAAATGCAATGGAACTAAAATACGCAACTTGGTGTCTGTCTGCCTGCCTGTCTGTCTGTCTGACCACGATAAATTCGGTCTTTGCTTATCCAATCTCAACCAAACTTGACAGAGGAATAAGGGTCATGTGACAGATCATAGTGACTTAATTTGCTCCTTCCCCTCAACAATTACTGAGTAATTACCAATATTTAAAACATATCCATACAGTACTTCTGCCCATTGGAGACATAAGTGTAGGAATTGCTTGTAATTGCTTTCTAATGTATAAAGTAAGGTTTCCTTCGAATGTTTTTAAAGCCTATTGTCCAAAGCCTGGTGTTGGCTTAGTGGTTAGGGTGGCGGCTTGGGATCCTAGGGTCCTGAGTTCAAGCCTCGTTGGGCCACTGAATTAATACACCAGGAGGTTTATTCAGCCTGTCATCCTTCCGAGGTCGTCAAAATGAGCACCGGTGTACTGGTAAGGGGGACACTGCATCAGCGGCATAGCCGCGTCCCAACCAATGATGCAACCAGCAGCCACAGGCTGCACTCGATAGAGAGAAAGCCTATTGTGTTTGCATTCTTCAAACAGTTAAATCACTTCAGTAAATCAAAAATTGGTGATAAGAATGAGCTCTTTATTGAAAAGATTACAGCTACATAGTAACTTTTAATGTAAATATGGCAAATGTTATCAAATAAGAGGTGGAAGTTGTCGTAAAATGAGTGTTCTCAGGAAAAATAATAAAAATTAATAATTTTTTTTTTTTAATGAAGTAAATGTACACACATGTATAAAATGATTATTTATTTTTTTAAAAAACTTAATAAATGAACTAATAATTAAAGAAACAAAAAAAACTAATATAAAGTAAGCAAAAAAAAAAAAAAATTAAAATCGTGTGGGAAATTAAATAATTCCCAAATTGTAAAGTATATTCAATAAATAATCGACAAATTGTTGAACTTATAAAATAAGAGGTGCTTTGCATTGCTTGTCAACCAGGTTCAGTATAAGCTCCGTTGTCTAGGGTCACGTGACCTGCAGTGAACAAACAGACTCTGCACCGGCCAACTTATTCATGGATATTTTAGTTTACGAAGTTTTTCTGACTGTTTTTCCTGCGATATTGGCTTTGAGTTGCATCAGTATGCAAAATTTCAGCTTTCTACCCCACTTTTAGAAGGTACTAAACATTTATATGAGTTGAGTGGGTGAGTGAGTCAATGAGTTGGGTGGTTAGAAGGAGCTTTAAAGTGTGACTTGTTTCTACCCTCATGTTAAATTTTTTTTTTTAATGCACTTCAGAACTGGTGTCCGATATCCACCTGGGAAATTGGAAATTGGCCAACATCACAGCATTACATATAAAAGGTGCAAAAATGGATCAACTTAACTACAGCCCAATTACCTTAATGCACTTCCAATCATCAACAAGGTCATCAAATCCATCATCACAGTTGACATAAAATCATTCCGTTTCTCCAAAAACTTCATCCCAGATCATCAATTTGGATTCAGACTTTGTCACTCAAACTTGGACATGCTGCTTGACTCTTCCAACAATGGTGGAGGCCCTCAATATCAGACATGAGATCAGGGCCGTCTCTGGACATATCTCAAACTTTTGATACAGTCTGGCCTGCCTTGCTCTCCAAACAGTCTGCCGATGGAATTCATGGCCAACTCTACTCTTGGATTACTGACCTCCTCCACTCTCATGGACAACTTGTGGCTCTCAACGGAACTCTCTCTGGTAAATCCTCTTTATCTCTTTGCTGATGACTCCACCCTTTCTGTACCATCTGTCATCCCTCAGATCGGCAGCAGCAGCCTCTTCACTCTGCAGATCTGGATAAAATCACAAGCTGGTCCAACACCTGGAACATGTCTCAATCCTGACAAATCTCACATGCTTACAATGTCTCTCCGAAAGGACCGTATGGAACCCCCCTCCCCCCTCCCCATCTCTTTTCTCGACAATCCTGTTGAAGTCCTTTCATTCAAGTTTCTGGGTCTCACTATCTACCATGATCTTTCCTGGGAAAGCCACATTTTCAAGCTGGCCTCCAAAGCCAGTTGCCAACTGGGTATCCTCCGCCATGCAAAGTCCTTTCTTGGCACACCTGAGCTCTCGACCACATACAAATCTCTCGTCCGCAGCTTGATGGAGTACTGCTCTCCCCTCTGTGCTCGTGCTCTCACCTTTCTCAGCTTCATACTGTTGAATCCAAGGCATTTAGGATCATTGGTATCTCCCACGGTGAGGCTGAGACTTTGCGTCTCACTCTCTCACCACAGGCAGGTCGATGGTCTTTTTCCCTTCTACTGTCTCCTATCTGGCCTCGCCCCCCCCCGCTCTATCTGAGATATGTCCCCCCCCATATTTCCGCATGGCGCTCAAGGTCCACCAGCAACCCCCTTCTGGTAAAACTACCAAAATCAAGAATCACTGCCCACCTTCACTCTTTCATTCCTCTTTTTTTCCCACCCTTGGAACAAACTTCCACACACTATTCAATCCCATTCTTCCCTCCAGATCTTCAAAACAGCTGTTCACTACCATCTCTTATCTCCCCCCATCCAAAGCCATGATCTTTTCGACCCTCGTTCATCCACCTCAAACCCACCTCCTTCAAATTTCCTGCTTTCCTTCCTGAAAGTCCCTGTCGTGTCCATCTTGTTTACCCTGTGTACCCAACCCCATCCCTCTCCCTTCCACAGATCTCCTCATGTCTCTAACTCACTGTTTTTTCCTTCCCTTTCCCGCTCCTCTTGTCTCCTGCTCCCCTTGTTGTACGTTCTGTGTGTTAGCTCTCATGTGAGCCTCGATATTGTCCACAAACAAAAAAATCCCCTTTCATCTCTTCTCCTGTCAAGGTTGGTTTACCCCAAGGCAGTGTTCTCAGCCCCATATTATTCCCAATCTTCATCAATGATCTCACTGACTCTGGAAAATCCTCTATCTCTGCTGATATCTCTCATCTTTCTGACAGACAGGCAGCAGTCTCTCCCCTCTGCTCAGACCTTGACAAAATCACAAACTGGTCAAACACAATTTTGCTTATGTATCCATATTTTCCACCCTTTGTGTTCTCCCTTATCCCTCATCGTTACCTGCATCCCTTGTTTCTCCCTCCACACTGCCGTTGGTGTTTCCCCTTTCTCCTGCTGTTCCCTTTGTTTTGTTGTTTCCTGATTTGTTCGGTGTAATCTCTCTTCCACAAGCCGAGACCATGTTAAAAAAAGAAAAACAAAAACAATGCCCGACATTCGTGGACCTCCACATTCGTGGCATTTTTCAAGAATGTATTTTCTGCAAATTTAACAATGGAGTTTAAGTATGTAGAAGTTGGGTCATCTGATCTTGTAGACTTTAGAGTAAAATGTCAAGAATATCGTCGTTTAATACTGTCGGAAAATAAACTCGGTAGTGCAATGCAGAAATGTGGGGCCAAATGGCCTCCTCTTTTTCTTTTTTAAAAGTTTTACAGGAGCCTGCAACCACCACTCCTAACAATCAGTGTTGGCCTGCAGAAACTGTGCAAGCTCCTCTCCTTTCCCTGCCGAAGGGGATACCCGACATACAATGGTCAATTGGCCAAAAAGCCGTTATTTCATGTTTTACATTCAATTTGATTAAGAATTGAAAGTTGTTATTGTGACATTCCTTCCGTGTGTGAAAATAATGTGATACAGCAAATTTTGGGGCAATTGGCCCAGGCTTGTGGATTTGTATACAAATTCAAGAAAAGGCTTCACATAGAAGCAACTCTCATTTATAAACACTGTGTATATACTGTGTGTGTGTGTGTGTGTGTGTGTGTGTGTGTGTGTGTGTGTGTGTGTGTGTGTGTGTGTGTGTGTGTGTGTGTGTGTGTGTGTGTGTGTGTGTGCGTGTGTGTGTGTGTGTGTGTGTTTTTGTGTGTGTGTGTATATATATATATATATATATATATATATATATATATATATATATATATATATATATATATATATATATATATATATATATATATATATATATATATATATATATATATATATAAATAATATCTATATCTCAACAGCAATTTAAAAAAAAAAAATAAGATCGAGACCCATGGAAGAGCTGGAACACAGTATAAAGCAGAGAAACCCAAATTGGTTAGAGTGACAGAGCCGAGGGAGACTTAGAAAAAGAATAGCAAGAGCTTTCACCAAGAATAGGTGAGGGGGAAATGACAGCAAGGGGAGGGAGGGGTGGGGAGGAGGACACAGGATGAACCAGGTGGATTCAAGCTCTCACAAAATAAGGGAAGAAGGAAAAAGTGGGGTGAAACAGCAATTGAACAAAAAACAGGTGGGTGAAGAAACAGGCGAGAAAACACTAACTTGGAAAGGCAGAGGGTTGTTGAGGGCAGAAAAGATAATCTGAGGTGTGAATGTGGAATGACCGAAAGAGGAAGCGAATAGCCATCTATGAAGCCTTGGAGGGGTGAGGGGGTGGATGGGTGGGAAGAGACAAACAGATTGAGATGGTTGGTTCCACAGTGAAGAGAAAATTGGTGTTTGGGTAGGGTGGCAAGCAATTGTCATCCCATGGTATATTCTTTCTGATCCTTCCCCTCTAACCAACTGTAACTTTCTCTGTTAGCAATCACCAGTCTGGCAAGTGTTTATGAAAAATGGATGTCACTATAATATATGCTTTGGATCAATCTGCATGCATTGTTGAAGTTACATCAGAAGCTGAACCTCTGACTCTCAACTTTTGTAAACTCTCCCTATCCCACCTCAACATGCACATGCACACTCTTCTCAAAAACAACCACAAATGTTTTATGGCAATTTTCCCCTTTTTCAGGGGATTGGTCCAATGATAGCATAACTGTACATGGCAGATAAAGTAATCACGTTGCAAATTGTACCAAGTTACCAGAACATGTTTATTCATAAGTATTAACTTTTGTATTATTTTTGGCCATCAGTCTTAAATGGGGTGAATGTATGCAATCACAAGACATTGGCACCTCGGTTTCTCAAACTGTTATTGTAAAAAAAAGATTGTATTTTAGTGACTGAGAGATATGTGATATGGGATTTTGGGTGCAATTTTCTGTGTGCGTGCGTGCGCACACAATTCAGACGCCCCTCCTCACTGTTATGGTGAGCATCACCGCAGATTATGTCTCGCACAGTAAAACCGCATAATCTGCACAGAACAACCATCCGTCTGCCACCCAGACGATTGTTCCTGCTAATGCAAACCATTCAAGCAGAAGGCACAGGATAAGATCGGTGTGAAAATCGAAACATGTGGAGTGTGATGGCCACTTCCCCGATCCCCATGGTGTGGACTGTGTCCAATGACGAATGTGGTCATCAATGGTTAGATATTTATTTGTATGCCATTCTGATATCGGCAAATAAGCCTGAAATCCGGATCGGTGGCTTCGTTTAATGTTTAACTGATGATGACCATATAATCTTTGTCTGATTGACAGTAAACGGGACAAGGCCTCTTCATTGGAGGCGATGCTTTGGTGTGGACTGTGTCCAATGGGGATCGGCGGAATGCTCCGTTGCACTCCACATGTTTCGATATGTATATGTATATGTGTATATATAATATATAATATATAATATATAATATATATATATATATACATATATATATATATATATTAACCAAACAGCTCTCACCTAATCAATTAAACCCAGATGGCTAGGATTATGTAAATAAAACGACTACTCCCATGCTCTTCCAGCCGAAGAAGCTGCGTAAAGCAACCAAGAAAGCTTACCAAGGAAAGCCCTTTGCTGTTTTTTCAAACCATTCCGAGTTCTTCCACAGCTGTAAGGACATTTACAAATAGTACATGCATGAGAATCCCAAGAAGAGCATGGGAGAAGTCTACATACATACATACATACATACATACATACATACATACATACATACATACATACATACATTCAGTGCCTTTACAAAGTCTACTCCCCCTTTCAAAATTTTCACCTTTTGTTGCTTTATAACATGAGGTTAAATTGCATTAAATCAGACTTTTCCCACCTTTTATTGACACATCGTAACCCACAAATTCAACAAATTTCAGAAAATTAATTAAAAATACAAAACTAGAATATCTTACAAGGATGTGTCCACCCCCCTTAAAATAGCAATTGTAAATTAGCTCATGTGCAACCAATCACCTTCACAATCTCACACCAAGTAAATTGGCCTCTACCTGTGTTAAATTCTTGTGATTCTGATTAGTTTAGAATAAAATCAGATATTCTTGAAGGTTTCCTCTGCTGGATAGTGCATTTCATAGCAAATACTCAACCATGAGTACCAAGGAGCTTTCAAAAGACCTCTGGGAGAAAGTTGTGGCAAGGCACAGATCAGGGGATGGGGATAAAAGTATTTCATAGTCTTGAATATCACTTGGAGCACAGTCAAGACAATCATTAAGAACTGGGATTCTCATGTGTGTGCTATTTTTGAATGGCTTTCCAGCTGTGAAGGAACTCTAGGAAGGGTTTCAAACAGCAAAGGGCTTACCTTGGGAGGCTTTATGCAGCTTCTTCGGCTGGAAGAGCATGGGAGGAGTCGATTTAGAGTCTATATCTAAATTTTTAGTGTCTAAGTTTTACACGCACGCGCATGCGCACACACGTAGATATATTGTTGTGGTTCGGTGGTGAGGACAACCGCTAGATGGGGCAGTCGGGCCATCTCCCACCGAACACCTAAATTGAAAGGTCATCACTCCGGATAACTCCGGAGTCGACTGGTCACTTAAAGGACCGTGGTCGCCAATATTTTGACTGCGTGAGGTAGGGTCCACTTGTCTATTCCAATTTACCTAAGTACTCACGCTATCTAACAACCGGGGAAGCCACACCCTCGGCCGGCTTTGTCTGAACCGAGTCGCTGTTACCGACTCGGGTCCGGTGTAATCGAGCGGAAATTACCAAAGCCACGCCGGTCCAAATGACAATTTACGGCACAAACGGCCTCACTATTTCTCAAGCCCGCACCGTGCTGTGTCAATGATAGAAACGACAGGCAACGAGCTGGTACATTTAACAGGAGTTTATTCTACAGTAATCGGGAAGGGAGACAGAGCAGACTTAATCACGAATATGCAGGCAATGTACAGTGAGCAAAAGCACTTAACAATTTCTACTTATAGGACGGCGCCATCACAGACACACACACACACCAAAAGAAAATGGACCCCACAGGGTCTTTATTCGGTCCTCCAGCCGAGGAGGATAGTTCAGCTGGGGGGGACAGAGTCTGGCCGGGTACCTGTCTGCCTCGTGCGGTTACACCGACTCCAACCCACCACAGTGGGACTCGAGCCCACGATCCTGGCTGCCACGAACGACGACCGAGCACCACAGTCCTGGCTGCTCGACCACCACCACCACCACGAGGAACCCCAGAAAAGACCGCAGACGACGATGACGACGACTGCAGACCAAAGGGCCAAGAGCAAAAAGGCCAGACGACGACGACTTCTCTCTCAACCACTCCAACAACAGCTCACCACCTTTCTTTCCCCCCCCCCGGATTGGACGAGGGGTTGTCGGGCGATCAGTGGCCTCCCCTTATTGGACGAGATCCGGTGGGAGGGGGCAACGACCACCCTCCCCCCGTGCGTGTCTGAGAACCCAGACGGAACAACCAGGGGGGCACCCTATTCTCCATCCACCCTTGAAGCAGGGAAGGGGGGAGGACCTCGGGTCGGCTGTCGGGCTATCCGCTGTTGATTGGACGAGCTCACGGTGTGCGGAGGGAACGTCACCCCTGTACATGACACGTTGCACGTGGGCAATGGCGTCAATGGTGCGAAGAATGAAGGATTGATTTGTTGGCGTTGGGTATTGCAAAAATCCAACTTGAAAGAAACTTCGCAGCACACACATGTAATTCCCTTTAGATACAGGGAGGGTTCTAACTATAAACACATACACTTAATGAAATAACTATACTTTGGGATGCTGACTGTCTGTGTGCAAGAGGCTTCCAAATCTGTAACAATATATAGCTCTTTTTCACCACTGACTGACTGACTCACTGACTGATATATTAAGGATCGGTACCTTTTGGATGATGTAGAAAGCTGAAATTTTGTGTGCCAATGGAAATCAAAGCCAGTACATCGGAATTTTATCGCAAAATCGTCAAACAACATCCATAAATGAAAAAAATTATACAAATGGAAAAAATCCAGGTGTGTGACCCGAGACAATAGGAAAGCGAGGTAATTTAGTGTGCCTACAGACAGCAAAGCCAATATACAAGGAAAAATCGCAGAACCGTCAGAAAGCATCCATAAATGAAAATATAAATGATAAAAAATAAATAAATGAAAGATCAAATGTAGGTGAGCAACCTGAGACAATGAGGAAGCATAGTTCATATGCTTACACAACGTGTAAGCACACCCCACAAGTGCACACACACACACACACACACACACACACACACACACACACACACACACGCACGCACACACATTATGCCTGGTGTTTGCTTAATGGTTAGGGTGGTGGGCTTGGGATCCGAGGATCCTGAGTTCAAATCCCACTCGGCTGTTGAATCAATACCAGGTGGGGTTGACTCTGCCTGTCATCCTTCTGAGGTCAGCAAAATGAGTACCAGCTTGCTGGTATCCTGTGTTGGAGTGGTGACCCGTCCAGGATTTTGCCCAATTGCCAAAGAGACTGCTGAGGCAGCACCAATGCTCTGCTCAGAGTATGGTCCCAATGGATGGATATATAATATACTGTTATGGATTTCAGAATCGGATCCGACTAATGCATACAAACATTCAGGTCCTCAAACAGTTATTTCCCTAAATGCGTGTCCAGGATAGACCCATCCCCATGTCTGCTGGGATTCTAACTTTGATGCGTTGGAGAAGAGTAAAGAATAGATTCCCTTTCTTATGGGATGGCCCTTTTCTCTTTACGACACATTCATGCCCGCGAGATGCACGCGAGCCCAACGGAGGCTCGTCTACCCCCTTTCCGTCAGGAGACATTGGCTTGGAGGTGGACGATTTATTTACACCTTGGATTTACAGGACATTTGATCAAGCACACCATGGGCTTTTCCTGAGCAGTTATTTTGATGGTCCAATACGGCTGTGGTTCTTTTACATCACCTTCCTCTTTCACTGACGTTGGCATCCACCTCTTTCATCGACGTTGGCGTCTACCTTTCTCCATTGATGTTTGACGCCCCGGTGGCAGCTCTGTGGATGGTTTTTGTTGACGTTTTATGAGCGCTTCACGTTTTCACTCTGTAATTCTGGTAAATGGCTGCTTTCTGCCATTCGTCCAGTTGCCGTTAGTGCCATTACAATGATCGTGAGATTGGCGGTTTTGTCACGTGCAACGATGGCCATATAGGCAAGGTGGATTTGGCTGAAGTCTGCTTGAGGCTCCCCCCAGACTGGCCACCGATAAAAAAAGGACAAGAGGACCGTGTTTTTTGTGACAGTTGGCGACAGCTGGTTGCAGCTCTTACAGCTCTGAGAGTTTTGCGATAGTTTGTGACAGCTGGGTGACGGCTATTTTCAGCTCCAGTCAATTACAGTCAGATGGTTGGTGAGCTTGAGACAGTTGAGTTTGTGACAGTTGGTGATGGCCTTGCAGCTCTGATCTCTGGTGACAGCTTCTCACAGCGCCTCACAGTGCCTCACAGGCCCTCATTTCCTCACAGTGCCTCATTGTTCCTCGGAGCACCTTACAGCTCCTTGCAGCTATCTATTAGTTGTGACTCCTGGTGGCTCCTGACGGTGGGTGACGCTTGGACCGTTAATACTGGTTCTGCTCGAGAACCTGCTCTTGGCGTACCTGATTCTTGGTGTCCCTGGTTGCTGGGGGTGACGATATGATGTCGATTGGTGTTCAAGCCTGTTTGCGAGTGGGTGCACAGCAAGGCAGGGCGCTGGCAGCGGGTACCCTTGTCTCATGTTGAATTGTGAAGTAAGGCATAGTGATAAGCATCTGCTCTTTGTCTGTTTTTCTATCAATGCCTGTTTAATCCTTTATTTGCTTGAGATTATTTTGATTGATTTGAATTTCCTTATTTTCAGCAAAAGGAAATAAAATGTTCTTCTGTTTATTTATTTTTTTCCTTATTAAGAAATTCCTTGTTGACGTTTCAACCTGTCCGTGCTTGTCCTTTCCTTCCCTTGATCCAGCATTGTCCGAACCGAGATAGACTGGGAGGTAATTATTTAACTAATTGACCTGTAGTAGTCGGCATGCACCAGCGGTTAAATGCTCGGCCGCCCTAATTAAGATCTAATCAAGATAATACTGGTGCTTTGCCGAGGGCATGCTCCCTGTTCAGGAAGCCACGTGACCTCAAGTTAAACGGAAAAATTAGACAGTGGACGCTGGAACTTGTGGTTAACTGAGTGGTGTTCATGGTTGCAAAGCAACCCACTGTACCACGAAGTTAATTGTGAGCAGTGGACCCAGGTCCGGTTCTTCCGAGGAAAAACGGGGATTAATCCTTTCATAATGCACGCGGGTACCCATGACAGGAACAAAATACATATACAGTAATCCCCCGCTATATCACGGTTCACCTATCGTGACCCCGGTTCATCGCGGGTTTTCCCTTGGAACCTAACTAATTTTTTCTGCGGATTCCCCCGGAATATCATGGTAATATATATATATATATATATATATATATATATATATATATATATATATATATATATATATAATATAAATTATTTAAGTAATAAATTATAACGCGTGGCGCTCAACCAGTCACACAACGCACGAGACAAAGTTTCGCTTGTGAACTTCGAATATTTTCTGCGTTTTTTTTCTCCAAGCCCTACGATGCCGCCCAAACGCCCTGCACCTTCTCAGGCTTCTGGCAAGTAACCGAAGTGCCAGAGGAGGAGGTCCTGATGCTCCAGGAGACGGTTAAGGTGCTTGATATGCTTCGGGAAGGAAAAAGGTTTGCCGCGGTTGGACGAGCACTGCCAAACCAACCAGACCAGATGAGTCGATCTCTGGCACCTCGAACCCAATCACTCCTAAGGCGACCAGACCAGACAAGTCGATCTCCGGCACCTCGAACCTGATCACTGCCAAGCCGACCAGACCAGACGAGTCAATTTTTTTTTTTTTTTTGGGGAGGTATCCATTCATCGTGGATTTTCACTTCTAGCGGGGGGGGGGAGGTTTGGAACGTAACCCCCGCGATAAACGGGGGATGACTGTATATGTATATATATATATATATATATATATATATATATATATATATATATACATATATATAATATATTGTTGCAGCTGTGGAAATTTGCAATACACCATAAAGGCTCCTTAGATCAGTTATGACGCTAAGTACATGTGTAGTTAGTCCACACCTGTTGTTTAGGGGGAATATGTGTGATTCATCCGGGCTGCGACGCTTTGCGTTAACCATTTTTTCTTTCTCTATCGTTATTTTGGACCATTAAGCTGCCAACAACTCAAACACCACCACCTTCGCCTCTTTACCTCCACAACTCCATCCCGCAAACATCGCTTCACCGCCATTCCCAAACGACGCCAGCCAACAACCAAACCACCACAGCAAACCCCCCACCACCTTCGCCTTTCTCCTTCCACAACCATCAAACTATACCACCAGTCAACACCAAACGTCGTGCTGTCCAGGGCCCGTTTGGTAATTGATGCCGAACGCGTCGAGCCGCGGGTACGAATGCGTTCCCTTCAAGAGAGG
This sequence comes from Eptatretus burgeri, assembly GCF_056783735.1. Classification (NCBI taxonomy): domain Eukaryota; kingdom Metazoa; phylum Chordata; class Myxini; order Myxiniformes; family Myxinidae; genus Eptatretus; species Eptatretus burgeri. The sequence continues at coordinate 25,670,360 of NC_140966.1, read as the reverse complement.
AAAACGGATCAGTAAGGCTTCACGCCCCTTTTTGCCCGACCAATGGCTGAACGTCGGGTGGCATGGCCCCGCCTCCAAGCGCGTTTTGATCCGCGAATCTGCATACAACCTCTTCCCCTGGTCTATAAAAGACGCGAGCACGACGCAGCTCGGGGTGTGTGTCCAGGAAGGAGTGTGAAGAAACGTGTCCAAAAAGGTGTCCCGCTCGTGTGTGCAGAAAGTGGCGCCGGTCGGAAGTCGTGAAGTCCGAGGCGTGTGTTTGTGGGGATTGGTCGGCGATGGGGACGGAGTTCGGAGTGGAGATCAAGGGACGAGTCGCGGAGTGGAGCAGGGACGCAGAGGAGGGCTCAGGGGCGAGAGTTCGCCGGAGTCAGGTGCGGTCCCGGGACCCCGCTAGCGGGACGAGCGTCCGCCATTCCCCTCTCCCGACCCTGAGCATCAACAATCCCCCCCCCCAATCCGCGCTGAGATAGCGCCGGTAACCCCGTCCGTTCCCCAACCCAACCACAGTGCCTGCGTGACGCATGCCTGGAGGAGCTCACCGACCATACCAGGAGCACGGAGTCGTGCGCGTTACGCGGACATTGCGGCTAGCCCGCCATCGCGCCACGGGAGCGCGGGTAAGACCCCTTCGGTCTCGTGGACCTGGCCGATCACCCAGGTCCCACGTTCATTTGGTCCACGGACCTGTCTGCATCCTTGCCTGTGAGGGTGGCTTGTGTTTTCTTTGCTTTTTGTGTAAATGTATGTGTGGTGCCAGTCTTGTAAGTAAACCTGTATAAGTGTGCTGTAAATAATTGCCTTTTATTCGGTTGTAGCTCTGCATTACTTTTATTGTTTTAACTGTTATATGTGCATTTTTGTATGGCTGTAAATACGTGCTTGCCTTGTGTGTGTGTGTGAAATAAAAGTGCTTGCTAGTTGAACTGTTTTCCCGTTTCCTTGCATCCTTTCCTCCGTTGAAAGTTCCATCTTGCATCACGTAAGGGATTGGTAGTGAGTGTAGACACCCAATAAATAATCTGAACCGTCGAGGTCGACGATAACTCCGCTTGGTTATCCCTGCAGCACGGAACGAGCCGCTTTAGCGGTTCGTGTCCCAAGTCGACCTCCGGCGAGGTACGATCGCCCGGTCGACCACTCGCACAGGTACTTCGGGAGGTCGAATTTGGCGAGCAACCCTATCCTGCGCGGGTGGGCAATTGGCACGATCGTGGTGAGGTTAAACCCCCACCCGTGACTGGCTCCTGGCAGTAGTTCCAGGAGGGTCACGTCTGAATTGTCCGTTCCGGTGGGCGACGCATCGCGATTCGAGTTACGTGGCCGATCACACGCCGGGCGGGCGAAATTCGTAACAAAATATATATATATATATATATATATATATATATATATATATATATATATATATATATATATATATACATGCATGGCTCACAAAGTGGGTATGCTGTGGTATGTTTGTGGGAAATTCCACATAAAACTATTATGAGGTATTTAGACAAACCATCAATGGTCAGAAATGAAAGTGGACATCTTGGAGAACCTGGAGAAACCGGCAATATCATACTCTCCATTTCCCTGTTTTATTAGAGATGAATTAAAGCAACAGAATATGGGTATTGTAACCTTAGAAATGTTAGTTTGTTTGGTAAATTTTTTATTTTACAATACGTTTCTTATGTGACAGTAATTTTGAGTGTGGTGACTCAGAATGTGAACTTTGGTGTCTCTTTTATGTTTTGATGATGTTCTGTCTCCCTATTCGGGTTTTCTGGCATCTACCCTATCTGATGAAATAATGGATTCATACATAACGCTTCGTGTCCACTGCATCGAGAAAAATAAGGAGTCCAGTGTTGATGTTTCTTATGATTTTTATTCCAAATCTCCCTTAATTTCTTGGAAATATGACAGAGTCTCACGGCAGAAAAATATAGATAAAAATTGTCATCAGAAAAATAAAATTCGGACCGCAAGTAATCCCGTCTTGATTTTCGTGTCAGTCCCGTTATGTACGAATCATCATCTCTCGTCGGACGCAAATAACGCTAGCATTAGAAAATCTTGCCGTCTTGCAAACTTCCCCGATTGATGGATATAATAGGCACTTGCAAGCGTGTCAGCACATTTCCATTCACCGTCGAGCGCAGCGTTTGTCTTCGTGTCAGTGTCTTTGCGAGAGCCGTAATGTACGAATCCAGCGTGAGGACGCCAAGCCGAACGAGCTGACTCGCATATGTCTGATAATTCTTCATTTTAACCAACACTAGAATTTTTTTGGTGCTTCGTGAGGATCCGAGAGGTAAGAATTATGTTTTTCTTTTCATGGTTAAAGTGATTATTTTCAAAAGTTCGAAAGAAATAGATTCGATTTTAACGTTATTTTTCGCTTACAAGTGTGGCTTTCTTTGCTACTGAACTCATCTGTGTTTTCTTCGTAATTTATAACATTGGACTCTCTCAAAATGTGTTGTTTTTTTTCTTTTTCCTGTCACATATTGAGCCTGTTTAAAAAGGCAGAGTAATAATTATCTGTTTCTTATCCCAAAATATAATATTTACATTGTTTTTTTTCATCTGATTCCATACATAACGCTGACGCCAAGCTCGAAATTCGAACGTGTATTTACAGTGTTGTATATATATCCAGTGGTAACTTTAAAACCAGACGTGCTGTAGGTCTAAAAATTTAGATTTAGCAATTTGAATACATGCAGATTAACATGATGGGTTGCATTTCATGTTTCCCTAAACTTTTTTTTTGGCCCTTTGTGTAACAGTATGTGTACCCACTTTGTGAGCCATGCATATATATATATATATATATATATATATATATATATATATATATATATATATGTATGTATATGTATGTATATGTATGTATGTATATGTATGTATATGTATGTATATATATGTATGTATATGTATATATATGTATATGTATATATATGTATGTATATATATATATGTATATGTATATATATGTATATGTATATATATGTATATGTATATATATGTATGTATATATATATATATGTATGTATATATCTATATGTATGTATATATATATATATGTATGTATATATATATGTATATGTATATATATGTATATATATCTATATGTATATATATGTATATATATCTATATATATATATATATATATATATATATATATAAAATATCTGTGCAGCTTGTACAAAGTCGACACCCCCTTTCAAAATTTTCACCTTTTTTTGCTTTATAGCATGGAATTAAATTGCATTATACCAGACTTTTCCCACCTTTATTTACGCATTGTAACCCATAACTTCGAAGTGAAAAACAAATTCTACAAATTTCAGAAAATTAATTAAAAATACAAAGCTGGAATATCTTGGTTGGATAAATGTCACCTTCTTTATAATAGCAATTGTAAATTAGCTCAGGTGCAACCAACCACCTTCAAAATCTCACACCAAGTAAGTTGGCCTCCACCTGCGTTAACTTATGATTCTGATTATTTCAGAATAAAATCAGCTTTATCCTGGAGGCTTCCACTGCTGGGTAGTGCATTTCACAGCAAAGACCCAACCATGAGCACCAAGCTTTCAAAAGACCTCCTGGATAAAGCTGTGGAAAGGCACAGCTCAGCGGATGGGTATAAAAACATTACAATGGCCTTGAATATCCCTTGGAGCACAGTCAAGACGATCATTCAGAAGTGGAAGGCACATAGTACCCCTGAGACCCTGCCTATATCAGGCCGTACATCCAAACTGGATGACAAAGCAAGGAGGAGATTGATCAGAGAGGCCACCAAGAGGCCAATGGAAACTTTGAAAGAGCTACAGGCCTTTATGGCAAAGACTGGTCACATTTTGCATCTGACAACAATATCCCAAGCACTCCACAAATCTGGTCTATGCGGTAGGGTGGCAAAAGGAAGCCATTACTCAAACAAGCCCACCTTGAGTCCTGTTTGAGGTATGCAAAAAAACATTCCCAACATTCTGAAACCATGTGTAAAAACGTTTTGTGGTCTGACAAAACCAAGATGGAAATTTTTGGCCGAAATGCAAAGCGTTAGTTTGGCGCAAACCCAACACAGCACACCACCCAAAGAACACAATCCCTCCTGTGAAGCATGGTGGTGGCAGCATCATGTATGAGGATGTTTCTCATCAGCAGGGACTGGGGCACTTGTAAGGATAGAAGGAAAAATGCATGGAGCAAAGTACAGAAAAATCCGAGAGGAAAACTTGATGCCCTCTTCAAGAAAGCTGAAATTGCAACGGAAGTTCACCTTTCAGCATGACAACGACCCGAAGCACACAGCCAAAGCTACACTGGAGTGGTTAAGGAACAAAAACATAAATGTTCTTGAGTGGCCCAATCAGAGCCCTGACCTTAATCCAATCGAAAATCTGTGGCATGACTTGAAGATTGCTGTCCATCAACGCTCTTGATTGAGCTTGATTGCTCTTGATTGCTCTTGAAGAGCATCAATGCTCTTGATTGAACAAGCAACTTGATTGAGCTTGAACAGTTTTGTGCAAAATAATCGTCAAATATGGCCCAATCAAGGTGTGCAAAGTTGGTAGATACTTATCCCAACAGACTCACAGCTGTAATTGCTGTGTAAGGTGTTTCCACCAGGTATTAACTCAGGGGGTTGGAGACTTATCCAACCAAGATGTTCAAGATTTTGGGGGTTTTTTTATTATTATTTTTTTTAAATCAATTTTCTTAAGTTTTGTAGAATTTGTTTTTCACTTGGAAGTTGTGGGTTACGATGTGTAAATAATGGTGGAAACAGTCTGATTTGATGCAATTTAATTGCAGGAGATAAGGCAACAAAAGGTGAAGATTTTGAAAGGGGGTGGAGATTTTCTATATGCACTGCATGTGTTTTTTTTTTTTTTCCTTTTCGGTATCAGAACATACTTGGCCATCCCCATTACCCACCATTAGACCACTGTCTGCTTTTTACAGTACTCTTTTCACTTTCTGGATCTATACTCGACTGTATTAATGGAGTTTAATTTTTTTTTGTTGTTGTTAACTCTCCCAGTTTGACAACATGCTGAAAGTTGAGAATTACAACAATGGCACAATTGCTCGCCATGGCCTTTCATCCCCTTCCATGCACTTTACAATGCCACAGGTCTCCAATCCATCTGTAGCATTCTCTTCACCGGGTATGTCCACATTTGCTGCTTCTGCTCCACAGTTGTCTGTCCTTGTGTAATGCTCAATTTTGGTTCCTTACACCTTATGTGTTTTGAGTCTTCTCATGTCTGAATTTCCCCATAACAGTGGCTGCTCCATCAAGCCACCACCAGCCTCCTGTGAGGAGATCAAGTACAGGTACCCCAAACAGGTATCCTTGTGGTTGTCAGTAGTCTCCCCCCCCCTCCAACACTGCATGCATAATTTTGAACAAATAATGACTGAACACTCAAATATATTTTTTTACATGTGAAAATTGAAGATTTTTCAAGTCCATTGGTTGGTCTTGTGTGTTTGTCTGTCTGTCTGTCTGTCTGTTTGTTTGTTTGTACGTCAATCGCATGCAGGTCACAATTTTAAACCCATCTTCTCTGAACTTCACCACCTGGTCGAGTTCGTCATAAGCAAGAATCATATTGTTTTTGAGGTCAAAATGTCAACATAGGCCAAAGATCAACAAATTTGTCAGATTTCTAAAATCCTTAATTTTCATCTAATTGACTTGAAATTTGAAGAATGTTTATGTTTCAGGTCACTGAATTCAACCAGCCAATTATTTTTGAGGTCAACATTGACCAAAATGTCAACATGGGCCCAAGGTCAACAACTAACATGGCATTTCTAAAATCCTCAATTTTCATCCGATTGACTTGAAATTTGAAGGAGGATTTGCATATCAGGTCACTAAATTATTTCTGAGGTCAAAATAGGTCAAAAGGTCAACAGAGGCCAAATTTCTAAAATTGTCAATTTTTATCCGATTGACTTGAAATTTGAAGAGAATTTGTGTATTTGGTCATTGAATTCAACCACCAATTAATTTAAAGATAAAATTTGTTTAATCTATTTTGCAACTCTCGTGTTATGCACATCTTGTTTTATTTTTTGAGTACGATTATCTGTGTTTAATTTTCACCTATTATTTGCATTTGTGTTCAGTTCACCTTCTCCAAAGGTGGCTATGGTGCGTCTGGAATCTGTAAAAGTCAAAGTGGAAGCAGGACTTGGGAATGGAGAAGGAGATGGTGCCCCGTGCAACTTCTCCAATGTTACTGTGAAATTGGAGGGATCTGGGAGTCACAGCCGTGGTCCTGGTGGCCGGGGCACTTGCTGCTTGGTGAGCTCTTACCAAACAAGGAAACTTTTATAACTTCTTGTTGAAGCTCATTGACCGTTTGTCTTCCTTTTCTTAAAATCTCCTCTTCTTGGAGAAGGTGCTGACATTTTTGTTTATGACTGACTTTAAATATTTTGGTTGGTGGTGCCATGAGGCATAGTGGTTTAAAAAAGCTTTAAATTTTTATTTTTTACAGGTTCTAAGGCTTGTGGATAGCTGCAACACAAACGAGAAGGGCACTCGGTAGAGCGCATACCTTCGCCACGCAATGCCTGATCCATGAGAACATATCGGGCCCATTGCATTTTTGAAATATCATGCTATATATCATTTTTGGCCCGAGCTCTCAATGGTGAAGAATCACTTTAGTAATTAAATAATTATCGTATCCAGATTCTGATTCAGATCTTCACTAAGATCGAATCAATTCGTCCTTGCCACACACACACACACACACACACACACACACACACACACACACACACACACACACACACACGTCCACCAAGTTTCATCCGAATCCGTCCACAACTTTTTCAGATATCGTGTTGTATATTGGTTTTAGCCCTGCCTCTCAATGGTGAAGAATCATTTTTAAAGTTATCAGATCTGGATTCGGATCTTCACCAAAATTGAATCAATTCTTCCTTGTCACATATCCAACATGTCTACCAAGTTTCATCCAAATCCGTCCACAACTTTTTGAGATATCGTGCTCTATATCGTTTTCGCACGATCTCTCAATGGTGAAGAATCACTTAAACAATTCTTGTAGTCGGATCCGGATCTTCACAAAAATCTATTCAGTTTGTCCTCATCACACACTGGACCTGTCCACAAACTTTTATCCGGATCCGTCCGCAACTTTTTGAGATATCCTGTACACAGACAGACAAACAGACAGAAATGGGTGAAAACATAACCTCCTTCACCTTCGGTGGTGGAGGTAATTATGCACATACTTGCAGAGACAGTTACATGAGATGACACCAGACTTTGCTTTCACACAAACACAGCTGATGAGATTGAGTGGTCACATCACTTCCCAGAGCCCACTCTGGGTTATGAGTGACATCTTTATGACCACTTTTCTCTTTGTTCTTAGCGGGGTAATCAAGGAGAATTTCCTCTTGTGGAGTCGGCCACATGAGGTGGATTGGCCAATGTTTCTTGAACCGGCTGGCCAGGTCTGATGTTCGGCTGGAGCCTGGATCGTGCAGGAATTTGTAATTTTGTTCAGGTTACTGGTTACTTGCTGACTCTTCATGAAAGACGCTGACGTATCTTGAACATCCACCAACGAATGATATCGGACACAAAGGTTCTTGATTTAATGTCCATTCAAGGAACTGCATATTTTGTGATGCGAAGCCCTACCTGTGAAAATACCAATTTGACAGCTCAAAGGTAAGTGTGTTCTCTCTGCACCATTGTCAGACAATAATGGTGTTTTCCCAAGTGTCCAGCAGAGGGCAAGTGAAGCACGTGTGTCACAGTCCATGTTGTTTACTTTGTATTTAAACATGGAAAGCCTGATGGCAATGTATTGGAATTGATAAAGGTCTCTTTTTTGTCATTTATTTGTTTATTTGTTTATTTTTATGATTCGCTTTAAATTATGCCTTCACCGTTTGAACAAATGGCAGAAAAACAATTTCCAATTCAAGGTTAACATAATTTAAGGTCCAGATTATTTATTGTCCACCTTATTAAAAAAATAGACACATTTGGCATGTACTGGCAATTCAATAAAACAAAACATCCAATAATTGAAATTAAATATCAGGAGCATCAAAGTACTGAATTATAAACATAAACCTAACTTGTACATGACAATGACAAACCAAAGGTAGATAAAAAAAAAGAGAAAAAGACAAAAGGATAAAATTAAGCAAAGATATTTTAGAAAGAAAAGAAAGAAAAAGAAGCATGTTTACTTTTCTATAAATCCGAAGAAAAATAACTCGTTGTAAAAGTTCTTATAAATACATTCTTTTAATCAAACATCCAATAATTTACTTATTCACCACAATTATCTCATAATATCAATAAACGCAAATTGATGTCGTATTATGTAACACGTAACACTTCATCAAACCGTTCTTGCATTAATATTGGCATTTAATGAATTGCATTTGGCACAAATGATTGTCTAAAATGACAGTTCTCAAGTACAAGTATGTGGAACACTGAGGCGGATGCCTGAACGGTTAAAATTGAAACAATTATGGAGTTGGTCTGATGAATCCCATGAACTTTCAATGCAACCTGTTTCTCATACAAAGTACAAATTGAGGATAGATTTCTTTGAATTCTTCGCCGTTGATCTTCCTCCGTCTCTCATTTATTTCCTGTTTCTTTTGACAAGTTAACAAATGTGCATATCAAACTAAAAGTGAGAATACTTTGGATCAGAGACTGATAGAAAAATAACTAAAATACTGTTATCACCAAGAAACTTTCAATTTCCTTAAAAAGTACATTCTTTGGTTTGCTTTAGCAACCAACACATGAAAATTCCTATTCCCTTGCAATTTCCCATCGATTACTATAGCCAGATACATATACTCAGAAACATGTTTGATTAAAATGATCAAAGGGTCTTTGCTTATTGCTTTGTGGTGAAAATAAGGAATGACAAGGAAATTTTTGCACAGGAAGAGGCCATTCGGCCCATCATGCCTGCACCACACCAATACCAGATTAATTAAATCCATCAATACCTCTTCCCTTCATGTGTAGCCTTTTGGCTGTGACACTGGGACTCATTTCGCCGACCTCGGAAGGATGACAGGCTGAATCAACCCCCTGGTGTTAATTCAGCAGCCTACGAAGCTTGCACTCAGGACCCTAGGATCCCAAGCCACCACCCTAACCGCTAAGCCAACGCCAGGTTAAGATTTTCATCTCTTCCCCAAAAATAAAACAAACTAGAACAGGCACTCATAGAGCGCATACCTTCACCGCCACTACTTTTTTTGTTCTTGGTATGAGTTTGGGGAACTGGTTTCATATGAATGGTCTTATGACACAAACCACATATCTATAATGTCATGACCCCCCCCCGACTTTCGGGGGCTACGGACTAAACAACAATCAACTCACGTCGTTTTGGCGAGTCTTCACTCGCAAGCTCGGTGAATATAACGTTTCAACAAGAGAAGGTAATCTCGTTTGATGCTGGTTTCATGCAAATCGAATAAGAATTGACTGAGTTATGCCGAAAACCGCATATTTTTCAAGGGCGTGACCCCCCCCCCCGACATTTTACCCCAACCGGTGACATGTGTTATGATGTCATTGTGTCACAAGATTGGGCATTAAATTCTGAACATTTTGGTGCTGGGTTCATGTAAAGCGGACAAGAATTGACCGCGTTATGACAAAAACCGCATATTTTTCAAGGTCGTGACCCCCCTGACCCCTGACCGGTAACAAGAGTATGGGCGTCATTGTGTCATATTGCATATCACAAGATGAGGCATTGAATTCTGAACATTTTGGCGTTAGTTGCATGCAAATTGAATAAAAATTGACCGTGTTATCGTAAAAAGACGATTTTGACTTTTTCGTGACCTTGACCTTTGACCCGAACGATCCCAAAATCTAATCAAATGCTTCCTGGCTAATAACCAATCATCCCACCAAATTTCATGCAATTCGGTTTAATACTTTTTGAGTTATACGAATCACAAGATTACAAATAAATAAATAAATAAATAAATACACGCCGACCAAAACATAACCTTTCTCAGAATGCGAAGGTAATTATTTATGTTTGACTAATTGTCAGCAAAAGAACTAAATTATGTCAATTGCACCAATCTATGAACTTCATTCACATATTCCCATGTATCGTTCAATATAAATTAATTGATTACTGTCATCTGCACAAATGATAACACCACAGTTACTGGTTAAGACCTGAACTGTAACAGTTACTTGTGTATGAAGAGTACAGAAAGGGAAAAAGAACAAACCTTGTGGTGCACCGAGACTCATGAGCCTTACAATAGATACAATATTATTGCATTTCACCCTTTGTGACATATTTATTAGAAAACTAAATGATTATTGCAAGCTTGTGTGACATCCAATTTCAGTAATTTGTCAATTAACATGTAATATGTGGTACACTGGTATTGGAAGCATTAGAAAAGTCAATAAAAACTGATCTTACAAATGACTTGGGAATATCCAAATGATGTTAGCCTTTAAAAGTAAACAAGCACAGCATCCTCGGCACCCTATTACTCTGATTATGCTAATTTACATAGGTCAACAAGACATACTTAACCACTTTTAAATTCCAACTGTCTTTTTGAGACACTTCATTCGACTGTATTGGATGTCAGGGCTGGAAGGTGGTAATCATTCAACTCACTGGGTTTGTTTACCTTTGGCACGGAAATGAAAATTGAGGATTTCCAAAGTTGGGTCATTACACCACTGTCCAATATTAATTGATAAATGCATGTATGAGGGCTTGTTGAAAAGTAATATCTCTTATTCCTTTTCTCCAAAACAGGTAAAGATATTCGAATGAAAAAAGTGTATTTTGTACAGTAGTTCTTCCCACCACTGGATGCGGTTTCGTAATTTTGACACGAGTCATCTCAGTGCTATGTTAGTCAGGCAAGCCGGCAGCAGGCAGCACGACATCAGTGATGTGAAGTGCTGGAGATGAGAGTTGGGATGAGATGACTGGAGATGAAAGTTGGTGTACCATTACGATCCTGACAGTAAGAGACGGTCAATGGAGACAACACCACCACAAAAGATCACCAGTCCCGACTTCGCTCCATCAGATTTTCATCTCTTCCCCGAACTTAAGGGACCTCTTTGTGGAGAATATTTTTCTTATAACTGTGTGTTCAAGGTCACTGAAGTGCTGGTTAAGTCGGCAGGACGCACAAGTCCTATCGTGATGTCACAAAACTCCTTGAGCATTAGCAGAAATATATGGACCCCAGTGGTGATTATGTTGAGAAATAAATATGCACCATGGTAGAATAAAGATTGATGTTAGAATCTGCCTTTGTTTCATTCAAATAGCTTTCTCTATTTTGGAGAAAAGGAATAGGAGACATTACTTTTCAAAACTCCCTCGTAAATACTCATGCAAGTTGTTGGCTGCACAGTTTTGAAAGCGTATGAGAAATAACATTTGAACCAGTTGCTTTGTTTATTTTATTTAGTTACTAAAAGTATGTTTTAAACATCGTGCACATTCGCAACAAGAATGTCATCCAAATCCCATGTCTTGTTTATCAACAATTCCATAACAATCGTCCTCCACTGCAAAATCATGAGGTTTAAATCAACATTAATAATCATAATTTAGATTCTCAACAGTCCTCACTGCAGTCAATTACTGGTCTCTGATTTATAGCATAGCTGGCCTCCAAAGCCAGCCAGAGACTGGGCATCCTCTGTCGATCTAACTTAAAAAAAAAGAAGATAATTATCAGTCTACAAGAGCTTTGTCCATAGCTCAATGGAATACTACTCTCCACTATGGGCTGGCATCCCAGCATCACGTGTGTCTCCTGGACTCTGGAATTTAAATCTCTCAAAATTATTGGAATCTCTGATGTTGAGGCTGAACCAAAAGTAAGGTCTGTTGTTGCTTTCACAGGCAGGTCTGTAGTGTCTGTTTTCCACCGTCTAGTCTCCAACCTTACTCGCTATGATCTCTGATTGATTCTCCAACCCTCACCAGCAATTCCAGGATATACATGTTCTTCCAGTAACCCTCTCCTGGTGAATATTCTGACATCCAAGTTGATTGCACACTTCAACTCTTTTATTCCTTGCTTTTCCAAATGATGGAATCACCTTCCAGAGGCTATTCTATCCCACTCTTCCTTCCAGGGCTTCAAGCAAGTAGTGCACCGCCCACTCTTGTCATCCCCAATGCTGACCCATGATCTTTATTATCTCTCCCCCTCCCCCCATGAACATTATTGTGGGGTCAGTTTACTACAGTCCTGTGATTACTCCAGTTCATGGACAGCCTTTTTCACTTCTTTTTACTTCGCACACTTAAACTGAAAAGCGGGATGAAGCAATTGGTTCACTTCTATCCGTCCGTCCATCCATCCATCCAGAAACGTCAGTTTATGATCAAGGAGTATCTTGATTTCAATTGAATGTTATATTTTGAATACAAATCGGAACATGAATCAAAAAACAAACCTGTAGTATAGTAATACTTTGGCTCTTAATTCGTCCCGATCACAAATGCCCAGATATGAGAGATAATTTAGCTATTCTGTTTGCCTACCTAGCAGTCAAAATTGAAAATCATTTCAAACAGGAATCTTACTGTTTTTAAGGATGTTGTAAAGGACACAAACAACAGGTGTGAAGAACTAATGTGGTGTTAAATAAGATGGTGTCATAGCCACTCCGTCAACGACCGTAAACTTACGGCACAATTTTTATTTTTTATTTTTAATACGACCTTCACGATCTTTATTTTATTTCAATTTAATTATATATTTGAACACTCGAGAATGCAAATCGCCTTCTTATCGCTTCCAAAAACCTCCAGTTTTGCAGTACTTGGACATGTTAAATAAGGTGTTTTATAAGACTGCATCAAATGTGCTAAACTTTCGGAATTTTTTTATACAATCTTTAAAATCATTATTATTTTATTTCGATTGAATTATATAAGGTGTTCGATGTACTCTCTAGTTGTATATTGTTGAGGCTTGTGGAGGAGCCTTCTGACTGCATGAATAAAAAGTTATAGTGAAAATCTGATCATCTGAAGTACGTATTACCTTTCTCGAAGTAATGTCTGGCTGGGATTTGTGAGATGCCATTGTGCTGTATCACGTGATTGGGTTTTCGTATATCATGCCTCGCCCGCTAGGGGTGGCAGGAATGTACATCCGGACGCGCAATAAAGCGGAGTTGATGCTAACACTCTTGCTTCTCGTGTTCCACTGCACCTCGTACACCATAGTTGGCTGACGAGGATGGTTAAAAACGGACATGTGCCCGTTTTCGTCGGAGACGACTTCAAATTGTTTTGACGAAAACAGGTCGTCAAAAACAGACGACCTGTTTTCAATTGGCCCGGCGGCGGCGCGCCCGATGACGGTGGAAGTCGAAGTGAACAAATCGCCGATCATGTTCCAGGTCGATACGGGAGCGGCTGTGTAGATCAATGGCGAACAGACCGCGTGCAGACTCAACGGCCTGAAGCTTATCAGGTCCAACCTCGCACTGTTCACGTACACCCGCGAGAAGATAACGCCAGTCGGGATGGCAGACGTGTCTGTGCGGTACCAAGGCCAGGTCGCCACGCTTCGGGTGTACGTCGTGCGGGGGAGGGGACCGTCTCTCCTCGGCCGAGACTGGCTGGCCCGCATCAGGCTAGACTGGGCCGCAGTTCACCTTGTGCAACCCGTGCCGAGCCGGTGGGAGGATCAGTTGGAGAAGATTCTTCAAAGACATCAAGGTTTGTTTTGCGATGACCTTGGGAAACTCAAGGGCATGGAGGCAAAACTCTTCCTGAAGGAGGGGGTGGTTCCTCGTTTTTGTAAACCACGTCTGGTGCCTTATGCCCTGCGGGACAAGGTCAAGGGTGAACTGGATAGGCTGGAGGCCTATATTGTGGACAGGCTCGGTGTGTGACAAGGGCAAACTGATTAGATTTTGGTGAAGATCAAGATCAGGATCAGGATCGGGATCCGACAACTAAAATTATTAGTGATTCTTCACCATTGAGAGATAGGGCCGAAAACGATACATAGCACAATGTCTCAAAAAGTTGTGGACGGATTCGGATGCCAGCAAGCAAGGCCTATACATTATGAAATAAGAGTTACAATGTTGTTGGTCAGTTTATATGTAGCAATGAACCACCATGGACCGAACATAAGGCATATATATGATTCCTTAGGCATGTTTTATTCATGTTTTTTTTCACCATTTTGAGAAGTATGACCCATAAAGCATTATCGAATATTAAAAATGATATAAATAAATTTGTCATGTCAAAATTGTATGGAATAGATGTTTCAATTGTATTTCTAGCATGTTTGGTTCAAAAATTATGAAAATTTCTGTTTTTCAATAATTGAGTGTGTCAAAATCCAAGATGGCAGCCAAATAAAACCCAAGACCAACCTAATTTTCTTACCATATAAAGATGTTAACAAGACAACTTGAGGATTCTAAAAAAAGTATCTTTGCATAAGTACTCGGAGGTACGTGTGGGGCCTATTTAGCTGCCCTACTAGTTGGGTATTGAAAACAGAAGTTGATGCCTCAGGCCAGTATGATACCAAATGAGCTGTCCTTACATTCTTATCTACTAAGATTGTGATTTCCTGTCAGTTTTCTTCGTTATAAAATGGTATACTCGCTGTTTACCCACCATATGGATGGGACATATGGTTATACAAATATGTACTGTACTACATGTAAGAGCAAAATCACCTTTACAGGTATCACTTCCTTATACTGTGTACTTTGTTTCAATGAAGCAAGCAAGCAACACAGTTTTATATATACGGTACACAATAAGTTGATCGAATACACGTAAAACTTGTATATTTAATATAAGGACTCATCCAACAAAGGAAAGTTGAAACATAAAGGGAAGTTCTAATTCTTTTCCAAATTGTTGTCTCTTTCTGTCTGTCTGTCTGTCTGTCTGTCTGTCTCCGTCCGTGCATCATGCTATCTCCTAAACGGTTCTGCAGAAATTCACCAAACTTGGTGGTGGAACGAGGATAAAAGAGGATAATCAGCACATGCCAAGAAGGTACAAGATCAGCTTCATTTTTATCCCTTCCCCTGGAGTGGCACCAAAAGGTCAAATACCAAAAAAATTACGGACACATTTTAAAACATTTTCAAATGAAACTTTGTGTAAGCAATCAACATTGGGGGATGCATGAAATTTATAACGATTTATTTTGGAGTTGACCCTCAGTTCATGCCACAGGGGGTGGGGACTTGTGGTCACAGGGGTTAAAATGGGGCAAAAAATTGACTCAAAATTTGATATCGAGTCATTCTTGGTTGAACTCCTTGCCGTCTTTCAACTTTCCTTAAGGTGGAAGAGTAGGGATTTGCGATGGCATCGTATCGACTTCGCTTGAGTTACTCTTATTTTGTGCTTATTTTGAAGAATGTTTTTGGAGAGGCAAATGTCTTCCTTAAAGTATTGCATCAATGGAATGAATATTTTATTCAACATATCACCCTTTTATGGTTTTGTTTTTCTGATCAAGTTTGTGGTACCTTTAAATACCTCCACCATCTTTCTTCCTTTTAGATGAACAGTCCAGAAAATGTCCTCACACCACCACCATCGAACCCCAGCTCAGAGGCAATGCCCTTGGCAATGCGAGTTAAAGAGGAGCGGTGGGAAGACTGTGGGCAAAACCTCGCTAGTTCCTGCTCAGTTTCGAACCGAAGTGGTGGTCCATCCCCTCTTCATGCATCATCCACTCACCGCAGTGACACACCTTCTCACCATACAGCCTCCACTTCAAGTCTCCATGATGATGACTCGGGTGTTCATGGTGACGTGTCTTCCACACCAAGCCTTCATGGTGACGGGCCTTCTGGTGCTGGTGTTGACTCTCTGTCGGAGATGGCTTTCAATAGTGATGACCCATCCACCCTTCCAATCGATTCCCCCATAACATCAGTGCAGAACAATAATGGGAGCATTTGTCCTGACATATCTTCAGTGCTTGGTGTTGAAGGCACTGACACGAGCAATATAAATATCTCCTCATCTTTAGGAGAGGGTCTTCATGAGAATGGTCCTCAAGAACTTTCTCTTGCTTCTCCAAAGGTTTCAGCAGAGGGACCCACTCACTTAGAAGGCAAATGCTCTGAACAGCATGATGATGCTCCCTCAAGCACATGCAATGGTGAGGGAGAGGAAGAAGGAAATCAAACGATCACATCCACTTCCCTATTAGACCAAAGCAAGGAATATGTGGACGGTGTGCTTTACTGTGCAGTATGTGGTTTAGCTGGAGAGATGTACACCTGCTCACTTTGCTTTCGACACTTCCATGGCAATTGCCACTTGCCACTGTTGCGAGGGCCTGGATGGTAAGACTTTCATCACTTTGTCTTTACTCTACCGAGCAGATTTTTACCTTTTATATTTGTTGAGAACCTTAGCTTCTGCTCTATTTGCAGCAATTTATTTGGGCCACATAGTTTTTCTTCCTTTCAACAATCCTTACTGATTTTTAGAGGAAAAGTCAGCAACTCTTCTTTTTGGATGTTTCTTACCCTTAAGGTTTTGAAACATTTTTTTTTTTTTGACATTCACAATATTCAATAATTGAGTACAAAGAAAAAATGAATTTCAACCTTCTTTGTGGAATTACAATTACTGAACTTGGTTTGTCTGTGAATATTGAAAATGCTGAGAAATCTATCTTTAAACGGCTTAAACAGAATTGGGGATCATGATTATCAGACTATGATTGAGGGCACTGAACAGTCAATGAAATACTGCACAAACAAGTTCAACTTTTAAATAATTACACAGATATTTGCTTATTCTTGCATTCTTCATACTTTCTTCTCTTAGGGTTTGAATGTTTAATTTTTTTACATACAGGTATCTCCCACTTAACGAACGTTTCAATAGCAAAGGTTCGCTCTAGCAAATAGTTTTACTTAGGGCTATCCCACCGCTTAATGAAGGTCTCGTCGCTACAACGAAGAAGCCATCCCCACAACAGTGTCTGGTGATGGCGCAATGCAATGCATTATGTTTTTTCTGCAGATTAACTTTTCAATGGGGTGATTAACTTTTCAGAAGGCCTGCGAATAATTAACTTTTCAGAATGAAAGGGTTAAAAATAACCATCTCCTCCACCACCTCCCTGCCACCTTCTCATATGGAAACTTGGACTCAAGATTGTTTTGGTAGGTGTTATAACTCAATTAACATACTTATTGTGATATTGTCTTTATTATTAGGAAAATTATAACGTTATAATGTCATTGCAAGTAAAACCATTGTTATACCAAAATTAGGGTGAGAAAACCAAGTGTAATTTTCCCATAAGAAATGATGGAAAACGAGCTCCCGCATAACGGAAGAGGTATAAAAATATGTAACCCTTTCGTAAAGCCAGGGATACCTGTATCGCTGTTGACAATAGCAAGGGAAATGCAAACACAGATACCTGTGCTCACCCAAAATTATATTTTGCTGTCAAAAAAAATTGTATTGCAGCACATTTTTGCAGTCCTGACCACAAACATGATCAGGGTTCAAGAACGTTTGAATGCATTTCTCTGAGCTGTGACCTTGACCGCAAAAATGGTCGAATCATGTTGTATGGCGGAAGTGTCCGTGGTGTTTTCATGGTATTGCTAAAGCATATCAACAAGCCAAACCTGTTGCTCTTGCATTATATTTTGAGACCCTTACCCAGAAGACTGTCACTGCTGTTTCTTGAAGCCTTTCTTCTTCTCCAGTGCACATGACTGTTGCCTCCTCCTGCAAGTGTGAATTGCAATGCATCAAGTATGGTCATCACCACCTTGTTTTGGCTCAAAACTTGGCCACAACTGCAGACGTCTTTGTGGTCACATTGCTAAACTACGATGGTGATGAATATGCTTGTGGTCAAGTCTGAAAAAATGTCATGTCTCATTTCAAGTTGTAAAATAGTAAATTGAGTGTGTGAAACTCGTTTTTCGCGCACTGTTTTTATTTCTGTGACCTGTGTGGAAGAAACTTCACTCGAGGTTCAATTAACAATTTTATTATAACAGAGTTTATTCATTTAATCATACATGTATGGGAGACGGGGAGACATGATCAATGCGCAGAATCTCCCTCTCTCCCTGAGCAGTCTAAATCGTGACTTTATACATGAGCAAGCAAAGGTGGGGGTGGGGACCCAAAAGGGTGAGATATGGAAAAACAGGATACATCTGACAGTCAAGACCACAACTCAGTTTTGAAGCTGTATTATATGAAGAGCCACCCCTCCATATCTCCAGCACAGATGTGACCAGCCATCCCTACATGTTCCCAGTGCAGATCAAACAATCAAAGGAAAGGAGTTATAAATTGATTCGACAATTACGAGTCCACAAAGGATTCCAACATTCCTTCAGGCTTCATAACTAGAAAGCAGCTGTCTACTCATGTCCTTTCCCACAGAAAGCCACGGTACTTATTTAATTTTAAGTTGCCAGTTGAATCAAAACATTGTAAAATTCATATTAGCCACAGTTAATTGGTACACAATATTTCCCAATTAATATATAGCAATTCAATCATCAAAGTATATATTTTCTCGAAGGTACAAATATATATTTTAAATATATATGTGATAGAGCCTGTTAGCTTACAGTCAAGGTGATTATGTATTATGTTTATATTTAAACTACTTCTACATTCCTCCCTTTTGTCCTTAAAAGGACAACATGTGGCATATTCAATACTGAAGTTTTCAAATGAAATTGAATTTGCGATCAATTTACCTGTTTCCATGGCTTTTCACCACCCCCAAGAGCAAATTTTAATTGGTTGGTCCACCAGATAAATCTGAGAGCAAAGCACAGTTACGCAACTGTACCTCTTCAGGTTGTCCCTCAAGAGAGATCTTTCTTGTTATTGTCAAAACCACCCATCTTCAATATACCCCAGAGTGTTATTCGATGATAACTTACTCTTACGACCATCAATCTTTCTGAGGAGGTGCCTACTTCTGGTCACAGGAGGCATGTCCAATGACCCAAATATGGGAACTGAGGTATAATTTTTCTACAGATCTTCAATATCAATTTTGCATTGATCATCATTAATTCCCTTGATGTCCATTTTAACGGACAGGTGCTGAGACAACATTTTTGCATTTTCGCAGTTACCTGGATCATAGTAAAGGTTTCCAAATCTTCAAGGTAATTTTACATAATTCTTGAAATTCTTTTTCAGCATTTCCACCAAGATCTTCATATGCATCTTCAGCGTGAACGATCATTGTGGAGGAAGTGGCTTTTTTTTAGACAAGCTGAAAACATGGCAGCAATACATTTGATGATGATTCTTACTACAATTACAAGTTGTATTCCAACAAAAATCCATTGTTGTATTTTAGCTACCCAGCCCCCAAAAACTCCTTTTAGCCAGGTCATTATCCCATCACTAGTATGGTAATCATGGAACATTGCTCCCTCTTCCTTGATATTGGCAGCCAGAATTGTGATGTGCTCTAATTTGTCAGGGATATAAGTACAACATTCAGACCTGATGACAGCACAGGTTCCACCTTGCGCTGCAAGCAATGAGATTTTGCATAGTTACTGTCTGCCGAGCAATCATTTCAGCATTGAAGTCAGCAAGGCTATCGGGAGTTTTGTTAGTAATTGCAGGGTTGCTGCCATAATGACGAGTTAATGAGCTGCCTCCCAACTGCCGCACCGAGGAAGAGCAGCCATGAAGAACCACTCAGTATTGGAGATGCCTCATTTGCTCTGGCTTGAGATTTGAAATGGAGAATGGGTGGGCAAACGCTTATGAGATACCACATAGCTTGGGTAACAAGAGCCAGACCAATTGAATGGGAGCCAGGGATAAGCGTTATAAGCTGTAAGGCCCACTTGGATGCGCCTGAATGCGTTTGAGGGTCGTGGAGTAGCAGTTCAAACCTGAATCCTATCCAGGTTCCTACTGATGACTCCATCTTTCCTCTTTACTTCCTTACTGGTCTTACGTTTCATTCACATATAAAATATGTATTGTTCAGTGCTACTTGATCCTTCAAAGAACAAGTCTCATTTTGTCTCAACTCTGCCTGAGATTCTGAAGATTTTCGGATTGTTGGTCCTTCTGGTGGTCTTACTTTAAAATAGTGATGGCAAGTGGAATTTCTCAGATCAAATATTTTGGGACCTTTCTTTTTTATTAAACAAATATGTCATCATTTTGTACTCAATTCTAAGATGTGGGGGCATGTTGCCAAGATTAAAAGGCGGTTAGTAACCATTAGAAAAATTGGTACAATCGTATCCACCCCCTTTCCACCGGTTCTCTATTCTTTTAGTTTCTCTGTTGGCTGTCTCCCGGGTGTCTGTATGTCTTGCATATTCCACTCTTGTTTTTCTAAAAAATACCACAGTAATCCTTCCCTTGGAATGGTAGTATGGATAGTGCTATACCCTGTTTTGTTGAGTGGGGAATATAAGTGCAAACACAACAACTGCTTTTGTTCATGCTCCTAGCATGTTTTAAAGAGGCAGCTAAGAACGTATTAATTCCATGTATATTAATTCCGTTCAAGCCCTGTGACTGTGCCTTTTGGCTTTCCTCTAGTTCCCTTTTCGTCTTTTTTCCATCTGGCTGATGTATGTGAGTTAATGTTATATACAGATGCAGGGTTGCACGAAGAGTGTGATGAGCATGAATGATCGCATCATGTGAGCTTAGGTGTTGGAATATATGTGTTTTGGGTTTGCTTGAATCTATGTGGTGTCTATATATTGTTCAATTTATAGTACACTTTTCCACCAGTCCTGTTAGTATATGATCAACATAGAATCGGGCTGCAAAGACGAGAACACCACTGGCAAAAATAATTAGTCACAGCAACTGCAAAACACAAGTTCATAGCTTTTGTTTGTGTTTCCTTTCTTTCCATGAACCTTCTTGCGCTGGGAGGAGTGGATCTATGTGGTTTTGCCTTGGCACTTTACTGCTGTGTGGGTGGTCAGCAAAACTTGGTAGTCCACCTTGGCTGGAGAGCTTTCTTTCTTTTGTGGGATTTCACAAATACAAAATCAGTGGGCTGGAAGTTGTCGCAGTCAGCTTCAGCTGGCTTTGGCAATGCTTCCTTCACCTGCACATGAAAGGCTTTATCAGCATTTGCTAAGGCTATACTGAATGCAAACATGGTATCATCCATCTGGTGAATATCCATTTCTTTTATCGTTAATGGAGCTGAAAGTGGCAACCTCTTTGGGGGTTCCATAGTAATCTCATGCGGTGAAAGGCCTGTTTTTCTATTTGAAGTTGATATCATTGCCATTAAAGCAACAGGTGAGGCATCTGGCCATTTTAAGCCTGTCTGGCTGCAAATTTTTGCCAGTTTATTTTTTCGAATCCCATTCTGTCTTTCCACGACTCCAGCTGATGGCGGATGATAAAGACAATGGAAATGCTGTTTTACTTGCAGGGCTTTACACAACTCCTGCATTACTTGTCCTGTAAAATGAGTTCCCTGATCACAAGAAAGTTTACAGGGTATCCCAAATCTAAATATAAAATCTCTCATCAAAACTTTAGCAACTGTAGTTGCATCTGCTTTTCCACATGGATAGGCCTCAACCCATTTCAAAAACATGCCAATTACCATGAGGATAAACTCATAACCACAGCATTTTGGCATTTGAACCAAATCATTTTTGTGTATATACAAAAAGACCATGTGGGGGTGGATGTGCTGCAGAGGTAGTTTTTGGTGCCTTCCCTATATTATATTCCTGACATGTTTGACAATTTCTACAGTATTGTTCAGCTACTGAAGTTAATCCTGGAGCATACCAATGCGTTAAAATTGATGAACACATCCCTCCTTTGCTTCTATGGCAAACACCATGCGCCAGGTGGGCAAGCCATGGAAAGAGAGCTTGTGGAACCACCATGCAGCCGTCGTAGGATTTCCATAATTCAGTAATCATATTTACACTCCAATGCTACCCATACATCCTTTTCTTTAGCATCAACAGTTGCTTGTAAGGCAGCGATGTCTATAAGGGAAGGGACATTTTCAGCAGGTATGGCAACATATTGAGAGACCAATTGGGCATCAGGGAATATTGCTGCCACTTTTGCAGCCTTATCTGCTTTAGCATTTCCTTTTGAAACATCATCAGGCCCACCAGTGTGAGCATCACATTTAATTACAGCGACGACGGAAAGTAGCAGGATAGCCTGAAGTAGGTTAGCAATTAAATAACCATTCTTAATTGGAGTACCAGAGGATGTTATAAGCCCCCGCTCATGCCACAAGGTACCAACATTGTGAACAACGCCATATGCATAGTGCGAGTCTGTATAAATTGTAACGGTTTGACCTTGGGCTCGGCAGCACACTCATGCCAGGGCAAAGACCTCTGCCTGCTGGGCTGAGCAATTGTTAGGCAATTTCCCACTTTCTACAACTTTAAAATCAGTACAAATGGCATAGCCTGATAGCAATGAGCCATCAGGAGCACGAGAAGATGAGCCATCAACATATAATATCAATTCGAAATTTTGAAGTGGGGTGTGTCTCAGGTTAGGATGAGGAAAAAGGATGCATCACTGCCTCCTCACAATCATGTGGTTCTACATCTTCGGCTGAAGGCGAAAGAGAGTTGGGGTTTAGAAGAGGACATCGCTGAATGGTCATATTAGATGCAACTCTCAACACAAGTTCATACGTAGTTGCATGTGAGGCTGATATATGCTGCGTCTTAGCTTTCAGTGGGATGGTGGTAATTGCATGTGGTACAAGAAGAATCGGTCGTTTCTAAAATGATGGATTCCGCAACTTGCATTGCGTACGAGGCTGCTGCCACTGCTCTCAAGCATGGAGGAAAACCTGAAGCCACCAAGTCCAACTTTGTGCTGTAATGAGCAATAGGATGCATTTTACCTCTGTTTTTGTGCTGGAACTGCCTGAGCAAAACTATGCATTTCATGGGAGTACAGATAGAAAGGTTTGCTGGAGGCAATCCTAACGCAATGGCAGAGAGAGCCTATTTAACTGCTTCAAAGGCCTCCTCCACCTCAGCCGTCCACACTAGAGGATCTGGACCGCTGGGAAGGTTAATATCGAGCAAGGGATGAGACGGGGCATAACCAATGATCCATTCTCTGCAGTAATTGTCGGTCCTAAAGAGGACTTCATTTGTTTAATCATGGTCTGTTTTGGCAGCGTCAATATTGTGGTTACCCGTTCCGAGGAAAGTTGTCGACTATTTCCCTTGAAAACGTGTCCCAGATATTTGACCTCTTCTTGACAAAATTGCAATTTGTCCTTGGATGCTTTGTGCCCCTTGTTTGCTAAGGCTGTCAGTTGAACCACCGAGTCCTGTTCATACGCCTCTCTTGAGGGGGAACATGCAAGCAAGTCATCTGCATACTGTAACACAGTGGAACCTCTCGGGAAGGTGACAACGATCAGGTCTTCTTTGAGTGCTCGGGAGAACAAAGATGGGACTCTCAGTATATCCTTGAGGAAGTACAATCCACGTGTACTGTTTGCCCTGATATGTGAATGCAAAGAGAAATTGGTAATCTGGGTGAATAGGGAGCGAAAAAAAAAAAGCGGAACACAGGTCAACAACAGAATAGCATGTTGTGTTGCTGGGGATGCTGGAGAGTATTGTGACAGGGTTTGCAACCACAGGATACGCAGCTCTTTACTCCTGTACAAACCGCTGTTGCTTTCCCTGGTTTCTTCACAGGCAAGATTGTTGTGTTGCATGGATTAGTGCTTAGAATGATAGTCCCTTGTTCGAGCAAGGACTGAATAACAGGAGTTCTGCCAGCTTAAGCTTCCTGTCGCAAAGGGTACTGCTGTTTGCAATGCAATGGCTTGGATGTATCTGTCATGATCCTGACTGGTCACATCCTCTTAATTCGTCCTCCGTCATTTGGATGCTTTGACCACAGACAACCAGGGACCTTTTCAAGGGAACCAAGAGAAGCATCTGCGGTAGTATGTGTGGGATGTCAATCACCATGAAGTTAGAGGGAGTTGCCTAATTTTTCCTGTCCCAACGGAACCCAGCTGAACCCACTTGCCAGAGTTGGGCATCCTGAAAAGTTCCAACAGCTATTAGTTTGGAGACTGATTTTAGTTTCGTGATCATTGGGCTTATGTCAGGGCAGGTCAGGTATGGGAGCTTGCACCAGAGCAGCGCGTCGCTGTGTCTACTTTCCGCCGGTACTCCAGGGGCCTCCGTCTGGCCATCCCCCAGGCAGATACCTTGCACATCCCCATCTCCTTGAGATGCTGATCAACCTGCTGCAACCACGAGGCACGTGGTCAGCCCATTGCCCTCCTCCACTCACGAGACTCCCTTGCTGAGAGAATCTGGTGAGCAGCATCAGCGCCAGGAAAACGAGCCACATTTCCATACAGCCGCAGCTGACGCTCATGGACTGTGCAGGTAACAAATCTCATTTGAGTCTCTCTCGGCAACCGCTCGTTGGACACAAAGTCTGACCAGCGATAGCCAAGGATTCTCTGAAGAGACCTAGTACCAAAGGAATTAAGTCTCTGTCTCAGATCTTTGGTTAGAGTCCAAGTCTCACATCCAGTGAGCAAGACTGGAAGCACCAAGGACCTGAAGACTCAGACATTCGTCCTCCCGCACAGGTACCGGCAGCGCCACACCCCATTTTCCAGTGAATCCATGACTCCCCAGGCCCGACCCAGACGTCTATTGACCTCTGACTCACAGCCAGCAGAGACATGAATATCACTGCCGAGGTAAGTGAATCTCTCCACGACCTCAACATCCTCACCACAAACAGGCACAGACAGGATCGCAGCATCAAAGATATCATTGAAAGCCTGGATGTTAGTTTTGACCCAGGAAACCCGTAATCCCAGCGGCTCAGACTCCTCATTCAGCACCTCGAGGGCCCCCAAAAGGATATATAAAGTCTCCGCAAAGATGACTGCATCATTTGCGAAATCAAGGTCAGAGATCTTGACATTCCCAAACGATGCACCGCAGCTTGATTTCTCCGCCATCCTCCCAAGAATCCAGTCCATACAAGTGCTGAAAAGTGTGGGGGGTGAGGACACACCCCTGACGAACACCAGTAACAACTGGAAATAAGTCAGAGATGGCACCACCACATCTCACAGCACTCTCAGTACCAGAGTAGAGTTCAGACATCGGATCGATCAGTTTTGATGGCACCCCATGAAGAATCCTCCAGAATCCTCCAGACGGCATCCCGATTCACTGAATCGAACGCTTTTCAGAGATCAACATAAGCTGCAACCAGCCCCTGCCAAAACTCTCGTCTGCATTCGGTGAGGACCCGAAGAGCAAGGATATGGTCAATCGTTGACCTCTTTGGTGTAAAGCCTGACTGCTCTAGACGCTGGTGCTCAAGCAGATGGTGGCGAACCTTATCAATAATTATCCGAGCAAAGACCTTGCCCGGCACTGAGAGTAGCGTCACCCCTCGGTCGTTGTTGCAGTCTTGGCGATCACCCTTTCCTTATCAGAGAGGGACAACAAGGCTCCTCTTATAATCAATTGGGATGATGCTTGTGTTCCAGGCAGAGCACAGAAGTGCATGCAACGACACGAGTGCAGCATTTCCACCAGCCTTGAGAAGTTGAGCATGGATGCCACAGATCCCTGGAGCTTTACCCCATTTCAACCGGTTCACCGCAGCCTGTATTTCCACAAGTGAAGGTGGACCACAGTTGATTGGAGGGTCAGCAACAGTTATTGTAACACCCCTGACGTCCAACTCGACAGCTGGTGGATCAGCCAGGTACAACCGCTCAAAGTAACCGGCCCAGCGGGCCTTCACTTTGGATTCCTCTGTCAAGAGCCTACCACCCTCTGCTCTAACTGCAGTACACTGAGGGATGGGCTTGGATGAACGCAATGCATGAATTCCCTTGTAAGCAGGACGAGAATCACTTGACCACAGGTGATGCTCTCCCCCCTCACAGATTCCTCGCACATTGGCCTCCTTGTCCACCCTTAAGGCCCTGTCACACCTTGACGATTTAGCCAGCATATGCCTGACGAATGCAAAATTTGGCTAAAACGCTGGCACACGTCGAATACGTTATGGGTAAGTTTGTATATGTTAAGAGCACGCTGGCATACATCTTTGTACGCTGGCATACGTCATAGTATACCGAGGTGTTAGACAAATTTTCCATGCTTGAAATTTTTCGACGTATGCCAGCGTATGACTTGCACGTTCCGCATAACGCTGGCCATAAGTTTTAGGCACGTTACGCGATCGTTGACACACGTCTACACACGTCTACACACGTTACTTGTAATTTACTCATAAGTGGAAACACGTCGAGGTAATGGTTAGCGTACCCGAAACTTATTTCTAACCTATGAGTAACGTGTTGTAGGCACGTTACGCGATCGTTGACACACGTTACTTGTACGTTACTCATAAGTCGAAACCCGTCGAGGTAATGGTTAGCGTCAGTGTTCCAGACTCCCTGGTTTTTTTTTTCTTTCTTCAGTATGATGGTGATGTTAACACTTCGATTTCTCGTGCGGTTATAATATAATATAATTAAAAGGCTGCCGCTCAACGATTTAAATCATAACCGCACTAGAAATCGAAGTGTCAACGTCACTGTCATGCCGAAGGAAAAAAAAACCAGGGAGTCTGGAACACTGATGCTAACAATTACCTCGACGTGTTTCGACTTTTGAGTAATGTACAAGTAACGTGTGTCAACGATCGCGTAACGTGCCTACAACTTCTGGCCAGGATATGCGGAACGTGTGTCATACGCCGAGTACGTCGAGAAATTTTCAACATGCTGAAAATTTCTCGACGTACTCGGCGTATGACGACGTATGCCAGCGTGCTCTTAACGTATACAAAACTTACCCATAACCTATTCGACGTGCGCCAGCTTGGTTCGGCAAATTTTTCATACGTCGGCATACGCTGGCTAAAACGTCAAGGTGTGACAGCGGCTTCACACTTTGATGTCTTGTGCAGTTATGATTTGAATCGCCGAGCCGCAGCTTATGAATAGCCTACGCCACGTGATCGTCGGCGATACGCTGCCGCGCTATGCATAAGTTACACTATCGTTGGGCATAGGTTGTGAACGCCGACAACACGCTCAGCATTCGTTGGTATAAGTTATCTATATGTGATTGAAACGTTCTGTGTACGTTACTAATACGTTATGCATAC
Source organism: Eptatretus burgeri (assembly GCF_056783735.1). Taxonomy (NCBI): domain Eukaryota; kingdom Metazoa; phylum Chordata; class Myxini; order Myxiniformes; family Myxinidae; genus Eptatretus; species Eptatretus burgeri. The sequence continues at coordinate 25,643,084 of NC_140966.1, read as the reverse complement.
GTCCAACACGTTATTATACGCCCAAAACTTAAAAAAAATCAATAGTTCAGCGTTCGCCAGCGTTTTACATACATTTTGAGACCTTGCCATACACTGGCTAAAACGTCAAGGTGTGACAGGGCCCTTGGTGCACGTACAGTTTTACGCCTCAGCTACCTGAACAGCCAGCTCTGCCATTCAGCCTGGCCTTGCGACTCTCGTCAATGGTATCCAGTATCCTTTGAGAGACAAAATTCTTCTTTGCCCTACCGTGAGTTCCAAGACGTCTACCGGCAACTTCAAGGACGGTGGTCGTGAAGTCGTTCCACAACTCTTCAGGACCTCCCAAAGCACCCATACCCCCAAATCTCCACTCAGCTTGTTCACAAACTCCTCAGCTACCATCTCATAACAATAGACCCTCTGGATTTAACAATAGACCATATTTGGACAGACATACTTGCCATGTATGTGGCCAAGTTGGTCACTGGGCCAGAGAGTGCCCAAACAAGAGGTTGCTTGGGCCAGAGGTTGCTTATGCTTGGGCCACTGGCCCAGAGGTTGCTTATGTTGTTGGCCTGATAGCCTTTTGACACAGCTAGGGTTACATGTGGTGTTATCTCAGGTAGCTGGTTCAATAGTTCTCACTGTCTTGCAGACAGGTACACCTTCATACCTATTCCTTGTTGTCCTCCCCACAGTGACCCCAATGTCAAGTCATACTTTTGTTGTAGGTGTGGGGATACTCTTTCTGCATAGCCAACATAGTTTCCCTTCGCATCGTAATATGCTGTGCAGTGCAGACAAGTCTCCCATTGTGAAAGATATATCTGGTTGTAAGTTATCCAGTCCTGTACTTGAGACACACAATCTGTTCATTTGATAAAGCATGCACTGAGGGTGCTGGAAAGATTGTCATCATTCAAACCATGCCAATATACAAGGGTATCAGTGGTTGTTTGTAACAAATTCAAAATGGATTCGTGTGATTCTTAGGGCATTTCCAAATCGACCACGTCAGGAGTACATTTTACTGTTCAATTCAATTGGCATAACATATCTCTGCTCAACAGGTTTACTGGGGGTGTCAGCCGCTAACAAAAATGTATGCTGTCCAGACAGAGGTCCTAATTCCACACGTAGTTCTCGAGTTATAGGAGTGGGTATTGGAATGCCCGATGTTCCCACGACATTCGTACATGCCCGCGACAACGGAACATTTGGGAGCGGGTGGCACCTGTATCGACTAGAAAAAGGAGTTTCCTGTCCTGCAACCTTCAGGTTAAGAGTAGGCTCATCAGAGGGTTTTGAGGTTAGTAGCTGTAATACTGATGATGTTTCGCCCAGGCCCCCCTTATTGCTCTTTCTGTGAGAATGGGTCATGCATGGTCCACGCAGCATGACCTTGGGGCTGTGGGTTGAAATTTTGGTTTTGAATTTGTGGTAAAGGCTGTTGCCAAATTGGCCTATCTTTGTTTGGGCACTCTCTGGCCCAGTGACCAACTTGGCCGCATACATGGCAAGTATGTCTGTCCAAATATGGTCTATTGTTAAATCCATGACCCATTTGCATGCCCACACAAATGGTTTTCCCTCGGCTGCGGTATCCTCTTCCTTTTCCCTCTTGCAGTGCATTTCCTTGTAACTGCATTAATTTTGTGGTAATTTCAGTGCTCTTTTGTTCCAATTGTCAATAGCAATGTGAAACAGTCAGCAAAATTGCAGCTGTATCTTTAGTTTCCCATTCCATACATACTCTCTTTACCTCAGATTGTAACTTCACATTCAATCTATTTACAAAAGCACGAGACAGAGGCATTTCAATTTGATCAACTTTCATCCCTGAATATTTTTCGAATGCTGTCCGTAGTCGTTCTCACCAATTCTCATTACATGCCTGAATTTTCCCCCAATCAACCCTCGAAGGTACAATTTTAGTTCCTTGCTCAAGCAGTCTTCCCATAACCTTGATATGTTGGTCTGCTGTCATATTATCTTCTTGCAATTTTGGCCACCCTGATTCTCGTTTCAGCTGGCACAATAACCCCTTGGGCATTATCATTTCTCACAAGACATTCATGTTGATACATGTGGGGTTGTGACATTGTACAATAAACTTCAGTTCCTTGCAAAATTTTTGAGGATCGTTCTGAACGGAGGACATCCAGCCTCCAATTGCTCTTAATTCAGCTGCTGACCAAGGTCTGTACACATGCATTACCTCTCTATCTTGTCCTGGAAATGCTCTTGGAGGCACTTGTGTCATTTGGGCTCTGGTTCTCGCAGCTGGTCCGTTTCCGGCTGGTTCTAGCAGCTGGTTAAATTTTCGAATCACATTACCCGGTAGGCTGGAGACGCGGCATATGACCTGTAGTGAGAGCAAACACAGAAGAAATAGGGACTTTCAAAAGGTTCCCTGACCTATTTTTTCAGCCAGCTTTCAGTGTTTGCTGTCACCCAGGTGCAGCTCTCCGGCCGCCTCTCCTCCGGGGTTTGTGATCCTGCCGACTACGCCAATTTCTGTGGAAGAAATTTCATTCTAAATTCAATTAACAAGTTTATTATAACAGAGTTTTATCATTTAATCATACATGTATGGGAGACAGAGAGACACAATCAATGCACAGAATCTCCCTCTCTCCCCAAGCACACTAAATCGTGGCTTTTTATACATACCAGCAAGCAAAGGGGGGGGGGGGGGAGGGTGAGAAATGGAAAAACAGGATACATCTGGCAGTCAAGGCTAGAATACGAACAGCCACCCCCCACATCTCCTGCACAGATCTGAGGATGTGACCAGCCACCCCTACATGTTCCCAACGCAGATCAAACAATCAAAGGAAACAAGTTATAAATCGATGAGACAGTTAGGAGTATAAAAAGCATTCCAACATTCATTCACGTGTCATAACTACCAAACAGCTGTCGACATGTGTCCTTTCCGACAGAAAGTCACCTTACTTATTTAATTTTAAGTTGCTAGTTGACGAAGAACATTGGAAAATTCATATTGGCCACAGCTAATTAGTACGCTATATTTCCCAATTAATATATAGCAATTCAATATTATCAAAGCATATATTTTTGAGAAGGTACTATTTTAAATATGTATATATGATATCACATGTCAGTTAACAGTCAAGGTGAGCATGTATTATGTTTATGTTTAAAACTACTAACTATCACGACTATATCATTTGTACTAAATTGTTATCACAATGAGTTTAGCGAAGGTTTGTATTATTATTATTTTCTTTATTTGGTGTATTTGTGTTCCTGCCATTACAGAAATATCCCACAAAAGTTCCATGGGGCTATAGTGGCATTTTGGCCCTATATAAATTAATGCCGATGAGAATTTCACTAAATGAGAATCCTTTAGGAGTACTGGAGTGTGGATGGATTGATTGGGCCCCACAAGGCTCCATCCTGGATACCAGCAACTTAAATTCATGTGACATCATGCTTATGGTGGTCTGAAGCAAAACCCTGTTGAAACAATTTTTCAACAGTTGAAAACGTTTTGACAGCAGAAAAATCGACTGCAAACGATTAAACCAATTTGTTGACTCGGTTTCACCGTCTCATAAGCACGCACAATAGAGCCTCAACTCGGTTCCGTCAAATTTTCGTCTCTTCCTCAAATTTAAGGAATATCTTTGTGGAGAACATCTTTCTTCTGCCGATTATGGCAAGGTCACTGAAGTGCTGGTTAAGTCAGCAGGATGGATAGGTCTATCGTGATGAAAAAAAATTAAGCACTTGAACATTGGGAGAAATGTGTACACCGCAGTGGTGATTATGTTGAGAAATAAATATGCACCATGGTAGAATGAATATTGAAGTTGGAATCTGTCTTTATTTCAATGAAATATCTTTACCCACTTTGGAGTAAAAAAAAATATATATATATATATATATATATATATATATATATATATATATATATATATATATATATATATATATATATATATATATATATATATATATATATATATATATGGCATTACTGTTCAACATTGCCCTCGTATTTGGCTCAATTCAAACAAAAACGACTTGAAACAAACTATGAGATCAGTTAAATGCCATGCTCAAAATGTCTTTCAAAACCACTGCCGCCTTGATCATGAAAACCAACATCAAATAGAGAAGTTTTAGAAAGCCCAAATCATTAAATAAATAGTGGAAAAGCACATGTGGAAAATAAAAGTTGAAAAAAAAAACATGTGGCAGTGAAACTTTCTGTGTGTGTGATGCTCAAGATCGTCAACACCCTGTGCAGGGATAGGAAAGTTTGCCGATAACTGTTCGAGATGGACAAGTTTACATGTTTTGCATCAGTCATAACTTTCACCCTTCCATAAAAAAGCCAGAAGGTCGAAGATTAGGCTGAAATGTCACAGTTGCACAACTCACTTGAGCTGAACAAATTCTCTAATTCTTGAACACCACAGGGATCGCATCAAAATGGCAAACAAGTCCATTTGCATGATCCAGTTTGTCATCACCGATCTGATGATAGATTATAATTTACGAAAAGAGATCTGCTGTCATTTATTACACAAGTTGCAGCGTCTGTGGTAATGATCATGGACAGACTGGAAGGAGACATTGCCTTTGACTCTGCAACCATGCATGTCATGTCCAGACGGGCAAAAGTGTGTAGCACAGTCGATTGCACGATATGTGGTTAGATTGGACATTGATTCCATTTGGTTTGAGGAATAATATTTAAGAATTGACCCTAAAAGAAGCACAGAAGGCTCATCGATCATGGAAGTGCCCTGCAAAATTCAGGCAACAATGGCTGAACTACAAAAATGCTGTTTACCAACCATCAGGATAGTTGGAGGCCCCTTTGTTGTTGAAACTATCCACATCAAAGCCATTGTTCTAAAATAAAATCTTAAGTTGTTTGACTTTTTTCTGGTTGCCATTTTGCAATCTCCACTTTTTGAATGCTATCACATTTATAAAAGTGTAAAAACTGCTGCCATCATTACAGTTGCACCTGGATCAATTTTCCTTTTCTACTGAAAAGTACATTTGGGCATATTGCACCAATCCTTTATATTATCTTGTCTGGATGTGTGTCAACTTAAAGGCCAACTGTGTTCAACCTTTTATTTTGCTCTTCTCCTCTTTTCCTCTAGTGACTGGGAGTGTGGTATGTGTTCTAAATTGGAGGAAGCTGAAAGCTCGAGCAATTTGGACATGGGGCTTTCACCAACTGACCAAAGGGTAGGTGCAAATCAAAAAAGGTACTGCAGAATTTTTGGTGCAGTTCTTATTATATGAGCTCATTTCTGTGTTAATACAAATGCTAAACTTTTAGTTTTTTGTTTTGCAATATTTTCTGCTCTTGATATGTTAATTTTATTGTTGAGCTATGTCCCCACTCACAGTTATAGGCGGAAATGTGATGATTTAATGTGGGATGGGTATTTATGGCTCAATTATATAGATATTGTCACATGAATGGCAATCTCCCTCTGGGACACAAGCACGCCGATGCAGTTACCGTTCATGCTGAAGCTGAGACTTCAAGGACAGCTGAGCTATCAGTTTCTCACAAGCTAACACCGAGAGCTCTCCAGTGGGTTTATTTCCCGCTCGCTGACACCAGTGTTGCGAATTCGCGCCCGCCGGCGTGCGATCGGCCGCTCGACTCGAATGGCGGCCGCCTCGCCCACCGGAACGTACAATTTAGTCGTGACCCTCTCGGAACAACGCTGGGAGCAACCTCACCACGATCGTGCCAATTGCCCACCCGCGCAGGATAGAGTTGCTCGCCAAATTCGATACCTGCGCAAAAGTACCTGCGTACCTGGCAGGGGCTGCGTACTCAAAAAGTACCTGCGCGAGTGGCCGACCGGGCGATCGTATCACACCACAGGCGGACTCCGGACACGAACCGCTTAAGCGGTCCGTTCCGTGCTACAGTGATAACCGAACGGTGTTATCGTCGGCCTTGACGGTTCCGATTAATTACCGGGCGTTTTAAACCCACTACGAACCCCTTACATGATGCAAGATGGAAATTCAAACAAAGGAAAGGACGCAGCGAAACGGGGAACAAGTTCACACAAGCACTTTATTCACATGCACACAGACAAGCACGTATCCACAGCAAAAGAAAAATGCACATAAAAAGCAAAGAAAGAGTTAAAACCGAATATGCGTACACACGGCAACACTTAAAACAATACTACTTTAAGGACAAGTGCAACCAACAGTCATTTACACGAACCCAAAGGAAAATAGAAAGTTGCGACTTCCCTGCACGCGTCATCCAGCGTCGCGTCCTTGACCTTGAATCCGAGCCTCCTCCGATGTGGTCTGCGACTCTCACCTCGCGCTGGCACGTGTAGCCGCTCTGCGCCACGAACGGGGCTTCCGGCACCTGGCAGAAGGCTCGCCCTCTCCCGCTGTAGACGGCAACAGGGCCCAGGACGAGGATGCGCCGACTCGACTCCCTCCAGCTGGACTCGTAGGAGAACTCTCTGAAGAACTCATGGACGAACGAACCACCAACAGCAACAACCACACGCAGACGAGCGAAGAGGAGGAGGAAGCGAGTGGAGGAAGAGAGAGAGGGGCAGAGTGAGAGAACGCGCCCCGCCCGTGTCCGTCTTTTATAGCGCGGGGCTCCGCCCTTCGCTCCGCCCCGTTTTCGGCTCCACCCTCCTGCGAGAGGGTTCTCGAAAAGGGGCGTTCCCTCACCCCGACCGCCTCACGCTGTTCATTCACCAATCGGCGGCGAGCTGCCCTTCCCCCTTCCCTCACACCAAGCGCGGGGAAGAATGGGGGGAAAAAGTCCACCAGCATTGTTGGCGGTTTTTGTTAGTTTGAAATAAAAGATAGAGAAAGAAAAACGACTAACTGAAGGATCGCAGCCCAATTGGATCACATAAATTCCCTCTATACAACGGGTTTGAGCTAACCAGACATGTATCTCTCGAGATATCTCACCTGAGGGCCCTTTATGGTGTAATGTGAATTTCCACAGCTGTAACACTACCCCCTCCCCTTTTTACAGACTCGTCCCGAGTCGTCAAATTCTCGTGTGCCATCATGTGTAGTTCTCCCCTAATACATTTTACCTTCGGATCCCTGGGTGCAACATTCATGTATTCGTGTCCCCAAAATAAATAACCTGAGGGCTGAGTAACTAACTAACAAACACACTCATACAGACGACTTAAATAAAATTGCCGGCGCTAGACAGACATGCCGGGGGTGCACTCATATTTACAGTACAACTTAACAGTACAGCTAGGTGGAGGCAATGTACATAGAGGTTTATATATATATATATATATATATATATATATATATATATATATATATATATATATATATATATATATATATATATATATATATATATATATGCCTGGTGTTGGCGCAGTGGTTAGGGCAGCGGCTTGGGATCCAAAAGGTCCTGAGTTCAAATGGGCCACTGAATTAATACACCAGGGGGTTGACTCAGCCTGTCATCCTTCCGAGGTCGGCGAAATGAGTACCAGTATACTGGGCCGGTATATACCCCGGTTAAAATAGGTGTACCATATCCCTGTGTCGTAAGAGGCGACCAGGGTTGCGTCAGGAAGGGCATCCGGCGTAAAACATGTGCCAAATCACTATGCGGATCATACGGATGATCCGCTGTGGCGACCCCTAACGGGAGCAGCCGAAAGAAGAAGAAGAAGAAGATGTGTGTGTGTATATATATATATATATATATATATATATATATATATATATATATATATATATATATATATATATATATATATATATATATATATATATATATATATATATATATATATATATATATATACAGTAATACCTTGACATACGAGTTGAATTCCTTCTGTGACCGAGCTCATAACTCGGTTTGCTAGTATATCAAAACAATTTTCCCAATTGAAATTAATTAAAATACCATTAATCAGTTCCAGCCCCCCCCCCCCCCAAAACACCCTAATTTCTTTGTTACGTAGTTTTAAAAATGAGAAATGTATCTATAAATACTAAATAACTAATACGAAACTTAATACAAAGATAATAAAATAGAATATAAATAAATAAACTGGTTTTATAAAATGTATTTACCTTGGAGATGAGATGACTTCAGCTTACGGAAGATTCTGGTGGAGGTGGAGGTGGCGGCAGTGGTGGAGGTGGTGGTGGAGTAGATAGGCGGAGGAGATTTGAAGGTATCATCACATTTTATCGCTAAACGTAATTGATACAATTTTTTTTTAATTCACTTTATCGCTAAACTTAATTGCAACAATTTTTTTTTACATTTTATTTTTTTATTCCATTTGCCGTTACACTTAATTGCTACAATTTTTTTCCATTTGTTTTTTCACTTCACTCTGCAACAACAAAGAAATTTGGCAAAATAACTGCACCAATGAAAAAACAAGAGCTAAACACAACGCAGATTACTACGGTATGACCCTACTCAATGAGATAACCAAGAGAACTGAACGAGTGAGTGGCGGGAGATGCGTGAAAAGGCGGGAGATGCGGGTGTTCACTTGCTTGGCTGCGCGCGTCTCAAAGCTCGCTCCACTCGTAACTCGGATCTAGACTCGTAACACAAAGCAAAAAATCGTCCAAGCAACGGCTCGTAACTCGGAATACTCGTAAGTTAGTGAGTACATTTCTATGTCAAGGTATTACTGTATATAGAATATATATATATATATATATATATATATATATATATATATATATATATATATATATATATATATATATATATATATATTTATATATATATATATATATATATATATATATATATATATATATATATATATATATATATATATATATTGTTACGGATTCGCGCCCGCCGGCGTGCTGACGGCCACGTAACTCGAATCGCGGCACGTCGCCCACCGGACGGACAATCCAGTCGTGACCCTCTCGGACTAACGCCGGGAACCAGTCACGGGTGGACCTTTCGGTCTCACCGCGATCGAGCCAATCGGCGCCCGCGTGGGATAGGGTTGCTCGCCAAATTCGACCTACCTAAGTACCCACACGGAGGGAAGACCGGGCGATCGCACCTCGCCGCAGGTCGACTTCGGACACGGGCCACTTAAGCGACCCGTTCCGTACTATCGGGATAACCGAGCGGTGTTATTCGTCGACCTCGACGGTTCGATTAATTATCGGGCGTATTCAGCCCACTACCAACCCTTTACGTGAAGCAAGATGAGGATTCAATGAAAGAAATGACGAAGCGAAGCGGGAAACAGTTCAACACAAAGCACATTTATTCGCGATGAACGGAAAGCACACATATTCAATTCCACCAAAAGCACATAGAAAAGGAAAAGAAACACAATGCAATTTTACACAAAAAGCAAATGCGACAATGCAGATCTAATACTGATTACGCGAGCACACGGCAACACTTATACAATTTTACTTCACAGACGGCGCCGACAACACATACCCAAAACCAAGAAAAAGAAAAGAGAACCCTCAAGGATGAGGCGGGCCTGAGGCCGAGACCGGGTCGGGCCTACCCGTCTGGTGATGAGACGCGGAGCGGCGATGGTGCCTCAACTCCGCGGGCCTCGCGGACAGTGTCTGGTAGGGGGTGGGAAAGGGGCCCCCTTGGTCGCACTATCTCAGCGCGGGGGGAAACAGGAGGGGGTTGCTGATGCTCGGGGGAAAGGAGGATTTCTACTCTGCCTCGAGTCCCGCGACGAGCGTCTCCACCTCGACCAGGTCGCGCCGTCGGCCTCCCTGGTGTGCAGCTCCCGGCACGACGCGAGCACCCCCTCGTCTGCCCTTGCCGCCTCTCCACAGCTCCGTCCCCTTCGCTCCGACTCCAACGCACACGACGACGACGACGACCAACTCCTTCTTGCTTCTTCTTCCCAACTCCACCGGCTGCGAAGTCTTAACTCCTCTTCACTTGACGAACGCGGTCGCTTATATAAGCCCCGTGGCTTCGCTCTCTCATCTTTGACCCCCTGCCTTCGACCTTTCACCTCGCTCCCCATTGGCCCGAGAAAAAGTGAGCGTGAATGCATTTTGATCCATAAATTTGCATATAGCGACCGCCCTCCAACGCCCTGGAGGCAGGGCCAAATCGCCCCTCGCTCACCGATTGGACGGAACAAAAGTGGGCGTGTGTCGTTTTTGATCCGTTTTTGGAGCTGAAAATCCGTGGTTTTGTACACGCTGTTCGGCGCGCGCCCTGCACGAGTCCAACACCGGTACCCACAAGCGGCGCAAGAACGGTGGCGATGCGACGGTTGCGAGGTGTGACGTGAAGCGGCGCCGCGGTGGGTGGTTGATGTTGTGGTTGGTGGTGGTAACAATGGCGGTTGGTCCAAAATAAAGATAGTAAAAGAAAAACGGCTATCCTGAAGAGTCGCAGCACGCATAAATGACATGTATTCCCACTAGACAACGGGTTTGGGCCTAACTACACATATACTTACCGAGATATCTCACCTAAGGGACCTGAATGGTGGTTTGCGAATTTGGTAACCACAACAATATATATATATATATATATATATATATATATATATATATATATAGATATAGATATATAGATATATAGATATATAGATATATAGATATATAGATATATAGATATATAGATATATATATATAGATATATAGATATATATATATATATATATATATATATATATATATATATATATATATATATATATATATATATATATATATATATATATATATATATATATATATAGATATATATATATATATATATATAGATATATATATATATATAGATATATATATATATATATATATATATATATATATATATATATATATATATATATATATATATGTACATTTGATACAGTTGTCAGTATTGGTTAATTCAGGTTTGTAAGTGGTTAGGGAGCAATTTAGGAAATCTTGTTTATCATTTTGTAATAATTCTCGTATTACACTTTCTGGAGTATTCATTCCGTTTCAGAGTTCTTTGATAGGATTTGATTCCTCAATATTAAATCTGTTGTTGATTTGATTTTTCTTCTTTGTATACAAATTTGAATTTAGCACTGGTTAAGGATGCACTCTTTGGTGTTGCTGATAGTTTTTAACTCTTATCACTGAACAACAAAAAATTTTTACTGGAGATGTGTAAAGTGATTTAGACTAATTTGGGTACGCTGATTTCAAAAATCATAACCGTTTTGCTGTATCACGTCAGGATTTTCAGTAACAGAAATATTCCCATTGCATAGAAGTCAGGATTTCAATGAAATTTACAAAAATTCATTTATCCATTTATTTCATCATGAATGCTTCAAAATTATAGAAATTACAGAAAAACTCCACTAGAATGTAATTAAAAATGCTTGAGGCATCTGGCTTTGCGTTTGTGCTGCTCTGTGTCAGTTTCACGATGCAGGAACCAGCAGAAATCGCCCATCATGTTCGGGTTGTGCCGCCCTTGGTAACGCGTCTCCATGAGTGAAATCTCTTGGTGGAATCGCTCGCCGTGCTCGTCCGAGACTGCTCCCAAGTTGTCAGGGAAGAAGTTCAGGTGCTGGTGTAGGAAATGGATTTTCAGGGACATCCTGGAGCCAAGTTTCCTGAAGGACTCCAGCAGCTGCTGCACTATTTCTTCATAGTTGTCCGCGCGCTCGTTCCCCAAGAAGTTGTCCGTCACAGCTTTGAAGCTCCTCCACGCTGCCAGCTCTTTGGGGTTTAGAGTTGTCGGAAAAGTTTTGTCCTTCATAATCTGTCGGATTTGCGGTCCAACAAAGACACCAGCCTTGATCTTGGCCTCCGACAAGGTGTTGCCAAACTTTTCCTTGAGATATAAAAACCCACGCCCATTCAGATCCATTGCCCGTACAAAACTTTTCATCAAGCCGAGCTTTATGTGGAGTGGTGGAAGGAAAACCTTGGCTGGGTCGACAAGGGCGACATGCTTCACGTTGTGTCGACCAGGTACATGCTCTTTTCGCTCTTCCCAATCTTTCTTCGTCCAGTGATTCTTGTCGTCTCTGCTATCCCAGAGACAAAGGAAGCACATCTATTTCGTGTAGCCTGACTGCAGCCCTAACAACAGCGCCACCACTTTCAAGTCTCCGCAGATGTGCCAGTTGAAGTCATTGTACTTGATGGAATCAAGCAGCTGCCGCATAGTCTCATAGGTCTCTGTCATGCCGAACGCGTGAGCCAGTGGGACTGATGGTTTCTCGTTGCCATTGTGGAGCAAAACAGCCTTCAAGCTGTTCTTCCCCGAGTCGATGAAGAGGCGCCAGTCTGCAGGATCGTGATCACACCCAAGTTCTTTCAACAGACCGTTGATGTCACTGCAGAATGTCATCGTGTCTTCCATCTCAAAGAACTCAGCCATGTCTCTGTGACGTGCTCTGAACAAGGATATCTTGGTGTTAGGTTCAAGTAGATTCCACTGCTGCAGCCTTGATCCAAGCAGCTCTGCCTTCGCCTTTGACAGCGAGAGATCTCTTACAAGATCATTTAAGTCTCCCTGGTTCAGAAGGTGTGATTCTTGAGTGTCGGGTTCAAAAGGTTCATCATCACCATCCTCTTCACCACTGCTTACAGCTATGTTCTGATCAGCTGGAGGTGTTGGAACGGGGTTCTCGTCATCATGAGGCACAGGTTTACGAGCAGAGATGCAGTCAGCGTACTTGATGTGACCTTTATTGTTCTTGTTGAAGCCGGCGATGCTTGTGCAGCAGAAATAACAATCATCATGATGATTCTGCGGCTCACGCCATATCATGGGCACCGCAAATGGCATGCTCGCACGCTTGCCCACCAACCACTGAGTCAAGGTTGTGTGACAGCTTGTGCAGCAGATGTGTGGTGCCCAGCTCTGTTCTTGGTCCCCCACCTTACACCCGAAGTAGTGAAAGTAGGCGGCCTTCATTTTCACTGCTGTAGATATACTTCGCTGTTGATATTTTTTGGTATACTGACCACAGACATAACAGAAGTTGTCAGGATTATTGGTACAGGAACGCCTACTCATCTTTATCTGAAAGAAAGAAATATAACACAAGTTAACAACAATTGTACGAAATAGACATGTTAAAGACATATGTAAATTTCATTGAAATCCTGACTTCTAGGCAATGGGAATATTTCTGTTCCTGAAAATCCTGACGTGATACAGCAAAACGGTTATGATTTTTGAAATCAGCGTACCCAAATTAGTCTTAATCACTTTACACATCTCCAGTAAAAAAAAAATTTTGAAATTTGTTGTTCAGTGTAATCATTTTTTATGTCTCAGGTTTGATCGGTCATTCTTTTCTAAAAAACAGAAATATATATATATATATATATATATATATATATATATATATATATATATATATATATATATATATATATATAGTTTTAATTGTTTTGACCAACAAGGATTGAAAGATGCTGTTAATTTGTAGCAACACTTTTGTATCTTTTTGTGGGAAAATATTTCAACAAATAAAAGACATTCCAATGGGAGGGAACTGTCGCCCCCTATTAGTGGACATTTTCCTTGTTTATTGTTTTTGTGCAGAAGTTGATGATGAAGAATAAGAAGTTAGGCTTTGTTAAAATGTCGTCTTCTACATGTTATATTGATGATGTTTGTGTGATTAATTATAAGGTTTTTTGATCAGCTGATTAATCGGATTTATCCAGAAAGCCCTAATAGCAGATAAGAGTAGTAAGGATAGTGTAGTTGCATCTCTGGATGTGTTAGAGTTGGAAGTAATTGTTTTAGTTCAAATGTGCGTCATAAAGTTGACTATCTTCGTTTTCCTGGTATATTGTGTACGTTTCCGTCTCGTAATGTACCGGTTAATATAGGTGACAATGTGTTTTCATCTCAGTTTATTAGATATGCTGGAATTTGTTCTGTTCAGGATGATTTTTGGTTTGTGATAAGAAGATGTATTCCATCATGTTAGAGAGGGGTTATTGTGCTAATATTTTGATTCTGTCATGTGGAAATGCTTTTAGACATCTCTGTGATTTCTTGTTTTAGCTTGGTTGGTTTTTGTGGAAACAGGTTCCTATCGCATTAGAAGTTGTGTGAAATAATTTAAATAAATAAAGGGATTAATGTATACCAACAGAAACATGTGGAAACTCCACAGAATGCAAAATGTGACTTCAAGCTCTCAACTCCCCCCCCCCCCCAGCACCCATCTCACAAACCCCATGTCCTCAACGTCCACCTCCAAAAACAAAGTCCTCACCCTACCCCCTCTCAACCTTAAGACATTAATCCTCTCCCTATTCCAAACCTTCATACAACCTCCTCACCCATCAAGGTCGCCTGTCTTGTATGTACATCACCAACTACTAATACATCCATCTTGATGATACATAAATCACCAACTAAGGATGTGGATGCCTGAGGCGTCTCTGCCTTCACAAAGCAGTGAGCACCAACATGGTGGCCGTAAGATATTGAAATCTGTCTTCAAGCCACCTCACTACCCAAAGTCCTCAACCACACATTACACCCTCCTCCCCTTTTGTTCCCGTTCTTCAAAGTAAAAGGGCAAATTGCAATGTCGTCATTACATATTTATTCATTACCTCATTGAATTAGTGGAATATTTGGCTCACCATCAACTCTATTTATGGAAAGCGTGAGCTAAACATGAAGTAGATGTCTGACAGGTCATGGTTTGTTGTGATCGGTCTTTTGTCTTTCTGTGTAATTTTTAGCTCACCTGGAAAGTAGTTCTGGGGAGCTTATGGGATGGTGCATCGTCTGTCTACCCGTCCATAAACACTTGCAACTTCTCTGAAACTACACACACAATTTCGATTAAATTTGACCATAACCTTCATAACCCGTGATGTACCAATGCTTGTTTACAACATTAAAAATAATCAGGGTCTCAGGGGGAGTCCGGGAGAGGGGTGTTGCCACACAAAATATGTATTTGCTTTCTTTTCCGAAACGCCAAATACAATTTTGTGAAACTTGACCACAACCTTCATCACCCATGATGAACCAAAGTTGAAGCCTGGTGTTGGCTTCATGGTTTGGTTGGATGGTTAAAGATATTTGGGTCTTCAGTTCAAGTATACAAAGCTTTCATCTGCAGCTTGATGGAGTACTGCTCTCCCCTTAGCTGGTGCTCCTGCCTCACACCTCACTCGGCTTCAAGCTGCAGAAATCAAGGCTTTTCGGCTTTAAGGATCATTGGTATCTCCCACGATGAAGCTGAGTTTTTGGGTCTCACTCTCACTGCAAGCAGGTCGGTAGTCTCTCTGTCCTCTACCATCTCCTCTCTGGCCTTGATCCGCCCTACTCTGTCTGTGCTCTATCCCCCCCCCTCCCCTATATTTCCACAGGGTGCTCAAGGTCTGTCAGCAACCCCCTTTTGGTGAAACTACCAAAATCAAAAATTACTGTTCACCTTCACTCTTTCATTCCTCTCCCCCCCCCCACCCCCCAGCTCTGGAACAAACTCCCACACTCTTCAATCCCACTCTTCCCTCCAGGTCTTCAAAACAGCTGTTCACCACCATGTCATTTCTTCCCCTGTCCAAAACTATGATCTTTTCTACCCCCGTTAATCCACCCCAAACCCACCTCAAAATTCTCTGCTTTCCTTCCTGAAAGTCCCTGAAGTGTCCATCTTGTTTACCCCGTGTTCCCCACCCCATCTCTGTCCCTTCCACAGATCTCCCAACGTCTGTGTTCTCAACTGTTTTGTGCTTCCCTCTCCCACCCCTCTTGTCTCCTGCTCCCTTTGTTATACGTTCTGTGTGCTAGCTCTTATACAAGCCTCAACAATGTATACAAAAAAGAGTCCCTGTCATGCTGTTGAATTAACACCAGACGGGTTGACTCAGCCTGTCCATCCTTTAGAGTTTAGAGGTCGGCAAAATGAGTACCAGCTTGCTGGTAATAGGGGGCATTCATCAGCGGCGTCGCCATGCCTGCAGAAAATGATGCAGCCAAGCAGCCACAGGCTGCATATGACTAAATAAAATACCAAAGTTTGTTCACACCATTAAAAAAAAACATAGGGGCAATGCCCCTGGGCGTTCACCTGGTAGAATACTGATGCTGAAGAGGAAGTCCATCCACATGGGATGGAATCAGCAAAATGTACCAATGAACCGCTGTTATAGCAAATACCTATCTTGGGAGCCACCCCCCCCAAAGTAAATCCCCTTTGACCACAAATTAATTTATTTATTTATTTTAATTATTACAGTGTTAGTTTTTTTTCGATAGCATGAACAAACTTTGGTACATCATGGGTGATGAAGGTTGTGGTCAAGCTTCATCGAAATTGTGCGTGTAGTTTCAGAGAAGAAAGCAAACATAATTTTGGGGCAATCCCCCCCTCCCCCCACCCCTTTACAGCCCCTCAGACCCAGATTTTGTAATGTTGTGAAGAAACGTTGGTACATCATTGGTGATGAAGGTTGTAATCAAGTTTCATCGGAATTGTGTGTTGTTTCTGAGAAGAAAGCAAATGCCTTTTTAGGGGGAGGGGGGCATCCCCCCATAAACTCCCTCTGTAGACCCCCTCAGACCCCCGTTATTATTTACTTTTATTTTTAAATTATTATACCTATTTTTATATATTTTTATATATATTTTTAATGCTGTGAACAAACTTTGGTAGATCATGGGTGAAGATGGTTGTGGTCAAGTTTCATCAGAATTGTTTGTGTAGTTTCTGAGAAAAAGTTGTAAGTATTTGTGGATGGACTGACGGACAGACGATGCACCATCCCATAAGCTCCCGAGAACTAGGTTCCAGGTGAGCTAAAAATTGAGGTCTAAGGAGGTCTACGGTGGGGGGGGGTTGCCCCCCAAAATAGGTATTTACTTTCTTCTCAGAAACTACACACAATCTCCATGAAACTTGACCACAATCTTCATCACCCGTGATGTCCCAAAGTTTGTTCACGTTGTTTAAAAAGTCGGGATCTAAGGGGGTTTATGAGTGGGGGTGGGGGGGGGTTCCGAAAAATAGATATTTGCAATGACATTGGTTCATTGGTATATTTTGCTGATTCTGTCCCACGTTGGCTCCTCAGTATCATCTGATCTGTCTCTATCTCTCTTCCAGGTTAGCATCCAGGGGTATTGCCCCTATTTTTTAATGTGATTATGATTAGCCTAATTGTGCTGATAAATTTATGTTCATAAATGATTGTAAATTAATTATATTCTTCGTGAAGTATCTTAAATACGCATTTAAGTTACAATTGTGGGTGGAGTCGGGGAAGAATTGTTGTACGCACACGCACAAACACGTGATTGCAAAACCCCATTTCCTGCTGCACGGGGGATGGGCTAATTATTAGATTTTGAGAATCCCCTAAACTGTTGACTTGTGGCTGAAACATGAAAAACAGTGCAGAGTTAAAGTCACTGCAAAGCACACATCATTTTTAACTGAGATAAGAAAATTATTTCCAGGAATGATCAGAAATCTTTTGGAAGTGACATATTTACTCGCAGACGCTCATTATGTTAAACCGTCATGTTTCCTTCTTCCAATGCATGCATGCCCTATCAAAGACGAGCCTTACCATTTTTTTTTTTTAAATGAGAAAATTAAATAAATAATCTAATCTACCTTGTGTGCACATTCACACAGAAATGTGAGCGCCTCCTGCTGTCGTTGCTCTGCTGTGGATCTGGGACTTCGCCGCGGTGGCAGCACTGCTTTTGGGTAAATCTTGCACTGCTTGCTTTTTAAAGTTAAAGTCAAATTTCTAAACCTCTGAATTATGGTATCTGATAGTTTGTTTATCTTCTCCTTGCATCCTTATATGCGGGAATATACTGTTTGAAGCAGGGAGTACAACTTCAAAAATTTTTCCCTGTGTGCTACTATCTCTAGTGGTTGGCTGTGGCATTTTCTGTGTCCTTATCAAAATTTAATGTTAGTTATTCGTGCTTTTTGTTCTATGAATGCTTTACAGATATTATTGGTTCACGGAAAAATATTCACGAAAAATATAAGTGACCACTATATTCGTTATTGTTGTGTGTCTGTCTCTGTCTGTCTGTCTGTCTGTCCCGAGCATAGCTCCGTGGGTTTTGATCCGATCCTGATAAAATTTTGGTGGGAGGTTTATATCATGATCTAGTTGTGTTTTCCTGAAAATGGGCATGGTGCGACCATTATGGGCGGAGCCACGCCAAAAAACGTGTTTTTAGGGGGTAGCCGATTTGAATTTGCATCTTCTCCTAGGGGGTTTGTCGAATCTGACAGGGGTTTCGGTATTTGGTTAGCCAAATGGAACCTGCATAGCCTCACGGAGGTCGATTTTTTTTTTTTTTTTTTTTTTTTTTCATTTTCGTCCCAAGGTCATGAACTTAGAAAATTGCGATTTTGACATAAAAAAAATTTCTTCTCCAAGGGGTTAGTCGAATCTGACATGGGTTTCGGTATTTGGTTAGCCCAATGGCACCTGCATAGCCCCACGGAGCTCGATTTTTCATTTTCATCCCAAGGTCAAGGCCACAAGGTCACGAACTTAGAAAATTGCGAATTGTTTTTAGGGGGTAGCCGATTTCAATTTGCATCTTCTCCTAGGGGGTTTGTCGAATCTGGCAAGGGTTTCGGTATTTGGTTAGCCCAATGGCACCTGCATAGCCCCACGGAGCTCGATTTTTTTTTTTTCATTTTAGTCTCAAGGTCAAGGTCACAATGTCATGAACTTAGAAAATTTCGAATTTTGACATAAAAATCAGATGACCGCCCAAACTTTGAGAGCTGGGATGACAATATTTTTTTGCATAATCTTGAGGTCATTCCTCACCTAAAGTCTTGAAACCATTTTTCTCTATCTCGAACACCTTACCCGTGGCGCCCCCTTAAAGTTTGTTTTTACGCTGATTTCATCAAAGAATGGATAATCCGAGGAGTGCGAAATGCCATATAGCCTATATGACGTTATATTGTTCCTGGAATGTTCCAGAGGAAGTTTTGCACCAAAGGTCATAATCCTTGACCTTTGACCTTTAAAGTTCACACAGGTCAAATTTTCAAAGTTGTGGGAATCGAACCGGGTTTTCGACCTTCTTCGACGAACTAACTCCAATAAGCTATAGCACGTATCCTGTTTCCTTATTTTAATGTCCACAACATTGTTTTGTGACCTTTAAAGGTTATGCAAAGGTCAAATTTTTAAAGTTGTTGAACGAAACCGGGTTTTCGACATTTTGCAGCTAATAACCTGTCACTCGTACCACATCATGTTGATCATTTTTATAACTTGGTCGAACATTATCACATTGTCTCATCCTTGACTTCTGAAACAATCTCCATCGTCAAATACCGCTCGTGAACCATCGTCGTCTTCAGACTTGTAATTCCTTATAATTACACCATCACATATCTGGCATTGAGGTACGATCCCATGTGTCTTCTGCGGGGAAAAAGAATTAGTGGCACAGACGTTATTGAAGAATCACTGCGGCTTCCAATGATCGCGCAAAATCCTGACTCGTAGATAGCAACGCTTCTAGTGATGTCATGAAAATGCGTGACTGTATACACACACGCACATGACTGCGTACGCTTGCCTGCCATACCACAGTGTACGTCCACAGGCGTGACTGCCCTGCCGCGCATCCACACGCGTCCCCTCTCCGGCTCGCCTTCACGCCCACCAGCACGCACCCTGCCTTGCCCCCACACCAGCATGCACCCCCTCATTCCTGCCGCCTTTGCACTCCTGCATCTACAAATACATATGTGTGCATGCACTCACTCACTCTGTCTCACTCACCCTCTCTCGCTCTCTGATATGTCTCGCGATTTTTCTCTCCCTCTCTCAGTGTTGATGTTCAATGGAGTTCTTGCCTTATCGTGGTGCTCCCTTTATGACGGTCAATTTCTTTACTTCGTTATAGCTTTTCACTTTTTAAACGATTAATTTACTTTCAATATTTAGACAGCTAAAAGCAATTATGTCATGCTGTTGTTTGTTTTCTGGATGGACAATATTTTCTTCCTGTTGAGCATGGTTATAGTTTCAAATGTGTAAATTTAATCAAAATGCTTACAACATAAAAAGTTCTGCTGTTTGAAAAGACAAAATTGGTATGGACTATGTAAATTATGCATTTCAGAACAAATGTGATCTGCATGAGTTAGTAAATAACTCTTTCAATTTGGTGAGTTTGAGAAGTATTTGAGCAAAAAAAAAAAAATTAAAATAAATTAACTGTGAATGAGTATTCATGAAAATTGATGACCAGTGGTGAAGCAATAGAGCAAGTACTGCAAAACTGAAAATCCTGGCACAAGGTTGATGCTCGGGTGAAAATGAAAACAACCTGTAGTTGTACATATGTCTACTGGATTATCTCTTATAATATCGTGTATTTGTGCTCCCCTGTGGCAGAGCAATCGTCATGCAGAGCTGTTGTCAATCAGAAAACAGTTGGAAAAAGGAGTGCCAGTACCATATTCCTGTGGGTGGAATTTCATCACTGCCATGGATACATTTCTCAGCTCTGCAATGTCTGCAATGGTAATCCATTTTGTCTGCATTGATGTTCCATGCAAACAAAGCTGCAAATTTTTGAAAGTTTAAAGACAAATCCTGGATGGTTATTAAATGCAGGTCATGCTTCCTGATTATGTGCGAATGTGAACGGAGCAAAAAGTTATTTTATTTTATTTTATTATTTTTCGGCTTCTGCAGCGGAAGGCATTGTTTTTCAGGTTGTCCGTCCAGCTGTACGTGCATAGCAAATTTTCCTTACCACGATAACGTTTGAACTACGATCAGAATTCTCACCAAACTTGGCAAAGGTATTAACTAACACAAAAATTAAATAATTAGATTTACGGTTCAAAAGGTCAAAGGTCTATGGTTATGTGACCTTTAATTGAAGATCTTTGTTGCCACAATAACTTGTGAACCACAGAAAGGATTTCGCCCAAACTTGTACAAGTATGAACTATGATTATTAAGATGAACCGATTCAGTTTTGGGTTCAACAGGTTAAAGGTCATGTGCCTTCTGAAAATCGTTTTGCAGATCGTAATTTGAGTCTGAGAAGCATCTGATGTTTTCTCTCTTCTACTTATCTTTTTCTTTCATTTAACCTTAAATTTTTCATGTGACCTTTAATTGAGACCAAACGTAACAATGGGTTGACATTTCATGCAGATGGAGGCAAAACCATTAATGCATTCGTGTCAAATTCTATTCTGTAGTTATTGCAGGAGAAAGGAAGGAGTTGAAATGAAAAAAAGTCCAGAGGACATGTCTCCAGAATGTGCATCTTTCTTCAAGTCGTTCATTTACTTGTGTACAAGTTCTTCAAGGAACTTTTTTGTCACTTTGCAAATTAAAAATATAAAGTAATTTTTGCAAATTGTGAGGCAAAGGGTGGAAGTGTCAAAATATGTTTCCTAAAAGATGTTAATTTTAATACATAGTATTTCATTGGTTGAATGAAAGGGTCTTCATTCAGCCACTTAACAACCACACCACGATTTGCACTGCGGTGAAGTTGAAACTTGGATCTAACTTTTCCTCAGTGTTGTTGTTGTTTGCCAAAGTTTTCTCCAACATTTTACTGATTTAAATAGATGTAAAAATGGGCACTGTCATGTGTTCTGTTTCATATGAGGAATCTATCAGAAAAATAGAAGAAAAGCATTTGTTTCCTTGGTAGCACTGGTAGCACATTCTGGAAGCCTGAATACGAGTGAGAATTGACAGTTCTCATTTTGAAGTGACGTGTTCCATCCATCCATTGGGACCATACTCTGTGCAGAGCGTTGGTGCTGCCTTAGAAGTCTCCTGGGCCATTGGACACAATTCTGGAAAGGTCACCACTCCAACACAGGATACCAGCAAGCTGGCACTCATTTTGTTGACCTCGGAAGGATGACGGACAGTTAACCCCACCTGGTATTAATTCAGCACCCGAGCAGGATTTGAACTCAGGATCTGAGGATTCCAAGCCCACTACCCCAACCATTAAGAAGTGACGTGTTGCATCATTATTATTATTATTATTATTATTATTATTTTGATAGTGATTCGGGTAATGTACTTGCAATGCTGTAGAGACAGAAAATTAGAGCAGACATTTGCAAAAAATTTCAACAAAAAATGCAAGTAATAAGCCAGAACCAAAGGAAGTGGCTCACTGACAGCCTGCGGGTGAGGCAGTTGCGGTCAAGAATTTTGCTTTCTCAACTTGGAAGGTTAACCCAATTGAGCGCAATTTTGGTCACTCTGCAAGACTCACAACAAGTGTGTCCATCCTTCATAAAGCCCAGAATAACTTATTTTACAAATCGCAAAGCCAAACTCTCCAACCATTCAGGCTGTTCGAGATAAGGCATAAAGTCGCAACTCCCTGCTTGCCTACAAATCTGGTGTACCCAACCCATTTTGCTCTGTCCTCATCTTACCCATTTGTACTCGTTGCCTTCTCAACCCTGTTTATCTCAACCGAGAAAACTCTGTCCAATCTCTACCATGCATCTGCTACAAGACCAAATGTTGCTCTTGCTTCTCCTTTGTTTTAGCTCTTCAGTGTGTCCTCCTCCTTTGGCCAACTGGCATCTGCCTGAAAGCCAGCTAGCATCACTCCTGTTCTCACAAATGATGCAAAAACCGAACTTCTCAACTGCAGACCAGTGAGCTTCAAATTACAAGTGAGGTCATGGAAAACATAATTGTGTCCGATATCAAGTCTTTCCTGATTTCAAAACACCTGATCTCTGAGCTTTTGGATTCCAGCTGGTCACTCCACTTTGGAAAACCTGCTATCCTCTCATCAATGCTTTGAAGCCGTAAATCTTAATCATGAGGTCAGGACCATCTCCTTGGACAAATTTTGGGCACTCGACACAGTCTGAAATCGTGTTCTGCTTGTCAAACACATAAACAAAACGCGTAACTCTTGCA
>NC_140966.1:25610161-25615161 GCF_056783735.1 Eptatretus burgeri | reverse complement strand
TGTAGAACATTGCATCCGATCAGTATGAAAATTTTTGAGGATCATCTCGGGATAAAGTAGTCCACAGAAAAAAGAAAATCATGACGTCATCGGTCATGCGATTCGGCAGCCATATTGTTTTTTTAATTTTTTTTTAAAGAGACTTCAAAATCTTCTCTGAAGTAGCTGAATAGATTGAGGTGAAACTTTACATGTATGACCGCCTGTCCATGAGGAACAAAAGGCTCACACATATGATATCATTGGTCACATGGTTTGGCAGCCATATTGGATTTACCCTAAAACCTATAAAAATACACCACTCAAAAGAAGTCCTGGTGAGGATGTGTAATCTCTGATTGCTCTTTTTCTTGTTCCGTTTGTTATTTCCTTACAACATGCTCTTGCGTGTCCCGAAAGCATGCTCATTGCGTTGCTGAAGTAGTTACAAGGCAGAGAATACATTTGGTGGTTTGCCATTATGTTTTCCAGCAGTAATCTGAGAAGCTATTTACAATTTGGCCATTATATCAGCATACAATGGCATACTCTTTCTTTTTTTTCAAAAGTATTGTTCTCTCTATCTCTATCTCTATCTCTATCTCTATCTCTCTCCTCTCTAACAAAATCAAATGCATTGGTCATCTGGCTTATCCTTGAGGGCAGTGCACTCATTCGTGCAAAGCCGTGACTGCAAATCAACAGGATCACACTTTGTAAATGAGTCATCGAACCTTGACTCTGCTGCTGATAAGCGACTATGTTTCTAAGCTCTACTAGCAGACAAAGCTCTCTCCTCTTCTTCTTCTTCTTTCGGCTGCTCCCGTTTGGGGTCGCCACAGCGGATCATCCGTATGATCCGCATAGTGATTTGACACATGTTTTACGCCGGATGCCCTTCCTGACGCAACCCTGGTCGCCTCTTACGACACAGGGATATGGTACACCTATTTTAACCGGGGTATACACCGGGCCCAGTACACTGGAACTCATTTCGCCGACCTCGGAAGGATGACAGGCTGAGTCAACCCCCTGGTGTATTAATTCAGTGGCCCAACGGGGCTTGAACTCAGGACCTTTTGGATCCCAACCCGCTGCCCTAACCACTGTGCCAACACCAGGCTTACTAGCAGACAAAGCATGGTCATATATTATTTGCCTGGATATTTAACAGTAATAACCAACGATATTTAAGTGCTTAAGATTTATCTTTCATACAAGTTTGAAGAGAAGCTTGTAGATAGATCATATAGACAGACATATTGACACAGGACAAGAGAGAGGCTCTCTCTTGTCCTGTGTCAATGAGTTTTGAACATGTGTTTTCTCAATTGGAGTTGTTTTCGTTTTTTATTGTTTGCATTCCTTGGCCCTCAGAAAGGTGCAAAAGCTCTGCTATTAGAATGAAGAACCGAAACTATCGAAAATTGTTGTCCTGTGCAGATGATCATGGCTAGAATATTTACTGATTACAGTGCTTACTTTTTCATGGCAACACATAAGCATTGCAATCTCATGTTGAAGAAATAAGTATGATTTTAAAACATGATGCACTGTTAAATCCTCTCCTCTCTCCACCCTCGCTCCCCTGTCCCTCCTCTTATTACCATTCCCGCAGACTGAGCCACAGCAAATCCAAGTAGCACAAATCATGTGTACGCATTTCTGTGAGCAAGTAAGGGAGCTTTTCCCTGACATCAATTCAACCCTCTTGAGCACCAGTGCTCAACTCGATGCATTGCACATTTCCTTTCAGCGGAATCCAGAGAGTCGAGAGCCTCTGGTTTCAAAGGTGTCTGAGGAAGTCTGTGGTCAAGAAGAGCAAGTCAGACACGAGCACGATGCGGTGGCACCAGTACGGCGAGCATCCTTGGCCAGCGCTGATGGTCCGGATTTGAAAAAAGCTCGGCTCGAAGAGGAACTATGTGGATGAGTGCACGTATCATTGAAGCGCTGCAGCACAACCAGCCAGGTACCATTAAAAACTCACGATGAGCTTCACCTGCAACTGGCCGAGCGAGCCATGGAGAAAACTTATCACGGCGGAGGCTGAAGGTCAAAAGACTAACGGTGGAAGGCGTGCAGCAGAGGGACATTTGGCATGACGGTGAAACATCCATTCGTATCCTCGGGGCATACTTGTGCCAATAAAACATTGACAGCATTCGTGGATCATTTTGAATGCACTGCAGTTCAAGATCGCAGCAGGTTTCACATTTTCTGGCCACGTTTGTTTTTCATGCCGCAAAGGCATCCTCAACCCAAGTACTGTTCTGTTTTCAGAACCCTTGTTTGTAAATTTGTACGCGACCGACTATAAAATAAATGTGGTTTGTGTGTATATAGCAAATATGTGCAAAAATTAGTTTGATACAGAAAACATCTGGTCACACATAAACAAGCGGTGACATTTCCACGTTCTTGTACATCACGACCTAATTTAATGCAGTTTGTCTTTGGAAGTGCACTCAATGGCAACAATAGTTTGTAATTTATTCAGATATTTCTTTTAACAATTACCATCCTTTATGAATGGCATCTTAATACTCTTGATTGAAAAAGTTTTTTAGTTATTTAAAAAGAAAGGTTGAACCATTCGTGTTTGCCACCAGCAACACTGCATACCCTCTGAAGTCCCAGTCGTGGAGTTTTTTTCTTTGTTGTGTTTTTATTCTGTAAGTTATGCTTGTACTGTTTGTTCCTCATTGCATTAGGATTTTGTATGAAAATGAAGTCTGGCAACCTTTTGGAGTGGATGTCAATCTGCCATATATTTTCAGCACCAAGCTGAAAATGGAGGTAGGATTGAGAAAAGTGGCCATCTCGTGTATATTCATTTTGGAAAATGGCAGATTTGCAACCCTTCCCCCAACCTCCTCTTCCACCACCCTACCCACTTCCTTCTCTTCTCTTTTCACTTTTTCATTTCCTATAATGTTTCTTAAATCTGTTGCAGCCCCTCCTCACTTATTCGGAAGTCCACAGAATCTACTCTGTAAACTATTTTCTGCAGATGAGAAGTCTAAACTTCGTGTCAAACGTACGCTGAAATAAATACCTGGCTGCTACTTAAACTTCTCGCTTTTTTGTTTCGTGGTGTTATTCACTATGTTCATTTCTTATTTTTAACCTCTGCCATCGAAGATGGACGGAGGTTACTGTTTTCACCCCGTCTGTTTGTTTGTTTATGAACAGTATTACGGAAAAACTCCTGGACGGATTTTGACGAAACTTTGTGGGGGGATTAGGTATGGTCCAAGGATCATGCCATTAGATTTGGACTTGGTCCAAAGTCCAATATGGCCGCTATGGCGGGCATTTTGAAAAAATATTTTAATTTTTGTTTTTCCATTTCTAAATGCTTTAAGTGATTTCCAACCCCGCCCCCCCCCCCCCAAAAAAAAAAATTGAGAAAAAAAAATTTTGCAACTTTTTTTTCAAAAATATTTCGATTTTTTTTTTGGGCATTTCTACATGTGCGTCGATCTAGTTTAGTTTATTCAATCGTGGTTCAGTAGAGTCTGATCCGTTTTGACCTACAATGAATAGGATATCAGGTTCACTTAAGTGACCCAGCAGTATTGGCGGCGGAGGTTTTGCACTCGACTGAGTGCTCCCCCTCAAGTTTGTTTCTGTTTTTCATTGCTTTCCTGTTTCAGACCTTGGAATAGCATGTTAAACTCGCTGATTGTAATGTGGTCATGGTTGTACCTTTTTGGATTATTTGCAGTGCCCTGTGCCAGGCTCGAAGGGAAGTCTGCACTCTGGCATTGTCATTTACAGCCGAAGCCGTTCACAGGGCCTGGGTTTGGGCCTGTTGCATCAGCAGCATGATATTAAGAGACTCCTATATCTATGCATCGTGCTGATTGCGATGATGTAAATGCAGCGTTCATCAAAGTAATTTTTTATTGCGAATAAAAAGGGGGGGGCTTAAAATTCACAATAAAAGTAATAATAGGTAAAAGGAGAAGTGTGGAGAGAGAAAAGGGAGGAGTGGTGATAAATTCTTTCCTTTTTGTGTACATTATATGCAAAAATCTGAAGATGTTACAACCCATAGAAAAACAGTCTCCAAGTCAAAAAAACATGTATCTACTCAATATTTTGTTTCTTTCATCAGTACTACCCTTTATGTAATATCAATGTCCAGATACAATCCTGGTTTCAGCCAAGCCTTTTGTGTATTATGCAGATGAGTTTGGAATCAGCGTTTGTAGAATATCATGAATTCCGTCAGCATGTAGGTGATCCGATATTTCGATGCCTTCACGTGACATTGCACCTTCCTTCCTTGACTGCTCCACGATCATCTGGGCCAGAACATGGCTCACCTGCACATGGATAAATGGTGTGACAATCTTCATTTTCCTTCTTTCAAAAAAAATCCCCTTGTAGTTCTTTTTTGATAGTCACAATATTTTGGTTAATTTCAATTCAAACAAACATACTGCAAATTGAAAAAGATTACATTCTTCAGGCACTTATGTAAAACTATTTGAAGGCCACATTAAAACATAAGAGTAAATCAAACGTGATTTAATGGTCGTTAAAACGGGACTCTGGAGGAACGTCTCTCTCCATTAACCTCAACAAATGTTTCAAAGAAAATCATTCCACACTGGCTATCCCAACCCTCAGTCAACAAAGATATACGAAAAGAAAAATTCTGATGTCTGTCCGTCAAAAAAAGTTTTAAGCAGTGTAGATGCTGAATTGAAGGGGGAGCTCTAGCTGCCCAGCATCACGAGAAGGAAATGCCAAACTGTACAGTTCTTTCAAACGGTGCATTTTTTAAAATATTGTCAGTCACCCCCCCTCCCTTCCCCCCAAAACCCCTCGTCCTGCTTATACTGAATATTTTTTTTTCACTTCATGGGTCGAATCGTGGCAGCTCTGGTTGGTGCAACTAAGTTTCCCGTTAAATGCTATTGTGCCTGATGATGAACTGTCTGGTGCTTTGCAGACAGTGGCATTGCATCGATGAATGCACTGTCCCTCATTTAGGTGATACGCAAGAC
>NC_140966.1:25592661-25595161 GCF_056783735.1 Eptatretus burgeri | reverse complement strand
CTCCTGGCTGGGACACGTGGCTCCCTTTGGCAGGCACGACCCTCTGCCGAATCTCCCGCTATGGCACCCCCGGGCACTACACTGCCTCCGAGCCTACCAGCTCCCTAACACTGGGGAGTGCCCCCCATGGCACCTCCCCTGAAACGCACACGTGGCAGGCCGGCCTCCCAGGCCCCTTTCCGAGGGTCACCCGTGCCCACAACACTGCCCACGCGGCTAATGGCGCCCCGGGCCCCCGCACCAAGCAGGCGCACCCGTGCCCACTACTCTATCCCGGCCCCCCATGGGCCCATGGCCTACCGCGGCCGACTAGCCTGGTGCCCGGGGTACCCTCTCAGCGATACTCACCTTTCGCAGCCACGCTCCCAAGCCCGTCAACAGGGCTCCTGCACCCCTCCAAATGGGTCTCGAGCCTACTTTCCCACCAACAACAAAACAACCTCCATTTTTCAATTTGACTAACCCCCTAACTCACTTTACTCTGACCCCGGGGTCCCTTGGGCGGGAGTCACTCCTCCCCCCAATCACTCATCGCACCATGCATTCCCCATTCACTCCATACACACAGACCCGCTGGCCTCACTCACTCACCATGTACTCACCTCACAACTCACCAACTCTTCAACACACACACCGCTGAACTCTGCCATCCTTCTAACTACCTCCCCTAACTAACTCGTGCTCCCACGTCATCCCTTAAACTACAGCACGTTCCTTTTAACCTACGTAGCTAAACTACGTCCCCTCTACACATCCACAAGTCTGTCACTGTCTCCTAACTCAAAAATTCATTTTATTTCCCAACCTAAATCTGGCTACAATCCCTCTAACTAATCCATTCCACGGACTCCATGAGGACTTACCCCTGCCCCATGAAGTCGGTCTAGCTAAGCTAACCCTTCCCCCTAACTAGTTTCCATCCTGTGCCCAGGTAAGGGGGTCTTTCACCCCTTGCCCAGGAATCCTGTACACCCGAAAGTGAGGCTTGCTTTTTTTTTTTTTTTCCATGCGCAGCACCTGCGCGGCAACTCAGAGCTCGCGCACTTTACACCTGCCCGTGACGTCATGCAGCTGCACGTGTTCCTCGTCCCTCCTTGGACGGTGCCATCCGGCAGAGATACCCCTCCTGCCGGATTCCAACCCCACGTGCAGCCATGACGTCACCGTGCGCAGAAAAAAAAAAACAAGCCCCACGTCTCGAGGGGTTCCCCACGCGAACACATGTGCTTTGCCCGTTGGAGCTTAACACACACGATCGCGTGGAGAACCCGTCCGGTCCAAATCCATTTACCTGCCTAAACTTTGTCCGTCCGCGGGATCGGCAAATCCACCGCGTGCGTTTCCGGACCGGGACTTCACTCTCGCAAGCGAGCACGTGGCGGTCTCGTGCGTTGCACAGCACGAACCGCGTGCTCACTGCTGGGTGAACCCGGCACGGTCCTCGAAACAACTACAGCCGCTACCCGGCTTTCGCTCCTCTGTCGCCGTCTCCGTCTCCATTCCACACACGCATACCTGCGTGTTACGACGCACACAGTCCACTCCATCACATTCACACCGGGAGACGCGGCTGCGTGCTCCCGCATGCCAACCGACATCTCCCTCACATACCGCTCTCTCACACACACGGTCTCCCTTGCACACGGCCGTTCACTCACGCGTGCGGGGGCACTCACCCGCGGTGCCTCACTCGCACTCCGTGCCTCATCCACACACGCGGGGGCACTCACCCGCGGTACCTCACTCATACACACGGCGACACTCACACACGCGGTCTCTTCCACACAACGTCCCTCACTCATACACGCGGGGGCACTCAACCGCGGTGCCTCATCCACACACCGTGCCTCACTCATACACGCGGGGGCACTCAACCGCGGTGCCTCATCCACACTGGCCATTTCACTCACACACACGGCCTCTTCCACACACGGTGCCTCATCCACACACGGCGTGCTGGGAAGCACGTATTCCGGCACCATCGCCACCACACCACTCACACACGGGGTCGCTTCCACACACGGTGCCGCACTCACACCTTGCACCACACACACAGGGACAACCACACTGGGGATTCGAGTCCCCACAAGGGTCTCCGGGGCCTCTATACCCCCCAAGCTCTCCGTGCACCCGTCCACAGCACTCGTCCCCTCAACCTCGCAAAGCACGACCGAACTCACCTGGTCGTGACTCACCTCAAGGGGGCATACTCCCTCCCCTCGTTCCTGGAGGAGGCCATCCAGGTGCTCGCACTGGGTCTCTACCCAGTCCGCCAGCTCACCCCCATTATCCTCCACTACCTCTGTGTGTGTGTGTGCGTCACTTACCCCGTCTTCCTCGTGTAGTCTCTCCTCTATGGTTCCCTTCCCGGCTACCGTCACTGCCAACTCTTCACCCTTTACCTCCCTTGTCTCCACTATTATTATTTCCTTTGTCACGGCCTTCATGCCCGCCTGCAGGCTTCGGCCCATGTTCTGCGTCTCACCCCGGAACTTTTTCA
>NC_140966.1:25385161-25587661 GCF_056783735.1 Eptatretus burgeri | reverse complement strand
GTGATGATCTGGGGCTCTTTTGCCGGATCCAGAGTCGGCGACTTGCACAGATTGACTGGCACCCTGAACCAAAAGGGCTACCACAGCATTTTGCAGCACCATGCAATACCCTCTGGTCTTTGCCTCGTTGGTCAGGGGCTCATCCTACAGCAAGATAACGACCCAAAACACACCTCCAGGCTATATTAGAACTACCTGAGAAGAAAAGAACAAGACGGTAGTCTTCAAATCATGGAATGGCCAGCACAATCTCCAGACTTAAACCCCATCGAGCTGGTTTGGGATGAACTGGGCAGAAGGTGAAAGCAAAGCAACCTACAAGTGGCACACATTTGTGGGAACTTCTGCAGTGTTGGGAAGAACTTTCTGAACAATATTTGATTTCCAATGCAGAAAGAATACCACGAGTATGTTCGGCTGTTATATCTGCAAAAGGTGGCTACTTTGATGAGTCAAAAATTTAGATTAAATTTTGTTCAACAAAACGATTCCGTGCTTTCTTTTTTTGTCTGCAATTGTTTATTTGTTCTATGGATAAATTTCAGAGTACATCGAAACATTAAACTGCTTAAATTTCAGTAAAAAATGGAAAAATAGGGGTGGGTGTTCTAAAACTTTAGACCGGGAGTGTACATATACATACACACTGATGAGCCAAACCATTATGACCACCTGCCTCATCTGCTGTTGGTCCTCTGCCGCCAAAACAGCGACGACCCACGGACTCCACAAGACCCCTGAAGGTGCCCTGTGGTATCTGGCACCAAAACATTAGCAGCAGATCCTTCAAGTCCTGTAAGTTGCGAGGTGGAGCTGCCAAGGATCGGACTTGTCGGTCCAGCACATCCCACAGATGCTCAATTGGATTGAGATCTGGAGAATTTGGAGCCCAGAGCAACACCGTGAACACTTCATCATGTTCCTCAAACCATTCCCGAACAACTTGTGCAGTGTGGCAGGGCGCATTATCCTGCTGAAAAAGGCCAGTGCCATCAGGGAATACCATTGCCATGAAGGAGTGTACCTGGTCTGCAACGATGTTTAGGTAGGTGACACGTGTCAAATTGACGTCCACATGAATGGCCAGACCCAGGGTTTCCCAGCATAACATTACCCAGAGCATCACACTCCCTCAACCGGCTTGCCATCTTCCCACAGTGCATCCTGGTGCCATCAATTCCCCCAGGTAAACGGCGCACACCTGCACAGCCATCCACATGATCTAAAAGAAAACTGGACTCATCGGACCAGGCGACCTTCTTCCACTGCTCCAAGGTCCAGTTCCGACACTCGCGTGCCCATTGTAGGCGCTTTCGATGGTGGACAGGGGTCATCATGGGCACTCTTACCGGTCTGCGGCTACGCAGCCCCAAACGCAGTAGGGTGCGATCCACTGTGGATTGTGACACATTCCTCCTGTGACCACCATTAACATTTTCTGTGACTTGTGCCACAGTAGACCTTCTGTCGGTTCAGACCAGACGGGATAGCCTTCATTGTCCTCGCGCATCGATGAGCCTTGGGCGCCTAATACCCTGTTGCCGGTTTGTTGTTTGTCCCTCCTCAGACCATTGTCGTTCGGTACTCACGACTGCTGACCGGAAGCACCCCACAAGCCTTGCCGTTTCACGATGCTGTGACACAGTCTTCTGGCTATAACAATTTGGCCCTTGTCAAAGTCGCTCAGGTTTTTATTGCTGCATCCAACACATCAACTTCAAGAACTGACTGTTCACTTGCTGTTTAATATATCCCACCCCTTGACAGGTGCCATTGTGACAAGATAATGTTATTCACTTCACCTGTCA
This sequence comes from Eptatretus burgeri, assembly GCF_056783735.1. NCBI lineage: Eukaryota > Metazoa > Chordata > Myxini > Myxiniformes > Myxinidae > Eptatretus > Eptatretus burgeri. The sequence continues at coordinate 25,585,853 of NC_140966.1, read as the reverse complement.
GTGGTCATCATCTTTTGACTCATCAGTGTGTATCTATATATAAGCAACTGCTAAAAGCTCTCAAAGCTGCCAACGGGGAGTGTTCCAGAATGCCCAAATATATATTTTGGGTGTCCCAAAAAAATACAACTTTTAAAATGCTTTGTTTGATCCTAAAAAAGCAGTAATTTTGTCAGAAATGCTGTATTTCTTGTTGCAGAGACCCTGACGTTTATTTTGAAACCAAGCAAGTGCCAGAAAAATGCCAAGACTGACCGTACAACAACGGACGAAAATTGTTGAACTTTGGCACCAGAGGAAAAGTGTCATACAGGTGCAACGTCTTTACTCGAGACATTTCGGTATCCACTTGCACCATGCACCAAAGTTTCGGACAATAAAGTGCACCATCGCAAAGTTTACCAATGTGGGAACCATCTGTGACCTTCACAAAGGTCACAGTGGTTGGAAGAGGACAGGTTGTAGTGAAGAAAATGTGACCAGGGATGCACTTGCACAGTAAACCAGAGGAACTATCGCGAAACGATTCAGGAATTCCATCTGCCTGAGCTACGTACTCAGGCCCGTATGAGAAACAACCTGATCCAGATGAGAACCCAGTGGTTCCAGCAGGATGGGGCACCACTCCAAACAGCCAGGGAAACAAGGCGTTTTCTCAACCAACATTTTGAGGGCCGCTTTATCTCCCTCGACGAAGACGTTGAGTGGCCACCGTATTCCCCTGACCTTACTCCTCCAGACTTCTTCTTGTGGGGCTATCTCAAGGACAGGATCTATGGAAACCCTAGGCCTCAGACTCTTGATCAGCTGAAGGAAAACATCCACCGAGAAAGCCAGAACATTCCTCAGGAAACATTTCCCAAAGTGATGGAGAACATGACAACGCGTTTGCAGGCAGTGATCGGACAACGTGGAGCCTACGTCGAACATGTGGTCTAAAAGAAAACGACGATTCTATACCAAAATTTAAATTTTGTTGGCAATTTTGATAATTGGTACAATAAACTTCAACCTTTCAGCTTTCTTTCCAGCCATATATCTTTTAAAAATATATGTTATGACCATCCTCTTTGCAGATAAAAAGTTGTATATTTTTTTGGGACATCATATATATATATATATATATATATATATATATATATATATATATATATATATATATATATATATATATATATATATATATATATATATATATATATATATATATATATATATATATATATATATATATATATATATATATGGGGTTGACTCAGCCCGTCATCCGTCCGAGGTCGGCGAAATGAGTACCAGTGTACTGGGCCGGTGTCTACCCTGGTTAAAATAGGTGTACCATATCCCTGTGTCGTAAGAGGCGACCAGGGTTGCGTCAGGAAGGGCATCCGGCGTAAAACATGTGCCAAATCACTATGCGGATCATACGGATGATCCGCTGTGGCGATCCCTAACGGGAGCAGCCGAAGGAAGAAGATATATATATATATATATATATATATATATATATATATATATATATATATATATATATATATATATATATATATCTGCTTAAGACCAACTATATTATTTGAAGCAAAGCTTGAATATGACACTCCTCAATTTCATACAACAAAACAATACGAAAATGCAAAAGAGACCGGGAAAGAAAAATGAGGAAGAAAAAAACGTCCAAGGCGTTGTTTTGTTCCGATAAAGGGTAAGGCCCGAAACGTCAGGTTGTCTTTCATTCACGGCGGATCGATCACCATTTAAGGAATTTTAGTTATTATCATTATTTGTTTTGACCTCTCAACGCCCACACACATTTGCTAATTTTGTGTTGAGATTAGCGATTACAGTATATACGTTCTTTTAAACAAGGTCACCTGTGATAAGTTATTGGAGAGGATCAGTACATCAATTGGCTTGAAGCTGGCACGTCACATCTTCTCTCGGGCAGAACAGGTGTCAACAAATATACAAGGTCATGATACATCCATCCAGAGTGTAATGAAGGTTGTCTCCTTGTTACGCACCTTCTATCAACAACCAGGAAACGAGGAGGAGTTTACCAAGTTCCATGATCATGTTGTAGAGGAATTTGAAGGCTGAACAGAAAAGTCAGTACTACCGAGGAGGACAGCTCCACCAAGGAGAATTGATGAAGGCACACAGCCACACAACTTCTCCTCTGGAGAACAGTACTTCTGACAGAAATTCAATGAAGTCTTTTACATTCTCGAACTAGATCAAGAGAAAGTCTCTTTTCAAGAGAAGAGAATGTCAAGAGAATGTCTTTTATCTCTTTGCTGATGACTCCACCCTCTGTCGTACCATCTGTCATCCCACAGACCAACAAGCCGCAGCTTCTTTACTCTCTGCAGATCTGGATAAAATCACAAGCTGGTCCAACACATGGAACATGTCTTTTAACCCTGACAAATCTCACACTCTCACTACGTCTCTCCGAAAGGACCATTTAGAACCCCCCCCCCCATCTACTTTCTCAACAATCCTCTGGAAGTAGTCCTTTCATTCAAGTTTCTGGGTCTCACCATCTGCCATAATCTTTCCTGGGAAAGCCACATTTCCAACCTTGCCTCCAAAGCCAGACGCCAACTGGAAATCCTCTGTCGTGCAAAGTCTTCCTCTCCCCAGCTGAGCTCCTGACCACATGCAAAGCTTCCGTCCGCAGCATGATGGAGGACTGCTCTCTCCTCTGGACTGGTGCTCCTGCCTCCCACCTTTCTCGGCTTCATGCTGTGGAAACCAAGGCATTAAGGATCATTGCCATCTTCCACGATGAGGCTGCGTCTTTGGGACTCTCACTCTCTCACTGCAGGTAGGTCAGTGGTCTTTGTCTTTTAGCGTCTCCTCTCCAGTCTCGCCCTCCCTGCTTTGTCTGAGATATTGTTGAAGATTCGGCGTCACTTAACAGCACCGCCGTATCAGGGGTTATAATGCCGGCGAGTTAGGCACAGGTCTCGGGTCACGTGCCTCAGATCACGATACCAAAGTACACCTGGGCCATACAAGTTGGGGATATAGACCCCGGCTACAGACTGGGTTTGTCAGAGACCGAGCGAAGTCTGCCAGTCCGTAGCCCGTTTTGGTTTTATATACAAATCGAGCGGATTGTTCCTCAGTGCGGCACAAATCAATTCAAGGCGGCAACTTTCATATGAATCAGCCAGATTTATTGGGGACACATTGGAGAAACATGACACAAGCAAAACATTTACGAACGTTATCATTCATCTATAACCCGCTCTTAACTAGGGAGCTACGGATATCGGTTTCGAAGGGAGCCCGAGCAAGATAAACCTTAGGCCTGGCCAACATGCAGACAAGACACGGAGTACTTGGTGATACCTCATGGACGAGAGGAAAAGTGTCGAAGGCACGAATGCGGCTCGTGACAAGCCGATGTTGTCGGATTTGAGCGCCCAAGCTCGAGCATGCAGCGTGGCAAGATGGCGCTCGTACTCCTATCGGCATCGCTCGCGCATGCCGCGTGGCAAGATGGTGGCAACGGCCTCCTTTTGTCGCACCGCTCACGCACCAGCCTCGGTGCGTCCAGCCCCTGTAAGGTCGACGGCACAGGAGAGAAAGATCTATGGTGTGTTCCAGCTGGTTTCTCACAAGGTCCAGTATGCGAATCCAGGCCTGGCCCGTACACCAGACTCGACCAATCCCAGTGTTGAGCTCCGCAGGCAGAGCCGCGCAGGGAGTCAGGACAGTCAGAGGCTCCGTGACTGGACTCAGGATGAACCTGTGGATGACCTCAGGCTGGATCCATAACCGATGAGGAACAGCCGACCAAACCACTCCTCATGAAGCAGATCGCAGACTGACCTCGGGCAGTCCCTCTTGCCTTTCGGGGCAGGTCTTTTCAGGACCGCCTCCGGGGACCCGTGTTTGGTCCATCGTTCGAGATTGCAGCAGCTCTCCACCAATGGGTTGCTGACACGTCTTGTTGACCGAGTCTGTCAGGGTGCTGGGTTGGGGCTAGTTAGAAGGGGGGTGGGGGGAGGAAGAAGAAGAAGGCGCCTCTCGGTACACCACCACCGTATGAACAATGGACAGCCTGCTACACCTCCCGACACATGTAACGTCCGATTTCCAAACAACCTGGTGAAACATGCATTTAAGGGGGATCTGGGCTAATCCTATATTTAATAACACACTAAGGGCCCATTTCCGCAAGAATATGTCTCCACCATAATTCTGCAGGGCGCTCAAGGTCCACCAACAGCCCCTTCTGGTGAAACGACTAACATCTCGAATCACTGCTCACCTTCACCCTTTCATTCCTCTTTTTTCCCTGCCTTTGGAATAAACACGCTCACTCTCTTCAATCCCATTCTTCCCTCCAGGCCTTCAAAACAGCTGTTCACCAACACCTCTTATCTCCACCCATCCAAAACCTCGATCTTTTCTACCTCCGTTAATCCACCCCAAACCCACCTCCTTCAAATTCCCTGCTTTCCATCCTGAAAGTCCCTGTAATGTCCATCTTGTATACCCCGTGTTCCCCGCCCCATCTCTCTTCCTTCCACAGATCTCCCAACGTCTGTGTTCCCGACAGTTTTGTGCTTCCCTCTCCCACCTCTCGTCTCCTGCTCCCTTTGTTATATGTTCTGTGTGTTTGCTCTTTTTCAAGTCTCGACAATGTATATAACAAGAAAAGAAAAAAGAGCATGACAGAGAATTTGAGTAACAAGGCATGTGACTCCTCCAGAATGTGGAAACCCTTCTCCCAAAGCTGCCAATATGGAGTATTCCAGAATACCCAAATCCATTTAAGACCAGTACAAAAACGATGTCGATCCAGAACGTCTAAGACTCAAACTACAAAAGTTACCCGAACCTGTAAGGTCGAACACCAGTGTTGTCCATGTAACAAGCATGGAGACCATTCACCAGGCTATGTCTATGGATCCAGTCAGTAAGAAGCTCTTTTCAGAAGTCCACAAAATTGTCAAACTGTACCACACATTCAGTGTGTACCACATTGTGAAGTCATTCGGTCCTTGAAAGATTGAAAAACGACCTGAGGTCAGCCATGAGCCAACAAAGGCTGAACAATGCTCTGAACCGCCATGCCATGAAAGATCACACAGACAACATCGACATATTGGCATTAGTGAATAACTTTTGTCAAGCAAATGATTCAAGGATGTAGTGTTTTGGCTCATTTAACTGAAGCCAAACAAACTCAGAAAATGGCTCGAATTTTAAAATGTAGTTTTGAAATTTTTGAATTTTTCACCGAATTTTGCTGAAATTGCTTTCAAAAATATACACAACTGCATTTACATCAAGTTCAGCCTGATCGTCATTTTTTTCTTCTGTCTTTAAATTCATTGAAACCCTGAAATATTTAAATTCTCGCCCCCCCTGCCCCAACCCCCACTTTTTATGACATTCCTCCGCCAATGCGTATGCATTACTTGGGACCATGCTGATCAAAGTTGGGACCATGACAAACAAACAAACACCCGTCCGTGAATTATAGTAAGGATTTGCACAATTTTAATCGGGACTTTTCCATGAGCATATGCATAATGTATGCAACACCTGACATTATGTTGTAAAACTATTCAGTTACATGTTCTCCACCCCATGTAAAGCACTCTGATGTCTTTGACACCCCTACAACTTCATGCCGCTTCACTTTATCCACTATCTATTCCCCTGCTCAATGCTTCATCTGTGCTGGGTGCCGCAGTTGTGGGCGGTGAACATATGATTAGTGAAGAATTTCCAATCCCTGGTACTGGTATCTTTTAAAAGACATCGCAGGATATCCTTTAGTTTATTGTGCGCTAATGGCCATTTTGATTATTTATCGGATCATGAGTGTGATTCATTTATTTTTTTCGTGTCAGTCTATCTTTTGTCGTAGCATTCTCAGTTTTCATCATCCTGTGCCTTCTTATAATAAACTATTGCATAAAAGTACGTTTCATGTGGTGACCCGTCATTGCAGATTTGCACGCGAGAATCCATTTTGGCGAGTCTTTAATGGTAACTCCCTGGGGGAGGTTATAATTGATAGCCTTCTCTTAAAGAGGCTGGGGAAATTAGCAATTCTGACCGGGGGGCCAAGCAGATTATTTATATTTGTGCAATTTTTTTTGATTTCGCAGGAGTTTCAAGGACTGATAAGTTATTTTTAAGACTTTTCAGTATGATACTGGAAAATGCTTTTTCATTTTTCAAGGAATTCCAAGGCTTGTGTGAATCCTGCTTATTTCATCCAATGGGTTTAGAGTGTATAAAATATGGAGAATGTGTGCAACTTCATCAAGTATTTTTCTATCGTCAGGTTTTCATACAGATACTATTATACTATAAACTGCTGAGACTTGTAATACACTCTCCCACCGGGAGCGGCACTACACAATACACACTTACTTTGAGAAGTTGCATCCACCCTCCTCCTGAACCCCCATGACTGAATATTTTAAATGCCTAAAACCATCCCAGGCACACCCAATGTACAACCACCAAATTTCAACACATTCTGTCCAGCAGTTTAAGATTGCATGCAATTGCAACCCACAACCACACGTCAAATTACATTTACCACACACACCAAAAGTACCCGTCCCCAGTGATGGAGAAAGCAAGCAAAAGTACCCGTCCCCAGTGACAGGAAAAGTTCAAGTTAATTTATCAATTTAAATTATTTCATTGATTTTAAAAAGGTCAATTGTGTTACACTCTTTGTTTCACTCAGAGCTAAAGCTCTGAGCCACTTGTACTGCCTACCACAAAATGGTGGTGCAACATCAGGTGGCAGAGGTTGTCTGAAATAATTAAAATTAAAAGTCCATGAAATTATTTAAATTGACAGATTAACTTAAACTTTTCACATCACTGAGGGTGGGTACTTTTACTTGTGTATTAACAAACTAATGTCAACATGATTAAGAACCCAAGTAAGAACTTTGCAAAATGACTTCTGTAAACAGCTCGAATGGCACTCAGTGGAGCACCATTTCCACCAGGCTGAACAGTTTACATTTTGGAGCCCAATGATAGGCTGGATCTGCATCCATAACTTATCCAAAATCTAATCAGCTTGTTATCGTCACCTACCCAACTCGTCCACCAAGTTGTCCGAATATGTCCATAACCGTCAGAAATATCGTGCCATACATCGTTTTTGGCCCGATATCACAATGGTGAAGAATCAAGGGGATAAATTAAAAAAATTATCGTATCCGGATCCGGATCCAGATTTTCAACAAAATCGAATCGATTAATCATCATCACACACCCAACTTGTCCAAGTTTCATCCAAATCCATCTAACTTTTTGAGGTAGACAAACAATAGTAGGGGAGCCAAACCCAAAAAAGAGGCTTATTTAAGCTTTTAGGTGGTTATGCATGATATACTTTTGTTTGATGTATTTTTTGGTTGGCATAGTGATTCTGCACTGGGAAAAATTGTTAGCCCTTCCGATCTTCTTGCGAATTGATGCTATGGCCATGTTTGACATTTCACCTCCGAGAAAAGTGAGCAAAAATAGAGGGGTAGGGAAAGGAAAATGCCTCTCATAGGTACTTGCAATACAAAAAACCACAAGTATTAGGCATAACTTATCCAAAAAAAAAATGCACAAAAAGGTATCATTGGAAAGGTATCGAGTTATGCTAATTACTCATATTATTCAAATTGTCATGATGTCATTGATAACGTCACTAGAGGTCAAAAGGTCACCGATTTTGAGGGCAGGTGAAAATCTGGGGTCCCAGCACATACATTATTTTTTTGTGGCAATATGCAAGGAGTTAGAAGAAAATAAAATAGTGCAAAATGTTCAGGAGATATCAAGGAAGTTTTTGATACCATGAAAGTTCATATTTATGTTGAAGATTTTATGTTAACCCCTTGTGTTTAGAATGCGAATTTCACGAAATCAGCCAAAAATGGCATAGAGTAGAATCCCTCTAATTCGACACATATTTCCCAGCCCCGAATGGCACTAACGTTTTTTGAGTCAACGCTAATCCCTGTAATTCGGCCCCCACTATTTCAACATTTGACATTATTTTTCGGTCCCTGTAATGGAGAAGTGATCCCTCTAATTTGACAATTTACCGAAATTGTAAAAATTTCCGCGCTGATCGTCGCAATGGGATTAATCACGATGACTGAACTTCAGGGGTCTAAGGTTCGTCAAACGACGCAACACAAACGACACAGCAGGTATGACTCTTTGGTAATTGAACCATTGTGTGTCATTTCCTTTGATGATTGAGTTAACTGACATTTCGACTCGATGTCGATGTCTTTGACAATGTCTAACAGCAAACGTACAATAAAGATGCTAAGACGAAGTTGTTCTCCGGTGTCTCACAAACCCAAGCAACGATCAGCAAGTATCTGAAGGCATTGCCTGAACTTACTTCACTCTCACAACACACCCTTGAAATGGTCCACATGATGAAGGATGACGTTCTGCCAAGAAATGGTTCATCAGTGAAGGAGGACAACTGCGTCTCCAACATAATCAAGGTCATTAGTGAGAAGTTCATTCATCCATTCACGAGTTGTGTTAGTGAGTCCCTGACAAATATTGCAACAGGCGAAGTCGCCTCTTCCACAGAACTGTCGTTAGCCAAAGAGAAAGGGCTTGCTGCACTTAAGCTGGCATAAGAGAATGATGCAGCTAAGGTCATTCCCCTTCATCTGAAAACCTTCCAGGAGAAAAGCAAGCCAGTGTCAAAAGAATCAAGACAAAAGGAGCTCCATCAGGAAGAAGAGGATGTCATGCGGTCTTTGTGCTTTGCTCAAAATTTGGATGAAACACAGAAGATTGATGCATTTTCCGATGAATGGAGCAGATATCCTAGTTCACTGTTTGACCCAGATAGGGAACACCCATGTGGCTTTTCAATGCGTAAAGGTAATAAAGCAGACTACCTTGCTGCCCTGAGAGAGGACTGCGGAACATCCTGGGTTGAATGCGAAAAACAAGATGAAGCCAATAGATTTGAAAGCAGCACTGGTGTGATTGTGGATATGATGGCATTTGTACAGCACTTTCAGGACATGGGTTGCACTGATTTCAATCAACTTCAGAAACATTACCTGCAAAAGATGGTTACTATGCTTCCTGATGGATGTCAAATAATCCATATTGTTGGGGATAGATATGACGTCAGCCCAGATAGAAGCTTGAAGCAGGAGGAACGTAGTCGTCGGTAGAAAGAAACTCGGTCATTGAAGACCTTCATTCCACAGCCTAACCTGCCCCTGCCGAAATGGAAAAAATTCATTGGGAAGAAAGAAAACAACAGAAACCTTCTCAAGTTTCTTTTAGACTCATGGTCCAATGGAGAGAATGATATCCCTGAAGGAGTTCAAATCATTGTCAGTGGCTTCATTGAAACCACAGTGAAATGGCAAGTGGCCTGGTCTAGGAAGTATCAACTTTCTCCAATTCAAATCACTAGGAAGCCGACACCCTCATTTTCGCTCATGCTGCCTACATGGTTCGAGAACAGAACATTCAGAGAATAATCATTGAGGCAAATGACACAAATATAGTGATGATGGGTATTTTCCATGTTCATCGGTTACTTGGTTTGCAGGAACTCTGGCTTCACAAGCACACAGTAGCATCAGACATGCACATCTCCTGCCACACCATTTCCACATATCTGGAGGAAACATTCCCAAATCAAAATATAATGGGGGTAATCCTGGCAGCATACATCCTAACAGGTTGTGACACAGTTAGTTACCCTTTCCGTATTGGTAAGAAACGGGCTCTGAAAGAGGCACTGCAATGCAGCAACTATCTTGACACAGTGGCAGACTTCGGTGAAGATGTCATAGATGTCGAGCAATCTGTAGTTGATTCTGCTGAGAAATACTTCTTTGCATTGTATGGCAAGAACGGCTTCACGAGGACAATGGATGAACTACGATGCCATCTTTTCATGACTAAAAACGGAGACTTAAGATCACTGCCCCCAACTTCTGATGCATTCAAACTTCATCTGCTCAGAGCACTCAATCAGTTGATCATTTGCAAAAAAGCTAGAGATGTGACACCTACAATGCCAGATCCTACATCATTTGGACGACACATAGAAAATGGTACACTGGTTGCAGTCAGAATGACCAAAGAGCGAAAGCCAAACTATGTCAGGACATAATGTAAATGCAAAAAAGGGCGTTGCCGAGTGAGGTGCCAGTGTAAAGCAGCATGGGTGAAGAAGTGCACAATTGCTTGTGCCTGTCGTGGTCAGCCAGAGCTATGTGATCTACAGCCACAAGAATAATTTGTTAATGACTTTGATACAATAATGTCATTTGAATGAGTGATTGTTGTTGCAATAAACAAATTATGTAGGTGTCATTATTTCTCGATAGCTTTTTTCGCATATTGCAAAAAGAATTCTCCATCAGATGGTGTGGCCCTAGATTCCATTGACAAATTTGGAAGGAAAGGGTTAACGTTTGTGGAAAATTAATCTAGGGGATTTATTTATTATCCTAGCAATGGTTTCAGGAGGTTTATCAAGTTATAACATTTATTCAAGCTGTTAATACAGTGATACCTCGAAAATTAGAAATATGCCATTTTTGGCCGATTTCGTGAAATTCGCATTCTAAACACAAGGGGTTAACATAAAATCTACAAGATAAATATGAACTTTCTTGGTATCAAAAACTTCCTTGATATCTCCTGAACATTTTGCACTATTTTATTTTCTTCTAACTCCTTGCATATTGCCACAAAAAAAATGTATATGTTGGTACCCCAAATTTTCACCTGCCCTCAAAATCGGTGACCTTTTGACCTCTAGTGACGTCATTGATGAAGTCATGAAAATTTGCATGATATGAGTAATTAGCATAACCCAAGACCTTTCCAATGATACCTAATACTTGAGGTTTTATGTAATGCAAGTATCTATTAGAGGCATTTTCCTTTCCCCTACCCCTCTATTTTTGCTCACTTTTTCTCAGAGGTGAAATGTCAAACATATGGCCATGGGATCAATTCGCAAGAAGATCGGAAGGGCTAACAATTTTTTTCCAGTGCAGAATCACTATACCTACCCAAAAATACACCAAACAAAAGTACATCATGCATGACCACCTCCATCAGAAGTTGGGGGCCCTTGGCTCCCCTACTACAAGGGTGAAAACACAATCTTCATCCACTTTTGGTGGTGGAGGTATAAACCAGAGGCTTTTTATGTCATTTATGTCACATTTTGTTTTAACTTTTTTATATTTGAGGAAGAAAAAAAACGTTTTCCTCCTATTTTGCATGGAAAAAAGGCCATTAAGCCAAGATTTAACAAGAACAGCACTCGGTCAAGCGCATACCTCTGCCAGGTCGAACAGTTTATGTTTTGTATCCCACTCATTGGCTGGATCTGGATCTGGACCTTATCCAAAACCTCATTAGCTTGTTCTCGTCACCTTACCCAACTCGTGCACCTTGTTTTGCTACAACTCCTCCACAATGTATGTCTCGTTTTTGGCCCCATCTCTCAATGGTAAAGAATCACTTTGAAATACAAAAAAAATCTAGTATCTGGACCTGGATCTTCACCAACATCTAATCAATTCGTCGTTGCCACACACACACACAGTCTATCCACCAAATTTCATCCGACTCAGTCAACAACTCCTTGAGATATCCTGCTGACACCCCTTCCTCACACATTACTCAGCTTGACAACATGGAAACCAAGTCATACAAGATCATTGGAATCTCGTGTGATGAAGTTGGGTCTATGGATGGGCCTTCCACTTTCACATTGTAGACAGGTCAGTGGTCTCTGTTCTACCACCTACTTTCTGGTCTTGCATCCTCTGCCCTGTTAGGGTGATGCCCCTCCCAACACCCCCCCCCCCACAGGTTTATGCAGGGCACACATGGATTGCCAACAAACCCTTCTAATGAAACTCCCCAAATCCTTTCCACTCATTTGTTCCTCTTTTTATTTTTATTTTTTTTTTTTTTTTTACACCTGTGGAACAAACTTCCTCAGTCTCTTCAATCTCATTCTTCCCTCCAAGTCTTCCTGACAGCTGTTCACCATCACTCCCCATCCATCACCACGATATTTTCTACCCTGGTTAAACTTCCCCAAGCCCACCTCTTTCCAAGTTTCCATTTTTTCCTTCCCCTTGAGGTAAGTTTTCCAAAACCGCAACAATATTTTATGTTGCCTATATTAATGCAACCTTAACCGAACTTCCAGGAAAAAAAAACATTCCTTCACACTCAACCACCTCACCCCCCCCCCCACCACGTTTGATGTTCACCTTTCCCCTTCTTATGGAGTGTATATCGGGGTTGGATTGGGTTTATAATGCGGGTGGGGTTGTGGTAGTGGAGGGCGAATTTGTTCATAGATTGGGTAATTGGGTTGGATGGGGTATACAATTGTGACATGGGCATGAGGGACCTATTGACCTCCTTTGTGTTCCTTGTATGATTGGCAGCCACTTACAATTTTGAAAATAAAGTATTTTTTGGCAGTAATATGAATATCAACAGAAGTAGTTTTATTTTGCTCACATCTCTACTCTGGTCAATTTCTAATGGACTATTATACTCTCCTTGTATAACCTGATGCTTCATGATTGTTACGTATGCTCAGAATAATCCTGTGGTTTCTGGTGAAGTGTCAAAGGTGGAAAGAAAAAGAATAATTTTCACAATTTACCTTTATTAAAGTCCTGTAGATTCAATAGCAGCTTTCTTTCTTTACGTTCCAACTTCATCAAAGTGTTTGTTTTCTCTCCACGGTGAGTCATGTAGAAGATGCGGGTTTGACAAAGCCGCGTGCCATATAATCCCATCGCTGTGACCTGCACAAAGTTTACATGTATAATTATTTCTCGAGTACATTTGATAATTTTTATTTTGCCATCTCAATGTCCTCATTCAACGTCTCCCGAGTTCCTCATGGTTTAAAAGAAAAGCCCCGATGCCATAAAGCATCCCCTGCTACTGTGGACAGGAGTGAATCGTTCACTTACCTTCTCTTGAAGAAAATTAATCTCAGGCTATTTAAGCCTTTAATTTCCATTTTCTTTTTTTGATTACCTTAAATGATCCACAATCTGCTCCTACCAAATTAACTTTTTGTCCAATGCTATATAATCTGCTCTCATGCCTTGTCGAGTATTATCCCACTCTTTTATCCTTCAAGACAGCTGCACACAACAATCTTCCTGTAAATTCAGGGTGTTTCAAAAGTCTGGAATCAGAGGGATATTTATTTTTCAAGCTTATTATAATAATTGTTCAAATTGCAAGCCACTGACATTGTGTACAGTGGTGAGAAAAGGTTTGTGAACCATTTAGAATTCTCTGTATTTCTCCATAAATTTGACCTAAAATGTGATCAGATCTTCATCAAAGTGCTAATGCAGATAAAGAGAACCTGATTAAACAAATAGCACACAAAAAAAATAATCTACCTCTTCATTTATTTATTGAGAAAAATGTTCTAACATTCAAATTCTTTGTTGGAAAAAGTATTTTTTTTTAAGTATGTTCAAAAAATAATAAAATAAATTTAAAATATTTCCGATGATTATGGACTTTTGAAACGCCTTGTATTTTGCTCTTAAAAAGGTCCATCTCCGACTCCGTACAGTTTTATTTGTGAAAAAAAATCGCAAAATGAAAAATAGGACTGCGGGTCCTGAAGCTCACACCTGGATCAGGAGCAACAGTCACTCAAATTCCCCGCAAACCCCCCCCCGAGACCATGATTTTTTTTTAATGCCATGAACAAACTTTGGTAAATCATGGGTGATGAAGGTTGTGGTCAAGTAGCATCAAAATTGTGTGTGTAATTTCAGAGAAGAAAGCAAGACCTCTTATGGTGGGTCTTTTTAAAAATGTTTTAAAAACTATTTTCTAAAATATAGTTTAATTTTTTATTTTTTTTACTGCTTTATCAAAATTTGTCTCACAAACTTCGGTTTAATGAAAGGCTACTTTACGATGTTGATCTGCTCATCGACTACAAATGTCCTAGTAATGCGCATGTGCTCGTACAAGGACGTGTCCTCGTGTCCTTGTCCTGCACAATAATTAAAGGTTTATTTAAAATAAACTTCCATCGTGGCCAAAGGTCAAATTAAGGTAAGCTTTACAATCATTAATGTTACAAATAAAACAGATGTACGACAACAACAAAAAAAATCCAGAAGCACGCAAAAATAGCATATTAAAACAAAGGCAAAATATAAATTACATCTAGATCCAAATACATACATGGTATCAGAATTCAAGATTTAACAGTCACTGGGGACCATTCATTATGTGCAGATATGATACGACATTGGGCTGTTGTTGAATCGTTTTACATCTTGATTCAGTTCATCGTTTTGAGTTTTGCAATTTGGATCCGCTATGAGATCTGTCTGTGGGTAGCAAATGGTGATGCTTGGAATTTGGCAGTATTCTCGCAAAAGAATGGCAGAGTTAATCCCATCTGCTCAGAGTTGATCATAACTCAAGGCCATAATCGTGTAAAACATCTAAGTAACTGTGATAGGGCCAAAGACAACTGTACTCGCTCTTTTATGAACAATTTACATTGCTGCTTTATAACTCCACTCGACCACATGAGAGCCCATATTCCAATACAGGGCAGACAAAAGATGTGAAAATGGTTGCAAGATCATTGCCTGCGAGGAAATGATATTTCAACTTCTGAAGCATATATACAAAGGATTGTTAGCTCGGTTTAACAATATAACTGACATGAAAATCCTATTTCAGATCTGCCTGGATAAAAATAACCAACAGTTTGATAATATTATAATTTTGGATTGCCCCATCAATCAGTGACAAGTTGGAAGGTCGTGGTTTGTTTCAAGCAAAACAGATGTTAGCAATTGCACACTTTTGGAGGTTAAAGCACATCCCATTATCTACACACCAATTGTGAAGTTGCTTAAGAATGACTCGTATGAGATTCTATACGGGAACTACACTTTTCAATAAATGTCAGATCGTCAACATATTTGAAGCAATGCATGCCAGTGGCAACTTCACTGCAGCCGGCATCAATAATAATCATAACAAGGAATGCAACAGACCGCAACTTGATCAAGGAGGGATTTCAGCATAAACACGTCGCCACTCAGAATATTTGCGAAGGTACTTAACACTGTTTAGAAAACTCTGTCGATTCGATAGCAGCCTTTTTATCCAAGACCTAAGGCTTGCTACTTTTCCACTTCCTTTAGCTCTTCTAATCATGTGTTTGTTAACCATAAAACTCACCTTTTTCAGAAATCTGCCAAAGTATCACAGTCTAGTATTTTGGTTGTTTACTAGCTTGGCCTATACTGTCAACTTTTGTACATCGTGTGTATAATACAGTGCGAGTACAGGCTGTTCCATATGGTTTTGAGAATTGTATGAATACTTATTTATGCAAATTAAATAAAACTGCTGTTGTGTGGGGAAATATTACGGATTTTTTTTGTTTTTTTTTAATACGATATCTAAGGCGCGTAATGGAGTTTCCACTTTCATGTCTCACACACACTTGGACATACAGACAAGACAAACACTGCCTCTGAGTTTGGGGGAAGTGCCGTCACTTCCCGGGGTGCCAGCGTCACAATGGTGCCGCTTTTCTAACCACACTCAGCGGGGAATTTCATGAGGAGGAATTTCCTCCTCCCCATGGATGCCAACCTTTGGGGATTGTCCATGCTCTTAACCATTTAAATGCTGAACATCAAGTAAGGAAGCAGCACATTCCATTATTGAAGTCTTTGCTATGACTTGGGCAGGGAGTTACAAAATAATGACAAGTTTTCACTTCCCTTTTATGAAATTCCATAGGATGTGGTATGAAATTGAGATGAAGTGACTTGCCTCAAGCAGTAGACCTTGCCTTGTGTTCTTCAGAATACCTTCAATGGCCTCGTACTGATGTGAGCCAACCTGAACGTTTGGTAGCTCTACCATGGTGCACAACGTATTTGGTTGTGGTATCGTCTTCTGCAGCTCAAATAAATCTACTCTGCCGTGATGGATAAGGAAAGTTCCCTGCACTTTTCGAGGACGAAATATAGCCCTTCCAGAGTACAAGACATTGACCTCGACTAATTCTGGAAGGAAAGGGGGAGGGGGATGATTATTAAAAAAATATATAAATAAAGCGGATAGATTTCCATCTTTTTAACAGTGGTGACTTTCTCACACAATTATACGTGTGTGTGTGTGTGTGTGTGTGTGTGTGTGTGTGTGTGTGTGTGTGTGTGTGTGTGTGTGTGTGTGTGTGTGTGTGTGTGTGTGTGTGTGTGTGTGTGTGTGTGTGTGTGTGTGTGTGTGTGTGTGTATATATATATATATATGTGTATGTCAACTGGAAGCACACTCGGTGGAGCACATACTTCTGCCACGCAATGCCTGATCCACAAGAACATATCGTGCCCAATATATTTTTGAAATATCATTCCAGATATCGATTTTGGCCCTATTTCTCAATGGTGAAGAATCACTTTGAAAATTAAATAATTATCATTTCCAGATTCAGATCTTCACTAAAATCGAATCAATTCTTCCTTGTCACACACCCATTGTGTCCACCACGTTTCATCCGAATCTGTCTGGAACTTTTTGAGACATTGTGCTATATATATCGTTTTGGCCCTATCTCTCAATGGTGAAGAATCATTAAAAAATTCTAGTAGTCTGATCCAGATCTTCATAAAAATCTTATCATTTCGTCCTTGTCACACACCGAACCTGCCCACAAAATTTCATCTGAATTCATGCACAACTTTTTGAGATATCCTGCACACAAAGAAACAAACAGACAGAAAGGGGTGAAAACGTAACCTCCTTCACCTTCAGTGGTGACGGTAATAGGCCCATCAAAAATGATGGGATGGAGTTATTTTATTAAACTGGAAGGTATGACGTCTCACAGCAAGAAGCGTTCTTTTAAAAACACTACATGTACAAATGTTTTTTGTTATCTTCTGGGATGTTTAGTTTTGATGGTATAGCCTCATGACCATGCCATAGTCTGAAGCCTCGGCCTAGCATCAGGTGTGTTTCATATATATTTTTATTTATTGGACATCCTACCAACGTAAATGAATACACGTTTTACTCTACACGCATTGCACATCACGTGCATCAAATTTCACCCCATGCCTTGTATTTATTTATATATTTTAAAAACAAATGCTTCGTACACTGCCCTTGAGACTGGGTTTGCAAGTCACTATCAACAATTCCAATCGAAGAGATGCAATTACTCTTTTTTGGAAAGTGTTTTTCGAGTTTTTTATCTTGGAAAAAAAAACAGACCAAAGTGAACGCACAGTTGTGTTGAAAGATTGGCCTTTAAAACCCTACTCAAATCATCCTTATGAAGGGGGAGAGACAAATATACACTGTTTTATATAAATATATATATATATATATATATATATATATATATATATATATTTCACCCCCTACCGATAATGCCACATTTAGATGAACTAGTGGGCCTGTTGGTCCATTGGACCAAATTTTCATTGGTCTTCACAAAAAACCTGACACACCCACAAACCTTGTCCATTAATAGTAGATTATAAAGTGTGTAGAAATAATTTTTCCAAATGAACTTTTTTTTATTAATAACTGAAGATATTAAACTAAACACTGTTATTGTTGAAGGAGGTTACATGTCAGGAATACCTGCAAAAAACATGTACCAATCAAAATTCTCTGGTTGTAAAAGTATTCAACCCCTGAGGTCAGTACTTGGCAGAAGCACCTTTTGCAGCAATGACAGCAATGAGTGTTTGTGGGTAGATTTCTTACAGCTTTGCACAGTGAGATGGTGAAATATTTTTCCATTCTTCATGTGAAAATTACACTAGTTCTGCCAAGTTTGATAGGGATCATCGATGGAATGCAATCTTCAAGTCTCGCCATAAATGTTCAATTGGGTTCGTTCAAGTCATGACTGATTGTGCCACTCAAGAACATTCATTTTCTTCTTATTCAGCCACTCCAGTGCGGCTTTAGCTTTGTGCTTCAGATCATTGTCCTGCTGAAATATGAATCTCCTACCCAGTTTCAGATTCATGGCTGACTCAAACAGGTTTTCATCAAGGATTCTTCTGCACTTTGCACCATCCATTGTGTCTTCTATTCTGACACACTTGCTCATCCATGCTAATGAAAAACAGCCCCATAACATGATGCTGCCCCCACCATGCTTGACAGTAGGGAAGATGTTGACTGGAATGATGTGCAATGTTAGGCTTACACCAGACATAACGCTTTGAATTTCGACTAAAAAGTTCAATTTTGTCTCGTCTGATCATAAAACTTTTTCCCACATACCTGCAGTATCATTAAGATGCTTTTTTCGCAAATTCCATACAAGCTTTTTGATGAGCCTTTTTTAGTAATGGCTTCTTTACTGCCACCTGTCCATAGAGGCCAGCTTTGTGATGGGAACAGGATATCGTTGATTGATGAACACTGACCCCCATCACCATAGAGCCTTGCAGATCTTTCAGTCATTGTTGGATTTACAGTGACATCCTGAACCAGTTTCCTGCTTACCCAGCTGTTGAGTTTGGATGGGTGACCTGATCTGGGTAGAATCTGGATGGAATCATGCATTTTCCACTTCTTAATGATGAATTTCACTAAAGGGTTAATGAGTGATTGAAATCTTCTTATAACCCTCTCCTGAACGGTGCTTCTCCACCACTTTTTGTACGACTTCTTTCGAAACCTCCTTGGTCTTCATGTTTGCCTTGTTGGTTGACCACGTGAGTTGCACCTTAAAACTCCTTCGATAAGTGGGGGAGATTAATTTTTAAGTTGAACCACTGATTACATACAGGTGAAAGTCTACTGCTAAACTTATTGTATAACCTTTCAAACAAATTATCTGCTCTTGAAGTGATTTAGGGTTAATTCGGCAAAGGGGTTTTAATACTTAAGCACCTGAGAATCATCTGATTTTCTATGTTAATCCAACTTATTCACATTTTTTTAGCTATATCACTTTGGAGTAGCTTGTAAAGATGCCATATATTATGTTTGATTTGAAAACATCATGAAATAAGCTCAGGTGGCATCAAAATGTGAGAACATTGGAGGGGGGGTGGGGGAGGTTAATACTTTTGCAGGCCACTGTATACAAACTTTATAGATTATGACAATTGTGTTGAGCTGCTGCAGGTATCCAAGACCTGGCTTTATTCAATCAGGCAATTACCTGGATCTCTGCAAAAGTATTCACTTAACTGCTTGACTTGCTAATGTCCAACTTTCCCACTCAGCCTCTTGCCATTCTTCCACTTCCTTTGGCTCTTCTAATCATGTACTTGTAAACCCTCGACCTCACCTTTTTCAGAACGCTGCCAAAGTACCACATTGTTCAGCAATTTGGTTCAGTTTACTGGCTTGGCCTATTCTGTATTCTCATCTTTTATTCAAACACTAGCCAAACATTTCTTCCACTTTTAAAATTGACAGTTCCTGAAATAGCTTCAATAAAGAACATTTCACTTATCCCTGCAGTTATTATTTCCACCTTCCAAATTCTGGGATGAAGAGATGTGTTATAAAGCAAGGGGCCATTCTTCATATTATGTAAATAAAGGTGAGGAAGGGGGAGTTAATTGGAAAATAATTAAAAGGAACTGGGATAGGATAGAAAGTATGGAAGGATGGAATTGATGGCAGCATATGAAGGAGGTAAGTTTTAAGTATTGATGATACATGCTATACAATATACAGACCCTCCAAATTAATTTCTCCTATCCTCTCTCTCTCCTCACCCTTTTCCTCTGCATTAGCATATTTAACAAGTCCAGATAACACTGCAAATTCTAATATTAAAAAACAATATATTTTGCGCAGCATATTATCTTGAACAGCAGATCGTTTTTTTCTGCAAGCCAACTTCTACCCACATGGAAGGTGGCAACCATTACTCCATTCCATAATTGTAGCATGAAGCTTGATCTCATAAGCTTCAGTTGGTCAGCCTCCCACTCCAAAGATTAGTAATTCAATCCATAATCACAGTACATATCAAGCCATTGCAGAACTAGAGGGTAGCACTCGGTAGAGTGCAAAACCTCCGCCGCCAATACTGCTAGGTCACTCAAGTGAACCTGATATCCTATTCATTCAATTTGATGTCAACAGTGCTCACAGAGTTATAGTTTGCAACTTCCCCTTTTACTTTTAACTTTTACATACTCAATTCATTCGTCATAACTAGATTCCTTGAGACAGAAATTGATTTTACATGGGTATATCCACCTGAAGTTCCAAAATCAGCTGCAATTATAATTTTGGCATGTTTTTTTTTTGTTGGAAATCACTTATAACATGTAGAAATGCAAAAAAAAAAATTCAAATATTTTTTCAAAATGGCCGCCATAGCGGCCATATTGGATTTTGGACCAAGTCCAAAATCTAATGGCATGATCCTTGGACCATACCTAATCCCCCCACCAAGTTTCGTCGAAATCCGTCGAGGAGTTTTTCCGTAATACTGTTCACAAGCAAACAAACAAACAAACAGAAAGGGGTGAAAACAGTAACGTCTGATCTTCGATGGTGGAGGTTAATAATCTCTGATCACAAACCACAACTTCAAATTGTGGATTTGTTGCTCTTAAAATTGCAGTTGCTGAATCAACCACACTGGAACTTCCAACAACAGTTGGGATGTTGATTCGATACAGCCATGGGATGTTGATAGAAGTCAGAGAGGGGGCAGATGAGCAAAGCTGCTTCCTTATCGACCAAGTTAACCAATATCAACATCTGGTATCTAATCTCTTGCTATCACATCAAAAAATCCATCTTCCAAAGACTCTTACATTATTGTGTGGCCACACTTTGAATGCAATGCAATATATTCAGCTCCTAAATCTCATCTGACATACCCCTTAAAGACCACATCTTTTAGCTGGCTTCCACAACCGTGCAATTATTGGACCGACGTTACTGAGTCGAGTCTTTATGCTCCCCTCATCGTCTCACATTTTGCAAGGAATTTGCATCAACTGCATGTAGTACAGAGCAGTTTCCAAAGGGATCCAAGCATCCCATCTGATGGATATGTAGCTACTCTGCCACCTGAGAAAGGATGGTGTCCTCTTGGTTCTTACAGTGATGTGTCAGGTGGGCATCGATTCATACAACCTGATATTTGCTTCACGTAAGGTTATGCAAGTAAATATATAATAGGAGAGCAGTTCGAGGTTATCGTGCACTTTATGAATTATGGAACGTGAAAATATAATTGAATGGCAAAATTGCCCAATGATATGGTCAACCTGTACGAATGAAGTGGCATTCATTGCTGATCAAAACATAGTTTAAAACCAAGATGGAAGTTAACATGGTCATCCGCATTGTGGAACAGAGTTGTGTGATTATGTTTTCTTGTGTAGGAAGTATCAAAGCAGCCAAAATAAATTCACAGCAGAATATCTGGAAAATATGGTAATGTGTGCATTTCATGTGATTGTGCAATTAATGGTGCTGTGACTTCAAAAACTGTGAATTGGTGATCAATCTTGAGCATGCTCACATGTAAGCAAATGCCATTACACAAGCAAGCCTTGAATGTGTTTAACAGATCATTTTGTGGAATCAACAGATTACCTTTGGAACACAGAGTTCCTGGAATTTTTGCCGGGGGAAGGGTGGCGATTCCTTGAAGATGATTGTGAAGTGTGATGAGACCCGGGTTCATATTTTCACTAATGATGAAAGACAGCTAGTATGGAGTGGAGACGTTCTTGGTCCCCACACTAACAACAAAACAAGGTGTCAAGGTTCAACCATCAATCAGAAAGCTGATGAAAATTGCACTTGAGACCATAAGGTTTTAATTTGGTGGAATTTACTCAAGATGGGAAAACCATCAATAGACAGTAAAAATGGCTCGTTACATCAGGAAGTCAGATGAGCTGTATCAGGTCATAGCTTCACTGCATGATAACACTGCCACTCATGTGGCAACTGTGATCAATGCTACTCAAAAACGTTAGGTTTTGAATTTCCAAATGATCCCCCAGACAGTCCAGACTTGTCACCTTGAGGTTTTCATCTCTTTAAACCATTCAAAGAAGATCTGGGTGGCATAAAGCTTACGAATGATGGAGACATAAAAGTGAATAAAAGGCTGCGTGTTTGTCACAAACATGTATATGCAGGTGCAACCACAATATGACAATGTGTACGTGGAGCTGGAGAATATCTTAAGAAATAGGTCAAGTTGCATCAACTTTACTGCACTTTGACTCTCTCAAATAAAAAGTTATATTCATTAATAACTACCTTGTATATTGCTTTGTTAATTCCTGCTTCGATGCAGGATAAATGTAAGAGAGACCACGTGACATCAAATTACATTAGCACATGGCATTGCCATTTTACAATGCTGTAAATATAGAATTTTTAAAATATTCACATTCTCTTTTATGTCATCATAGAATAGCCAGTGAAAAAAGATGTTTCAACCTCAAAAGAGGTTATGGGGAAATGGCAACTACTATACTTACATTTCCTTCATTTTCTGTAGAGATTGAGGATTATGAAAGCTTATGATATCGCGCGAGTGAGCAGAAAAAGGCACGTTGACATCTGGGATTTGTTCTGAAGCGGAATAACTGGACGTCCATTTTCCCATTGTGGTAATGTACAGAGATACTACACTACACAAGTTGGAGTGTCGCTTTATACCACCTACTCTCTTTGCAACACTGCCCTCTTCTCCACACATCTTTCATAAACTTCATCTCTGCTTTGCAAACAGCTCCACAACTTTATTTTCCTTTTCCTAATACTGCTCATCGGACTTTCTCTTCAGCATAACAATGCCTTCCCTTGCCCTCCCATCACGCTGATCTCCAGGTAACTCAATGTGTAGTAACCAGGTAACTTCCTGATGCTGTGTGGACTGTGCTTTTACTTCCCTGCTGACAGACCTCTGGGAGCTTGTACCTGGTGCTGCATTTGAGCATGGGGAGTAACTGATGAAATATATCGATCCAGGTTATTCCCAACATCTTTGCTCTTTGTTCCTTTCACACTTCTTTCTACTTTTTCACATTTCTCTTCATTCATTCCAATTCTAACTTTTTCTTTTCTTTTATCTCTTTTAGTCTTTATTTCTCTTTCTTTGTCTATCTGTCGAGGGAGAAGTGAATTCTTGCAGAAAGATATTTTTTGTAGGGCTCACTTGGCTGTGCTGAGTTAGGTTTGAGGGAAGAGGAGTGGTGGCTGAAACCCGAATACTATCCAGGCTCCTCCTGATGACTCCATCTTTGCTCTTTACTTATTCGGGTTCCTACTGACTCCAATGCAGCATTTGGTCTTCCATTTGATTCTTTCAACCACGTTACTTTCTCCACCATCTTTCTATTCTGAATCATCTGCGCAACGAATTTCCACCATATATGAACCTTCCTTACATCATAACTTAGCTTCTGCATGATTCTTAATATATGTACAGTGTCACCTGAAATTAGCTTCACCCCTCCTCAGTAAAGTGTTTGTTCTTAAACTCTAAATATACAGGTTTAGATTGTCTCAGCAAGGGAGCCTCGTGAGTGGAGAAGGCCAACGGTATGACCACGTGACTTGTGGTTGCAGCAGATTGATCAGGTCAGGTCAGGTATGGGAGCATGTGCCAGAACAGCGCGTCGCTGCGTCCACTTTCCGCCGGTACTCTAGGGGCCTCCGTCTGGCCATCCCCCAGGCAGATGCCAGGCCCATCCCCATCTCCTTGAGATGATGGTCAACCTGCTGCAACCATGAGGCACGTGGTCGGCCCACTGGCCTCCTCCACTCATGAGACTCCCTCGCTGAGAGAATCTGGTGAGCAGGATCAGCGTCAGGAAAACGAGCCACATGTCCATACAGCCGCAACTGATGCTCACGGACTATGCAGGTAACAAATCTCATCCGAGTTTCTCTCAGCAAGCACTCGTTGGACACAAAATCCGACCAGCGATAGCCAAGGATTCTCCGAAGACACCTGGTACCAAAGGAATTAAGTCTCCATCTCAGATCCTTGGTCAGAGTCCAAGTCTCGCACCCATAGAGCAAGACTGGAAGTACCAAGGACCTGAAGACTCGGACTTTCGTCCTCCCGCACAGGTACCGGCAGCGCCACACCCCATGATCCAGTGAATCCATGACTCCCCAGGCCAGACCCAGACGTCTATTGACCTCTGACTCGCAGCCAGCAGAGACATGAATATCACTGCCAAGGTAAGTGAATCTCTCCACGACCTCAACATCCTCACCACAAACAGACACAGACAGGACAGCAGCATCCAAGATGTCACCGAAAGCCTGGATCTTAGTTTTGACCCAAGAAACCCGTAATCCCAGCGGCTCTGACTCCTCTTTCAGCACCTCGAGGGCCCCCAAAAGGATGTCTAAAGTCTCCGCAAAGATGACTGCATCATATGCAAAATCAAGGTCCGAGATCTTGACATTCCCAAACGATGCACCGCAACTTGATCTCTCCGACATCCTCCCTAAAATCCAGTCCATACAAGTACTGAAAAGTGTGGGGGCAAGTACACATCCCTGACGAACTCCAGTAACAACTGGAATTAAGTCAGAGGTGGTACCACCACACTTCACAGCACTCTCAGTACCAGAGTAGAGTTCAGACATCAGATCGATAAGTTTTGGTGGCACCCCATGAAGACCAAGAATCCTCCAGAGGACATCCCGATTCACTGAATCGAATGCTTTACAGAGATCAACATAGGCTGCAAGCAGCCCCTGCCGAAACTCTCGTCTGCGTTCGGTGAGGACACGAAGGGCAAGGATACGGTCAATCGTTGACCTCTTTGGTGTAAAGCCTGACTGCTCTGGACGCTGGTGCTCAAGCAGATGGTGGAGAACCCTATCAAGAATTATCCGAGCAAAGACCTTGCCCGGCACTGAGAGCAGCGTCACCCCTCGGTAGTTGTTGCAGTCTTGGAGATCACCCTTCCTTTTCCAGAGAGGGACAACAAGGCCCCTCTTCCAGTCAGTTGGGATGATGCCTGTGTTCCAGGCAGAGCACAAAACTGCATGCAACGACACGAGTGCAGCATTTCCACCAGCCTTGAGAAGTTCGGCATGGATGCCACAGATCTTTGGAGCTTTGCCCCGTTTCAACTGGTTCACCGCAGCCCGTGTTTCCACAAGCGAAGGTGGACCACAGTTGATTCGAGGGTCAGCAACAGGGATTGTAACACCCTTGACGTCCAACTCGACAGCTGGGGAATCAGCCTGGTACAACCGCTCAAAGTAACCGGCCCAACGGGCCTTCACTTCAGACTCCTCTGTCAAGAGCCTACCACTCTCTGCTCGAACTGCAGTGCTCCGAAGGATGGGCTTGGATGAACGTAATGCGCGAATTCCTCTGTAAGCGGGACGAGAATCACCTGTCCACAGGTGATGCTCTACCCCCTCACAGATTCCTCGCACATAGGCCTCCTTGTCCACCCTCAGTGCACGTACAGTTTTACGCCTCAGCTCCCTGAACAGCTCAGCTCTGCCATTCAGCCTGGCCCTGCGACTCTGGTCAATGGTATCCAGTGTCCCTTGAGAGACAAAATTCTTCTTTGCCCTGCGGTGAGCTCCAAGACATCCACCGGCAACATCAAGGACGGTGGTCTTGAAGGCGCTCCACAACTCTTCAGGACCCCCGAAAGCACCCAGACCCCCCAAGTGTCCACTCAGCCTGTTCGCAAACTCCTCAGCTACTCTCTCATCCCTGAGCTTGGCAACATCCAGCCTAGGCTGGGATGGTACCATTCTCCAGGATTTAAGGTGCAGCTTTAGAGTTGCTACAACAAGCCTGTGGTCAGTATTGAGGATCTGAGCACTCCGGTAGACCCTGCAGTTCTGGATCATCCTCCGACAGTCAATGAGGACATGGTCAATCTCCTTTCCCACACCGCAAGCGTTGGAATACCAAGTCCAGCGATGAGCTTGTGGGTGCTGAAACCATGAACCAGCCACCCTAAGTCCATGACTTCTTGCAAAGTCAAGGAACTTAGTGCTATTCTGGTTCATAGTTCCTGACCCATGGGGACCAACACACACCTCATAACCATCCCTATCAGTTCCAGTCGATGCATTGAAATCCCCCAAGACTAGAAGTGCATCTCGTCTGGGGCACTGATCAACCACAGACTCGAGTGTGGCGTAGAATGCATCCTTCACGGTGAGATCACTCGCCTCAGTCGGAGCATAAACAGAGACCAGGGAAATGACACCTAAGGAGTGACGAATCCTTAATCTCATAATACGCTCGTTGACCGGTGTTACCTCAATTATCATTGGGGTCAGCTTATTGGACACAGCTACAGCAACTCCTTGGGTATGGTAACCATCAGAGCGACCAGACCAATAGTAGGTGTAACCACCCACCATTATCTCGCCGCAATCCGGTCTCCGAACCTCAGAGAGAGCTGCAATCCCGATGTCCAAACGCTTGAGCTCAGATGATAACAGAGACAGGTGATCATCCTCTCTTAGGGATAGGATATTCCAGGCACCCACCCGAAGGGACCGCCTCAGGTTAACCCAAGGAGACCGCCGTCTGGTGGACGACACCTCAGCACCACTCCGACACACTCTCCCGCAATCTGACCCAGGGATGTTACCCCGTGGTTTCCCTCCTATCATCAAAGATTGGGGGTCCCGAAGGCTTTGCCCCAATCCCGTCATCCGGTGAGCTGCCCTGCGAAGGGAAGCTGCACAGGAGGTACTCCCACGGAGTGGGTTTTCAGATTTTTTTGCGTTTTTGCGTTTTGCGGAATGAAGGGTTTTATGGTGGCCGGAGTGCGAATCCTGCCACCAACCTCCTAATGAGAAGTAACCCAACTGCAGGAGGACGTCTGCAGACACAGTTGGGCACTAGATATGGATGGCCGTTGGCTCACAAGGAGCTCCTCCGCCCTTTGACAGGTTTTGTTTTTAATCCTGCTGGGTGTCCATATCCAAACACCCCCCTCACCAGAAAA
Source organism: Eptatretus burgeri (assembly GCF_056783735.1). Classification (NCBI taxonomy): domain Eukaryota; kingdom Metazoa; phylum Chordata; class Myxini; order Myxiniformes; family Myxinidae; genus Eptatretus; species Eptatretus burgeri. The sequence continues at coordinate 25,558,818 of NC_140966.1, read as the reverse complement.
CCTGGTGGGGGAGACGGTTTAGTCACCGACAACCCGACCATGGAACAGGTTAGTACAGGTTTACATGGTACCTGTAGCAGGTCACAGATCGAACCTGACCTGACATGAATGTCATGGCAGATTGATCGGCATCTCAAAGAGATGGGGATGAGCCAGGCATCTGCCTGGGGGATGGCCAGACGGAGGCCGCTGGACTACCGACGGAAAGTGGACGCAGCAATGCACTGCTCCGGCACATGTTGCCACACCTAACCTGACAGTACTTATAATAATTATTAAATAGTCATTGTATCTATTTGCATGTTGATTGTATCAAGAAAACAGTCATTGTATCAATAAAATATAAACAGTTATTGTATCAATAAAAGACACAAAGTGTTCAAACTTGCAAATATACTATGCTGAAGAAATGAGGCTATTTGATGGGAAGGAAGCTATTAAAAATCAAAATTTGTTGCCAAAGATACCTGCATCAATTGGTGGAGTGGGAGTTGTATCCATTGATGTGTTCATATGACTGCAAGACTGTTTAGCAATGCCAATTTCATTGTTTGGTTGAAAGTCCACCACAGGAGCACAATTTCTTGCTACACTGAAACATGTGCTTTGCTCAAGATTTGTGAGTGGAGTTGTGAGTTCTGCAGCAGAAGGCATAGGTAACTGGATGTCTGTGGAAGATGTCCCAATGAGAGAAATAGACATCCCTGAGAATTCCTCGAGAACATTTTCTCCCTGTAATACAAAATTAATTGGTAACCAGAGAGTTGGTGTCAAAGCCACCCAATGCTCGCCTGTTTATACATTTATCGTTTTTAAAAAAACTCGTCTAATAATATTTTTTTATAAAGCATTGCAGTGAAGTCTGATCCAAATAATTTTAAAGCAATATATGTATTTGTATATTGTAATCAGTAAAAAATAGTGTTGGGGATAAAAACATGAGAAAGGAAATAACTTGCACCAAAAACTTTAACATTTTCACGCTCACGCTGACGCTCACACCGGGGGTATCGCTATTGCTCTCTGTTCTTCGAACAGGCGAGCTAAAAATGCATATGTTTTTGATGGCATTCTAGATTTTAGAATAGATTAAATATCTTGGCAGAAGTCAAATTTTGGCTAAGTTAATAAATCTTACCTGATGCTCTTCAAAAGTTGTTTCACTTCCACAATACTGCACAGTCATCCCATCAGATTCTCCAACTTTAAAATGCAAGGTAACAAGAGATTTCCTTTGCATTACTCAGACATGCAAAATAATCGATACTCGTGTGTGTGTGTGTGTGTGTGTGTGTGTGTGTGTGTGTGTGTGTGTGTGTGTGTGTGTGTGTGTGTCCTCCATAATTCCAAAACCATGAAACCGAGCAGCCTGAAACTTTGCCTGCATACCAAGGGAACTCCAAGGAAGTGCATGAGTGAAAATTTGGTGTTCGGGTAAATTAAAACACCCCTTTTGAAGATAATTAATGGCCTTATTTAATTATAACCTTTATCAGGTGATCCTTGGCCACCTCACTCTGTGGGGTCTGAAGGCGTATCCTGGGTTACCTCACTGGAGTTTGAAGCTGTCATCTTTTTTGGCCTGCTCAACCATGCCTTGACTTGGAATAGGCCGCAATGATTTCTTAATGATAAAGTTCCCCCCCCCACTCATTATTGAATGCCTGTTCATCAGAGCTACGAATCGCTGGGTACCTTGCGATGCTTATAAACACCTGGAGACGCCAACGTTTGTGGCTTTATTTCATTTCCGCATTATTTCTTTATTTCAAACCCTAACATGCCATAACCTCGAGAATCTTGTAAACCAAGCCGAGTCACAAAATTTAAGCTCCAGAATTGAACGCAGCAGCAGTGCTGACTGCTTAAAAAAAAAAAAAGTTCATTTGTCCAATTCGGACATATTTGATATTTCGGGAATCTCTGGGAGGTGTGTTTCGTGAGACAGTTCAGAGATTACTATCACTTGCCAATCGAGCCGTTCCTTATCAACCGTTTTGTTGGAGTGCTAAATCCACTTGGCGAGCGCTCTACAATATTGGACTATCACTGAATACTGGACATCGATTGACTTGAACAATGTTCAGGAGGTGCTCACCTGCGTTGGCCCTGCGTTGTTATGCAGTGTATCGGGTGATGGCTGGCTCGCTGAAAATGTGCAATTTCCCCTTTTTGTACGATATTGGTTCATTATACGACCTGTCACTTCGGCATCGATAAATACAAATCAAAAATTATATAGTTAACGTTTCGTTAACATCAAGGCAGGATAGCCGAGAGGGACGCACACTTACTCTTTGCTGTGTAGCCTGGGTTTGAATCCCAACCTAGCTACAAACTGTCAACCCGGTGTTTCACAGGCAGGGTGATTCATCAATGTGTGGACGTTAAACTGGACGACACATCTGCCAGAATCCTCCCCCTCTCCAACCCTACCATGTCTCTCTCCCTCTGCTTCTCTTCTCTTCTCTTCTCTTTTCTTGTTCCGAACATATCTGGACGTGGTTATGTCTGGATGGCAGTCATCTCCACACAGTGGTTATCTCCGGATGAACCCTCCCCCTCACGCTGCCTTCCCTCACGCTGCCTCCCCCCGCCCTCCCCTCACGCTGCCTCCCCCCGCCCTCCCCTCACGCTGCCTCCCCCGCCCTCCCCTCACGCTGCCTCCCCCGCCCTCCCCTCACGCTGCCTCCCCCGCCCTCCCCTCACGCTGCCTCCCCCGCCCTCCCCTCACGCTGCCTCCCCCGCCCTCCCCTCACGCTGCCTTCCCCCGCCCTCCCCTCACGCAGCCTCCCCCGCCCTCTCCTCACGCTGCCCCTCCGCCCTCCCCTCACGCTGCCTCCCCCGCCCTCCCCTCACGCTGCCTCCGCCCGCCCTCCCCTCACGCTGCCTCCGCCCGCCCTCCCCTCACGCTGCCTCCCCCGCCCTCCCCTCACGCTGCCTCCGCCCGCCCTCCCCTCACGCTGCCTCCCCCGCCCTCCCCTCACGCTGCCTCCCCCGCCCTCCCTCACGCTGCCTCCCCCGCCCTCCCCTCACGCTGCCTCCCCCGCCCTCCCCTCACGCTGCCTCCCCCGCCCTCCCCTCACGCTGCCTCCCCCGCCCTCCCCTCACGCTGCCTCCCCCGCCCTCCCCTCACGCTGCCTCCCCCGCCCTCCCCTCACGCTGCCTCCCCCGCCCTCCCCTCACGCTGCCTCCGCCCGCCCTCCCCTCACGCTGCCTCCCCCCCGCCCTCCCCTCACGCTGCCTCCGCCCGCCCTCCCCTCACGCTGCCTCCGCCCGCCCTCCCCTCACGCTGCCTCCCCCCGCCCTCCCCTCACGCTGCCTCCCCCCCCCCTCCCCTCACGCTGCCTCCCCCCGCCCTCCCCTCACGCTGCCTCCCCCCGCCCTCCCCTCACGCTGCCTTCCCCTGCCCTCCTCTACTCATGCTGCATTCCCTTGCCCATCCCCAACACTGCTTTGCCCTGCCTTCACACTGCCTTCCCTTCCCCCACCCCTCCTCAGTCTCCCTACCTCCTCACTCCTCCCCTCCCCCACCTTAGTTTACACATGATCCGAACACCTGTTATCTCTGCACGTGTCCGGACGGCGGTTATGTCCGGACGGATCCTCCCCCCCCCATGCTGCCTTCCCCTTGCTCCTCCACCCCTCTCTCTCCTCCCTGTCTTTGTCTCCCCCCTCCCCCTCCACTTTAGTATACCCATCATCCGGATGGTGGTTATTTCCGGATGGAACCACCCCTCACACTGCTTTACATTGCCCTCCCTTCATGCTGCCTTCCCTTGTTGTATCTGGATGATGGTTATCTTTACACATGTCCAGATGACTCTTCCCTTCGTGCCTTACCTTGCCCTCCCTCCTCGCTCCCTCCTACCTCGCTTTCCCACCCCTCCTCAGCCTCCCTCCCTCCCCTCAGCTTTCCCTCCCTCCTTACTCCCCCCCCCCCCACTCTTAATATATCCCCATCAGCGAAGCAACAGGTTGTATTTGCCAGTTGTAATAATGCGAGTTCCTTTTCAAGGAACTGAAAATGTATGAGGAGGCCACCAAGCCCATCAAATCCTGCGCTATTATTGCCAACCGAGAGTTGTTTGTCAGCACTCTTCCTTTTTTAAATGCTGAGCATCAAGCAAGGAAGCAGCACGTACTATTTTTAGTGTTTGGTACAAATCAGCTGGGGTGCGAACCATCGGCCACCCAGACTTAGAGAGGACACTCTGATCATTATGCCATGAAGGTTGGTGGTGACTACAACAAATACAGGTAGTGGACAAAAAAAATGGAAATACTAATGTAAAGTCACTTAATATAGCGTTGTGCCACCACATGCGGCCAGTGTAGCCTGTATGTACCGTGGCATGGAGTCCATTTTGTCTGTTGATTTGTCGGACATGGTTGAGACTTTCTGATTTACAGATTATACTTTATCATTATACATTCTGTGGTAGATACTGGTTTAACGTACAATCTGTGGGAGATTTCAGATACTTGCGTCACATTTTTCGACATCAAAAACTTTCTGTGGTAATTGATACTGGTATAATGAATGACCACTGGTCACTACAAACCAACAGATTCACACAGCTACCTAATGTACTCATCTTCTCCATCCAATAATTCCATTCCTTATTCCCAGTTTCCGAGGTTCTGTCATCTCTGCAATGATGACTTGTATTTTGGATGTAAAGCCTGTGAGATGTCGGTTTTTCACAGGCCGTGGCCATCCTAGCTCACTCGTGGAAAAAGCTCTCAACCATGTCCGACCAATCAACAGCCAAAATCTCCTTCCAAAAACAAAACCTGAGAATGAACGAATTCCTCTCACTTTGGTGAACCATCCCAACAGCCTTGAAGTTAAAGGAATCGTCCAGCGTTTTACACAAATTTTTGCAAAAATTGGCATAAGCTGGCTAAAACGTCAAGGTGTGACTGGGCCTTAAGGAGGATGACATTGGGGACTTCACAGCCAGCCCGTCGTGGGCCTACAGGTTCATGGCATGCCATCAACTGTCGGTTCAACGCCGCACACGCATCTCCCAACATCTACCCAATGATATGGCTGATAAGACGACACGCTTCCAAGTCCTACCTCATGAAGCTTTGCCGAGAGCATGAATATCCCCTCAGCAGGATCAGGAATGCCAACCAGACCCCCCTTACCTTAAACAAACCGAGAGGGACCACAATCACAGGGAAGGGGGAGCGCAATGTGACGATCAACACTACTAGTCACGAGAAGGACCGATTCACCATCATGCTTGCCTGTACGATAAACGGTGGCAAGCTTTCCCCATACGTCATGTTCAAGAGGAAGACACTGCCCAAAGACAAGTTTCCAGCTGGCGTCATTGTTCATGCACAGCAGAAGGGGTGGATAGATGAGGGAATGGTCCAGGAATGGGTGCGCACGATCTGGTGTAGTAGGCTGGATGGTGGTCTCTCCCGATGGTGGAGCATGCTTGTCCTGGATGCATTCAGTTCTCACAAGACCAACAACACCAAAGCGCTGCTCCGTTGGACCAACACCGACCTCGTCATCATCACAGGCGAGATGTCATTGCTCCTGCAGCCCCTCGATGTATCCATCAACAAGCCGTTCAAGGCCGGACTACGTTGTTGCTGGTCCAATTGGATAATGAGTGGGGAGAAGACCTACACCAAGAGCGGGAAGATGAGAAAGGTCGACCTTCTGATGATCTGCAGCTGGATCGTCAAGGTGGGGGAGGAGATACCGTCGGACATCACCAAGTGAGCATTTCTGAAATGCCGCATCTCCAACAACATGGACGGCACAGAAGAAAACATCATTTGGGAGGAGGAGGATACAAATTATGGTGACAGCGACAAGGACTTGCTCTACTCCAATTCAGACAAGGAGTTAGGCGCCATCTTCAATGAGGATTTCCTCGGGTTTAGCTGAAAAAATTCATCAAACCCAAATGGCCCTTTTCAGGGCCACAAATCCACAAGAAATATGGATGATACCCGTATGAATCCCCTTTCTTCCTTTTTCTAGGAACAAAAAAAAAATCCTTTCTGATATTAAAAAATAAGAAAAAAATAAAAACTTCTTGGTATCCTCTCCTCTCAACTTCTTGAAAATGAGAACAAGACTGTTAGACGACATGAAATGGACATGGGAGTAAACATGTTGATACCTCCGTCACTTTCTTCTGTACAAAGTTAATATACAAACATATTTAGATTTAGATAAGATAATAAAATGATCAATATATTCATTTCATTTGAGGGTGAAAAACAGGGGTGCAGTTAATACATGGCTGCCCGCGATTTATACACCAGAAAATACGGAATGCATGTGAAGTTCTTGAATCGTATATTGATCAAACGTTTACCATGCATTACTTATTTCAATATTTTTTGTTTTTTTTTGTAGAACTAGCAACACATGCTCCCAATGGGAGTGGCCAGAGGGGGTGGGGGTCATGTATTTTCAGTCCTTTAACGGTACATCTTCTCACATTATGCTGTGTTAAAGTGATGCTTGAGGCTCAGCCAGGGGATGAGGAGGGATGGGGTGTTATTATCCTTACTCTTATTATTGTTATTATTATGCTATTATTGTTATTGCCGCCAGACCATTTTGAAACGTAAAATGTCCTTGGAAGATGAAATGCTTGATGTCCTGCTTATTCACGTGACGTATGGACGGTGGCGTGTTAATATTATCATGAATATTATTATTATGCCATTATCTTCTTCTTTTGGCTGCTCCCGTTAGGGGTCACCACAGCGGATCATCCGTTTCCATTTCTCAATGTCTATCACACCAACCACCCGCATGGCCGCCCTCACGACACCTATAAACCTCCTCTTTGGCCTTCCTCTTCTCCTCCGACCTGGCGGCTCCATCTTCAGCATCCTTCTCCCGATATACCCCGCATCCCTCCTGTGCACATGTCCAAAGAATCTCAATCTCGCCTCTCTCACTTTGTCTCCAAACCGTACTACCTGCGCTGTCCCTCTAATATACTCATTCCTTATCCTGTCCATCCTCATCACTCCCAATGAGAATTGCAGCATCTTTAACTCTGTCACCTCCAGCTCCGCTTCCTGTCTTTTTGTCAGCGCCACCGCCTCCAAACCATACAACATAGCTGGTCTCACTACCGTCTCGTATACTTTCCCTTTCACTCTTGCAGATACCCTTCTATCACAAATCATTCCTGAAACTCTTCTCCACCCTGCCTGCATTATTATGCCATTATAATTATTGTTATTTTTAATAGAATTCCAACATACCTAGAATACGTTGTTTTTTAATCGGTAAAAGGAAAAAAAAAAAAAGAAAAAAAAAAGCACCTTTGCTTTGGCCTAAACTTTGCAAAGGATGCTCTAGTATTGTTGTTGCCATTGTGTACAGCCTTTTTGGCTGCTGGTTGCATCATTGGTTAGCGGGGCAGCTATGCCGCTGATGCAGTGCCCCTATTTACCAGTACACACTGGTGCTCATTTCGCTGACCTCGGAAGGATGACAGACTGAGTCAACCTCATGGTGTTAATTCATCGGAAAACCAGGCTCGAACTCAGGACCCTAGGATCCCAAGCCACCACCCTAACCGCGAAGCCAACGGCAGGCAATAGCATTGTGGAAAGGCAATGTCGATACAAGGTCCCAATGTGAGCTTCGTAAGAGGGTACATTAGGGAGGGGCAGGGAGTATTATATCCACCATATTTGTGTATGTAAAAAAAAAATAAAAAAAGATGGTCCATAATCATGTCCATACCTAATAAGCATCCCTTTATTAGATTGGATCCAGAACAACAATTGTACAAACAAAAACAAAAAGGTGATAAATACACTGTGAACCAACATCATATCACGTTGAAACAACAGTTTTCATGAATTATGTAAAAGCATCCAAATCAATATTTGTACTACATACCAGTTTGTGTTGTATTACAGTTGAGTTGGTAGCATCGGACATGCGCATTAAGAAGAGCTTCAAAATCTTTTCGTCTCCCAAGCATCTTATCAAGAGCACAACGTAGCAGCTGCCGAGGTTCTGTATCACCACCAGACAACTTGGCATAGGCCTAAACAGAATTTACCCAAGATCATTCTTTCAGCTAAACAAACAACTCAATGAGATAAATCTGGTAGAAAGCTGCATTGAATGAGCTGTTAATATCAGTAAAGCCGTCACAAGTAGAAACAAGAAAAAGAGCAATCAGATTGCAAACCTTCGCCACGACTTCTTTTGAGTGGTGTATTTTTTTATAGGTTTAAGGGTAAATCCAATATGGCTGCCAAACCATGTGACCAATGACATCATATGTATGAACGTTTTGTTCCTCACAGACAGGCAGTCAGACAGTCAGACGTGGAAAGATTCACCTAGATCTGTTCAGCCACTTCAGAGAAGAGGATTTTTCAAGGTTTTTTTAATTTTATTTTTAACAATATGGCTGCCGAATCACGTGACCGATGAAGTTAAGGGTTTTTTTTCTGTGGACAATTTTATCCCGAGATGACCCTCAAAAAGTTTCATACCGATTGGATGTGGAATTCTACATATGATATTATGACGTCATAGCAAGGGCACCTATGACATCGTTTAAAAAAAAAAATCACACTCATTCCCCATGAAGAGTATTTGCTGCATGTCAAGTTTCAATTTTTTTCCTTAGTGCGGTTTCAGAGATACAGAGGTCCAATGTTTTTGTGTTTTTCCAATATGGCTGCCACACCATGTGAGCTATGACGTCAAAATTATCATTAAAACATTCCACATGAGTAGTCACATCAATGGTGAAAATTGTCTCAATCCGACAAGCAGTTGTGGAGAAAAACACAAAAGTTCTGTACGGACAAAGACAGACAGACAGACAGACAGACAGACAGACAGACCCAAATGCAATTCCCTCTCTGAATCCTTTGGCGAGGGTAATAATGATTAGTGGTGCATCAAATAATGATTAGTGGTGCATCAGCAAAAAGTAAGTGCAGCCAGAACTCAACTAACATCAATTGCATGCAAAGACATAAGGCTCCATTCACCATTCCGATTCTGATGTACCATAATCTGTGGCAGAGTGTCGGTGCTGCCAAAGCAGTTTCTTGGCATGGTTTTACTGGGTGGTTTGCCATTGCCTTCCCAGCAATAGTTATGGTAGGAATTAGGAATTTGGCCATGGTTCCAGCGATAGCTTGCCACGTCTTTCACATGCAGGAATCATCCAGCCTGTGAACCACCGGGATGAAAGTTTACAGCTGGGCCGAGATTTGAACCCAGGTTGGACAGCTTAGAGGTGAGTGTGCATACCTCTAGAACAACCTGCTAGCCCCTACTCGCTATAACTGGGCCCAATGCAGTTACTGGTGTTTTGGTGCCATTTCCCAAGCACTCATTTCTTCAACATGTTAATACCTCATATCCATTACCAGGTAGGCACGACTCGGGCTGGTTATGGTGTCCAGGTTTTCTCTAACCATTCTCTCAAGCACCCAATATCACTTTCCAGCACACTTATTGTGGGTGTGGTCTATGCAGGTTGATGTGTTGTAAGGTTAGGGCATTCCTAAGGGCATGCAACTAATGGCTATGAGGATGTCTTTCTGTCATGACTGTTGTTGATTACCTACCAAGATGGATGTTGAACACATGTGATTATCATTTCATATGTAGCCAGTAGCTGCTGGTTACATCATTGTTGGGAGCTCTGGCTGTGCATGGCTGTACCACCGATGCAGTGCCCCGTTTCCAGTAAGCTGGTGCTCATTTTTGCTGACCTCTGAAGAATGACGGGCTGAATCAACCCATCCATCCATCCATCCATTTCGACCATTCTCTATGCAGTGACGGGGCTGCCTAAGCAGTCTCCTGGGCTATTGGACACAATCTTGGATGGGTCGCCACTCCGACACAGGATACTCAAATGGCTCAATCATCCCAGCAAACTGGTACTCACTTTGCTGAGCTCGGAAGGATGACAGGCTGAATAAACCCACCTGATGTTATTTAACGGGAGGACAGAGGCTCAAACTCAAGACCCTAAGATCTTAAGCCAGCCAACTTAACCACCAAGCCAACACCAGGATAAATTAGGTGATGGCAATGGTTTATAAACAGCGTGATATCAGTACTGATGTCATGTGATACACAAACTGCGACTCTCGGCCAAGAGAGCCCTTCGATCAAATTTGTGTTTACAGCAAAATCTATTAAATGAGGACATTACAGACAAAGCTTCACCAATGTGAACATGCTTACAAGCCAAGGTATAAATATCACAGAGCAATATAGTCTGACCATATTTCATGTAGATAAGATAAAATTAGTTTTAATTACAAGTTGTTTATACCCCATGGGGTTGAAGACCCCACGGAGTCTAATTGCCACTCACGTTCTGTCTTTTCTTGTGTACAGTTCATTTGAACGTCTATTTTTCCATTATTCGTAAACAGAATTCGATAAAAATTGACAGGCTTATACTAGATACATATGTGCAGGCAGTAACTGAGCCCAAAGTGCGATTGTGGTCCTTTGGGCTGAGAAAAGGCCCTTAGCCCTTTGGGCTCACCCCGAGCGACCTCAGATCACATGTGTTCCTCAAGTAACCTTCACCTGCTCACCCCCCCCCCCCAAAAGAGCAGGGTTGCAGGTGGTTGCTCACCTGCATCAATTCATCCCCTTATTCTCCTGATTGTAGAATTGTGTCCCTTCTGTCCTTTACCTCATCATTCTCACGTCAGTCTTTCAAATGCACTGCCCATCATTCCCTCATCTGCTCACCTATGCACATCCATGATATATTCTAGACATGCCGATTCTTACCTATTCTGGATCCTTGTGTTAATCCTCTCTTACTTCTTGTGCATGTACACCCCTACCATCACCCCACCCCCCCACCTACCCATTGGTAGTTTGTGAACATGCTGGCATTTGTTGTTCAGCTACTCCATGAGCCTAAACCCTTGTATAAAATGAAATAAAAACAACAGCTCAAGTTAAATGTTGAGCCTGTACAGCCAGTTGGTGAATGACTTCAACCAAGCCGATACACACCGTGAAAGCTTGAAATGATAATGGAACACGGTGTGAGAATAAGACTCGTTGTGCATATACGAATTGTAATTTCAATTATAATTTCACTCCACTTTTGCTTATTTTGACTGAGAAATTACTCTTGGCATTCTTTGCCATTAATAATAATTACCATGTTAACGCTGCAAAGAAAAATGGTCGACGTCGAAGTTGCATGTTTCTGATTTTGAATGACAATCAATATGTTGATCTCTGATATTCTCTGCAATATCAGAGACCTGACAAATCTCTCGATTCAGGCCACTGCCGATAAACTAGACATCTGTTTAACAAAATCCTTCCTCCCACAGGACATTCCCAACTCCTTAGTGTATATCCCTGGCTCAATATACATCAAGAACTCAATTTCTCACTCTGCATGGACTGCAGTTCACTCAGACAAACTGGCAGGGACCACAAGCAGCCATCACACTTCAGGACTGCTCTTCTACATCTACTGCCCCTGATATTAATTCAGCCTGGGAATTCTTCCACAGAAATCTGCTCTCTTATGCACAGATTCATCCCATCCCGTCATCAGTTATCTTACCCATCCTTCTTCCTGACCTTGGTACTCTGAATTGTGTGGTGAGGCCGTTGCCTTAAAACAACTTGTATTCTCCTTCTGGAAGGCAAATCCAACCGAAAGCAACCTCAGATAATTCCACAAAGCCTGCAACAAGTGTGTCCACTCTCAGGAGAGGTAGGCCACAACATCTGCTCAATCTCAAGAATGAGCTTTCAAACTTGTCTCCCTCTTCCAAAACCTGGTGGTGCTTTGTCAAGTCTGTCTCTGATGTAGGCTACCTCTCCACCCCTTACCTCACTTCAAATGGCACCACAGCAGACTCTGGAGAAGGCTGAATGTATAAATTCTGTGTTTGCTGTTTTTTAACCAAGTCGAGGCTCATGTAAAAGCCAATACACATAAGCATCCAACAAGGCATGAGACAAGAGGGGCATGAGAGGGAAGCACAAAATAGTGGGGAACAAAGACAACAGGATATCTGTGGAAGGGAGAGGAATGGGGCGGGGTACACGGGGTAAACAAGGATGGTACGACAGGGACTTTCAGGAAGGAAAACGGAATTTTAAGGAGGTAGGTTTGGGGTGGATTAACAGGGGTAGTAAAGATCAAGACTGTGGATGGGGGAAGATAAGGGATGGTGGTAAACAGCTGTTTTGAAGACCTGGAGGGAGGAGTGGGATTGAAGAGAATGTGGGAGTTTGCTCCAGAGGCAGGAAAAAAAAAAGAGGAATGAAAGGGTGAAGGTGAGCAGTGATTCTTGATTTTGGCAGTTTCACCAGAAGGGGGTTTTTGGTGGACCTTGAGCACCCTGAGGAAATATTGGGGGGGGCAGATCACAGTCAAAGTGGGGGGGGCAAGGCCAGAGAGGACATGATCGAAGAAAGAAAGACCACCGACCTGCCTCTGGTGAGACAGTGAGAGTCCCAAAGTCTCAGCTTCATCGTGGGAGATACCAATGATCCTAAAAGCCTTGGTTTCCACAGTGTGAAGTCAAACTAGGTGTGAGGCAGGAGCACCACTCCAGAGGGGACAGCAGTACTCCAGCAGACTGCAGATGAAAGCTTTATGAAGGGTTAGAAGCTAAGGTGTGCCAAGGAAGGACTTGGCAAGACGTAGGATGCCGAGTCGGCGACTGGCTTTGCAGGCCAGCTTGGAGATATGGCTTTCCCAGGAAAGATTGTGGCAGATAGCGAGACCCAAAATCTTGAGACTTCAAGGGGATTGTTGAGAAAGTATATCGGGGGTGAGGGGGTTTCCAGACAGTCCTTTCAGAGAGACATGGCGAGGGTGTGAGATTTGTCAGGATTGAAGCACATATTCCAAGTAATTGCTTCAAAATAGTGTCCCTAACCCCCCACTCTTTGTATCCACCCTTCCCAGCCATACCCAACTGCTCATGGACTCAGTGTCTTTTGCACCTGAGAAGGTGTAAAAGTATCTGGCAACCTTCGACTCTGATTCTGCAACCGAACCGGATGACATCAGCCCACGTGCCCTAAAAACCTCCTGCTCTTGCACTTCCTCTCCGTGTCCTTTTACCACAGGTCATCTTCAGACTGCATGGAAATCAGACATCACAGCATTACACAATCTAGAACGGCACTTGGTAGAGCGCATTCCTCCACCATGCTGAACAGTTTATGTTTTGTATCCCACTGATAGGCCTGATCTGGATCTGGACCTGAACGAAATTGGAAGAATCAGCCTGTTTTTGTCACCGAACCAACTCATCCACATAGTTTTGTCAAAACTCATCCACAATCTTTTGATCCCACCAAAGTTTTCATTTTTTATTCCACCTGATGCTTTCAAATCAAATTTAATATATGGAGTCTTCACAAACTACTCAAAAGTGATAAAGCCAAATAATGCAGATAAAATGGGGAAAGGTTAGATTAACAGAGAAAATTAGACAATTCTCAGGTGCATAAGTATTCAAACCCCTTTGCCTCATTAACCCTAAATCACTTCAGGAACAAATTATTTGTTTGAAGGGTTACAAAGTTAGTGCAATAGGTTTCACCTGTATCTAATCAGTGGTTTAACTCAAAAATTAAGCTCCCCACTTACCTAAGGAGTTTTAAGGTGCAACTCACTTGGTTAACAAACAAGGCAATCATGAAGACCAAGGAGCTTTCCAAAGAAGTGAGACAAAGTGGTGGAGAAGCACCGTTCAGGAGAGAGTTATAAGAAGATTTCAAAGTCACTTATTATCCCTTTGAGTATGGTGAAATCCATCATGAAGAACTGGAAGACGCATCATACCATCCAGATCATGTCGCCCATCTAAATTCAGCAGCTGGTCAAGCAGGAAACTGGTTTGAGATGTCTCTGTAAATCAAACAAGGACTTTGAAAGATCTGCAAGGCTCTAAGTCTGAGATGGGGATCACTGTTCAATCAACCAACAATATCCTGTTCCCTTCACAAAGCTGGCTTCTATGGACATGTGGCAATAAAGAAGCCATTACTGAAAAAGACACATTGAAAAGTTCACATGGAATTTGCAAAAAAAACCATATTAACGATACTGAAGGCATGTGGAGTAAAGTTTTATGATCAGACAATATAAAAATTGAATTTTTTGGTCTAAATTCAAAGCGTTAAACATCTGGCACAAGCCTAACACTGCAAATCACCCAGTCAACATGATCTCGAATGTCAAGCATGGTGGTGGCAGCATCACGTTATGGGGTTGCTTTTCATCAGCAGGGACTGGCAAGCTTGTCAGGATAGAAGGACCAATGGAAGGTGCAAAGTACAGGAGAATCCTTGATGAAACCCTGCTCGAGTCAGCCTTGAATCTGGACAATGATCCGAAGCACAAAGCTAAAGCCACAATGGAGTGGCTGAATAAGAAGAAAATAAATGTTCTTGAGTGGACCAAAGTCCTGATTTGAACCCAAATGAACATTTATGGTGAGACTTGAAGATTGCAGTCCATCGAGAATCCCCATCTTGGCAGAATTAGAGCAATTTTCACGTGAAGAATGGGCAAAGATTTCACCATCTCACTGTATAAAGGTGGTAGAGATCTTCCCACAAAGACTTATTTGAATCATTGCTGCAAAAGGTGCTTCTACCAAGAACTGACCGAAGGGGCTGAATACTTTTACAACCAGTGAATTTTAATTACCTTCGCATTCTGCGAAAGGTTATGTTTTGGTCGCTGTGTATTTATTTATTTATTTGTGAATATGTGTGTTTGTTTGTTATTCACATAACTCAGAAAGTATTAAACCGAAATGCATGAAAATTGGTGGGATGATGCGTGATTATCCAAGGACGACTTGATTAGATTTTGGGAGCGATCGGGTCAAAGGTCAAGGTCATGAAAAGGTCAAAAACAAACTTTTGAGCATAACTTCCTTCATAAGACAGCTATCGACATGCAACCAACGCCATATTGTTCCATTACGAAATACCTTTCGGGTACGTGGTGTCAGATTTGACATGACGTCATCAGAAGTGTATCAAAATGACGTCACAAGATGACGTAAATTTTCAATTTTCGACCTCATCAGTTTTGATCATACCTTTTTGTAGGACTTACCTTAAGGACGTCACACACCAAATTTGACGTCGTTTGGACTGACCGTTATGACGTCATTGACGTTTGAACATAACGTTTTTCAATTGTGGCTAAAATGTCCTGATATTTTATATTCAAATATCTATGTAATTTGTAAAGGAAATTGTCCCAAATCCAGGCATTATGATCAGTACCAAAATATCTGCTCATTTATGAACAGGTTTTGCAAATTAACTCTATGGTCAAGGTCAAGGTCACACTCAAGGTCAAAATATACTTGTAGGCATAACTTCAGATCTAATAGAGCTATTGACATGAAACCAAAGTTAAAATGTTCCGTGAAATAATAATTTCCGTGAAATTCCGTGAAATCAGGATGGTAGTCCGCAATTGGTAGTGACGTCATTGGAAGTGCGTCAAAATGACGTCAAAAGATGACGTCATTTTTAAACTTTCGATTTTTTTCAGTGTTTATCATTCCATTTTGTTGGACTGCCCTCAATGACGTCTAACACCAAATTTGACGTCCATCGGACTGATGGTTGTGACGTCATGGACGTTTTTAAATGACGTTTTTCAAATGTGCCCAGAAAAAAGTAGCGGTGGCGAAGGTATGCACTCTACCGAGTGCCCGTTATAGTTTGTAAATGTTTTTTGCCTTTATTCCTGACATGAAACCTCATTCAACGATATCAGTGTTTAGTGTAATCTCTCCTGTTTTGAATGAAAAAGTTCATTTGGAAAAATCGTTTCTACATAATTCATAATTCATCTAAATGAGGCATTATTGGTAGGGGTGCATACTTTTCCAGGCCACTGTATATCATGCATTTTTGGCCCCATCCCTCAATGGTAAAGAATCACTTGGAACACTTTTTCAGATATCCTGCTCAGAAAACCAAACAGAGGGACAGACAGGCATGAAAACATAACCTCGATCCACTTTCAGTGGCGGAAGTAAAAACGTACAAAAACGGATCCCCTTAACTACAGACCAATTAGCTTACTTCAAATCATCAGCAAGGTCATGGAATCCATCATCAAAGTTGACCTAAAATCATTCTTTTCTCCAACAGCCTCATCTCAGATCATCAATTTCGAATCAGACCTGGTCACTCTGCCTTGGACATGCTTCTACTCTCCCAACAATGGTGGAGGCCCTCAATATCAGACGTGACATCAGGGCCGTCTCTCTTGACATATCTCGAGCTTTTGATACATTGGCATCCTGCCTTGCTCTTCAAACTGTCTGCCTATGGAATCCAAGGCAACTCCACTCTTGGATTGTTGACTTCCTCGACTCTGGTAGCCAACGTGTGGCTCTCAATGGAATCCATTCATCTCCTCTCAAGGCTGGATATGCTCCAAGGCAGTCCTCTAGTCCGCATCCTATTCCTAATCGTCATCAATGATCTCCCTGACTCTGGAAAATCCTCCAACTCTGATGATGACTCCACCCTCTGAAGACATCCTCATCCTTCTGATAGACAGGAAGCCTCTTCCCTCTCTTCAGACCTTGACAAAAATCACAAACTGGTGAAACACTTTGAATATGTCTTTCAATCATGAGTAATATATATATATATATATATATATATATATATATATATATATATATATATATATATATATATATATATATATATATATATATATATATATATATCATTCTCTATCTCTCAGGACCATAACAGAAACCCTTACATCAATACCTCAACAACCCTTTCAAAGAAGTTCAATAATCAAACTCTTGGGTCTCACTCTCAGCCATAATATCTCTTGGGCAAGCTACATTTCAAAGCCACAAGCCTCCAACGCCAGACGTTGACTGGGCATCCTCCATCATACAAAGTCCTTCCTTGGCACACCTGAGCTCTTATCCACCTACAAGGGTTTCATTCACAATTTGATGGAATACTGCCCTCCCTTCTGGGATGGCACCCCTACCTCATACCTTGCTCAGCTCAATTCCATGGAAACAAAGAACTTCAATATCATTAGAATCTCTTGCAATAAAGCAGAGTCTATGGGCCTATCACGTCACCATCGCAGACAGGTCAGTGGTCTCTGTCTTCTTCCGCCTCCTCAGGTTTCTGCAGGACATATGCGGTCCACCATAAACTCCCTCCTCGTGAAACCGCCTCAATCCAGAACCACTTCTCACTGCACTCATTCATTCCTCTTTTTCCCCCACCTGTGTAACCACCTTCCACACACTTTTCAATCTCATTCTTCCCTCCAGGTCTTCAAGGCAGCTGTTCTTCACCGCCAGAGGGTTCACCACCAAAAACCAGACTTTGGTTCTCATCATTGCCCATCCAAAACCATTCTTTTCTACATCCATTAAACCAACCCCTACCACTCCCAAAATGTTGTTTTTGTATCCATATTGTCCACCCCTTGTGGTTTCCCCTACCCCTCATCATTAACCGCATCCCTCGTTTGTCCATCTATTTTCCTCCACTTCCGCCCTGCTGTTGGTATCCCCCCCCCTCTTTCTCCTGCTGTTCCTTTGGTTTTGCTGTGTCCAGATTCGTTCTGTGTTCTCGCTCTTCCTGAGCCTTGACTGTGTGTACTGAAACAAAAACAGAATTATTCAAAACACAATTGGATATGATGTCATAAAACCTTTTGATAGACTGTAGCGCTGGCCAAACACAGCAGCAACACCACGGTGTTGTGAAAATACATTCTTCATGTGAGAATCATTCACTTGCAGAAGTCTTAAAATGTTTTAAGTCATTTGCTATGTATTTTACCGTGAACACGTTTTCACCAGACGAATCCAAACGCCTTGGCCAGGGTATCAGTATAACACTCCGCTCGGAGTCTATCCAGGTCACTCCATAACGCCCTTCATTTGCCACATTGGAAAGCCAGTCCCACAACCTTCCGTGAGTCATGTTTCTAGAACCTGGGGAGAGTAAAATGAATATTTATTTTTAATTTTTTTAAAACGTCTTATGGTGACTATTCTCAAGTAATTGAATAACACATACATAAAGCCATTTACATCTAAATAATAATACACTTATTCGTGGTGTGTGTGTGTGTGTGTTTCTGTAACAATCCTTCCCACTCGTGGAATTGTGGGTTGGACAGGCAATGACTTGCTCGGATACATATATTTTCTGCATATCTTGCACGATTATCAGTTGGACAAGCGACTCTGATGGGTGGGGAGGAGGTAGGAAGGCTTGGAGTGGGGAGAGGATTGATGTCTTCGGGTTGGGAGGGGGAGGATGATGACTTGGGGTTGGGAGGGGGAGGACGATGACTTGGGGTAGGGAGGGGGAGGACGATGACTTGGGGTTGGGAGGGGGAGGACGATAACATGGGGTTTGGAGGGAGAGGACGATAACATGGGGTTTGGAGGGAGAGGACGATGACATGGGGTTGGGAGGGGGAGGCTGATGACTTGGGGTTGGGAGGGGAGGCTGATGACATGGGGTTGGGAGGGGAGGCTGATGACTTGGGGCTGGGAGGGGGATGATGATGACTTGGGTTGGGAGGGGGATGATGACGACTTGGGGTTGGGAGGGGGATGATCATGACTTGGGGTTGGGAGGGGAGGATCATGACTTGGGGTTTGGAGGGGAGGATCATGACTTGGGGTTTGGAGGGGAGGATGATGACTTGGGGTTTGGAAGGGGGAGGATGATGACTTGGGGTTGGGAGGGGAGGATGATGACTTGGGGTTGGGAAAGGGAGGATGATGACTTGGGGTTGGGAAGGGGAGGATGATGACTTGGGGTTGGGAAGGGAGGATGATGACTTGGGGTTGGGAGGGGAGGATGATGACTTGGGGTTTGGAGGGAGAGGATGATGACATGGGGTTGGGAGGGGGTAGGGAGGGAGGAGTGGGGAGACTTGGGGATGTGAAGCCATATTTTACATTACGAGGAATTTTCACAGGTCCCTGCTAGTGTTCCACATTGTGTAAATAGGAGAGGAGTGGGTGTAGGAGAGGTGGTGGGGGTGGGTGAGATGTTGGTGGGTGGGTAGGGGGTGGGATCGAACAAGAAAAATCCACACATTTTCAGTGCTTATAGAAAGTTTACATCACCTTTCAAAATTTTCACCTTTTGTTTCCTTATAGCCTGGAATTAAATTGCATTAAATCAGACTTTTTCCACCGTTATTTACACATCGTAACCAACAACTTCCAAGTAAAGTGAAAAGCAAATTCTACAAATTTCAGAAAATTGATAAAAATACAAAACCAGAATATCTTGGTTGGATAAGTGTCCACCTCCCTTATAATCTCAATTGCAAATGAGCTCAGGTATAACCAATCACCATGAAAATGACACACCAAGTTAATTAGCCTCCACCTGTGTTAAATTGTAGCGATTCTGATTATTACCTCCACTACCAAAGGTGAAGAAGGTTATGTTTTCACCCCTCTGTCTGTCTGTTTGTTAATTGCCGGAATCCTTCGGATTTCGGCAATTCTGTTGGTCGGTTGTGTGTCATTCTGTTTGTGTCTGTGTTTGTTTGTGTGTTTGTTTGTTTGTTTTCCCGGTAGCAGCCACACCGTTTCAGCGATCATGACCAAACTCGGTACAGACGTCGGCCATGGCCAACTTAGACACTTGTCGTTTTTGGTGAATCTAGGTCAAAGGTCAAGGTCACCGAAAAAACGAAATTCTTATTTTCGCAATAACATCCGCTAAAAATGGTCGTATCGACTTCAAACCAAATCCAAAATGTGCATCTTCCAATTCTGCATCCAACCACATGTCTCATCGGGGTGTCACACCAACACCCTTCTTAGCGATCGGGAGTCGAATGTCGGGTCAAAACTTTCAAATTGCGATAAAAACGCCATTTCACGTCCGATTGACTTCCAAGTTATGATCATGACCAAACTAAGTGCTATAACTCATTAAACAGTAGCACTATCGACTTATAAGAACCAAATTGATTTCCAGGTTTTTGTTTTTTCCAGAGATCATGGAGATATGACAAAGTTATTCCGGCAATTCGTTGCTCAACGAGCAATTTCATTTGTTTGTTTGTGTTCAGGATATCTCAAAAAGTTGTGGACAGATTGGGTGTGTGACAAGAACGAACTGATTAGATTTTGGTGAAGATATGAATCCAGGTCTGATCTGATCATTCTTTAAGTGATTCTTCACCATTGAGAGATTGGGCCAAAAACGATATATAGCACAATTTCTTAAAAAGTTGTGGACCGATTCGTATAAAACTTGGTGGACACGTTGGGTGTGTGGGAAGGATGATTTCATTTGATTTTGAAGATCCAAATCCAGATCTGGATACGATAATTATTAATTTTTTTAAAGCAATTCTTCACCATCGAGAGATAGGGCCAAAAACAATATATAGCATGATATTTCAAAAATGTAATGGGCCTGATATGTTCTTGTGGACCACGCCTTGCGTGGCAGAGGTATGCGCTCCACTGAGTGCCCTTCTAGTTTCAGAATAAAATCAGCTGCTGCTGTATGTTTCATCTACTGGGTAGTGCATTTCACAGCAATGACTCTAGCTTTCAAAATATCTCTGGGATAAAGTTGTGGAAAGGTAAAGATCAGGGGGTGGGTATAAAAATATTTCAAAGGTCTTGAATATCTCTTGGAGCACAGTCAAGACAATCGTTAGGAAGTGGAAGGTGTATGGTACCACCAAGCCCCTGCCGAGATCAGGCCATCCCTCAAAACTGGATGACCAAGCAAGGAGGAGACTGATCAGAGAGGCCACCAAGAGGCCAATATCCACTTTAAAAGAGCCACATGCCTTTATGGAAAAGACTGGTCACTGTGCATCTAACAACAACATCCCAAGCACTTCAAAAATCTGGCCTGTATGGTAGGGTTGCAAGAAGGAAGCAATTACACAAAAAAGCCCACCTTGAGTACCGTTTTAGGTATGCAGAAAAACACTCAAGAGATTCTGAAGCCATGTGGCAAAACATTTTGTGGTCTGACAAAAGCAAGATGGAACTTTTTGGCCTAAATGGAAAACGTCACATTTGGCGCAAACCCAACACAGCACATCACCCAAAGAACACCATTTCTGCTGTGAAGCATGGTGGTGGCAGCATCATGTTATGGGGATGTTTCTCATCAGCAGGGGCTGGGGCACTTGTCAGGAAAGAAGGGGAAATGGATGGAGCAAAATACAGAAAAATCCGAGAGGAAAATCTGCTGCCCTCTGCAAGAAAGCTGAAATTGTGATGGAAGTTCACCTGTCGGCATGACAACAATCTAAAACACAGCAAAAGCTGCACTGGAGTGGTTCAGGAAAAAAGAAGATAAATGTCCTTGAGTGGCCCAGTCAGAGCCCCGACCGAAATCCAATCAAAAATCTGTGGCATGACTTGAAGATTGCTGCCCATAAACGTTCCCGACACAACTTAACTGAGCTTGAACAGAATTGGCGAGAAGAATGGGTAAATATTGCCCAATCAAGGTGTGCAAAGTTGGTGGAGACCGATCCCAACAGAGTCACAGCTGCAATTGCTGTAAAAGGTGCTTCCAACGACTCAGGGGGGTGGACACTTATCCAACCATGATATTCTAGTTTTACATTTTAAATTAATTTTATTAAATTTGTAGAATTTGTTTTTCACTTGGAAGTTGTGGGTTACGATGTGTAAAAAAGATGGAAAAAGTCTGATTTAATGCAATTTAATTCCAGGCTATAAGGCAACAAAAGGTGAAAATTTTAAAAGGGGGTGAAGACTTTATATACGCACATATATCCTCCCCCAAGACGTGTCTGACTCCCCAAGTATCTCTCCCTTGTTACTCCCTCCTCCGGTTTGATAGACATGAGCCTCGCCCTGGTGGAGGAGTTGCTCTCTTCATCAAAGACTATTTTTCACTCTCCATGCACTGCCCTTACTCCCTCACACCCCCAGGAATACCACTGGCTACAGCTTCCCCTCAACTCCCACCTCATGTTTATATGTGTACTGTACCGTCCACCTAACAGTGATGACTCCATCGACACCTCACTATCTGAAAACATGGACCAACTTCTATATTCTCTTCCAAACTCTCTCTTCCTCATATGTGGTGACTTCAATTGTCATGCCAGTTGGCAAGGTGTGGGTACCTCTCTCACCTGTCATGGCACCTCAGCAGGACTGACTCAATCGGTAAACTTCCCTACCCGGACCTCAACCAATGGTACTCCATCTCTTCTGGATCTGATTTTGACAAATTTCCCTGACAATATCTGCTGCTCTTCCTCCGCTCCAATCAGTTTTTCTGACAACGTCCTTGTCAAAGTGGACATCTCTATGGCTGTTATCAGAGAACCACCTCACCGCTGTCGAGTCTGGCATTTCACACAAGCCGACTGGCAGGGTCTCCAAGCAGCCCTCAAACTTATAGACTGGTCTCCTATCGCTACTTTCTAAAAACATCAACTCTTCCTGGGAATTGTTTCAAAGAAACTTGCTCTCCCTCATGCACAGATTTATCCCCTCTCATCTTCAGTTGTCCTACCCTTCCGCCCACCCTTGGTTCACTGAAGCTTGTGGTGAGGCAGTTGGCCTGAAACAACTTGCCTTTGCCTCATGGAAAGCAAACCCAACTGAGGGCAATCTCAGTTCCTTCCACAAAGCCCGGAACAAGTGTGTATCTACCCTCAGGAGAGCCAGAAAACAACATCTTTCTAATCTCAAGTCTGAACTCTCAAACCTCTCTACCTCCTCAAAATCCTGGTGGCATCTAATCAAATCAGTTTCTGGTGTATGTTCCCCCTCCATCCCTTCCCTTACCTCAAATGGCCGCACTGCTGATTCCACACGTGAAAAAGCTGAATGCCTAAACTCGGTGCTTGCAGCTAAATCTTGTGTCCAAAATCCATCACTTTCTCTACCCACCTTACCCAGTCGCACCCAACTGTCCCTGGACTCTGTGTCCTTTTCTCCTGACAAGGTGGAGAGCTTGCTGTCAAACCTCGACTCAGATTCTGCAACCGGTCCAGACGGCATCAGCCCACGTGTCCTAAAAGCCTGCTCTTCTGCTCTTCTGCTCTTGCTCACCCTCTCTCTGTTCGATTCAACCTCTCATTTGCTCAAGGCCATCTGCCATCTGCTTGGAAATCGGCAAACATCACTGCCCTGCATAAAAAAGGTGCAAAAACAGATCCCTGCAACAACAGACCAATCAGCCTTCTCCCAATCATCAGCAAGGTTATGGAATCCATCATCGCTTGAGACATCAAATCCTTCCTCTTCTCCAATGGCTTGATTTCTGATCAGCAATTTGGTTTCAGACCAGGTCACTCTACCCTGGATATGCTGCTTTGCTCTCCCAACAATGGATGGAAGCCCTCAATGCCGGACAGGAAATCCGAGCCGTATCCCTGGACAAATCACGTGCTTTTGACACAGTCTGGCACCCTGCCCTACTCACCAAACTCTCTTCCTATGGTATCCAAGGCATCTCCACTCATGGCTCGCAGACTTCCTCTCCTGTCGCAATCACCGTGTGGCCATAAATGGAGTTCTTTCATCCCCTCTTCCTGTCCAGGCTGGAGTTCCTCAAGGTAGCATTCTGGGCCCTGTTCTTTTTCTGGTTTTCATCAATGATCTCTCCGACTCTGGAAAATCCTCTATATCTCTTTGCTGATGACTCCACCCTCTGCCGTACTATCGGTCATCCCTCAGACTGGCAAGCAGCAGCTTCTTCGCTCACTGCTGATCTGGATAAAATCACAAACTGGTCCAACATGTGGAACATGTCTTTCAATCCGGACTAATCTCACACTTCCACCATGTCTCTTTGAAAAGACCGTTTAGAAACCCCTCCCCCCCATCCACTTTCTCAACAATCCTCTGGAAGAAGTCCTTTCTTTCAAGCTTCTGGGTCTCACTATCTGCCACGACCTTTCCTGGGAAAGCCACATTTCAAACCTCGCCTCCAAAGCCAGTCGCCGACTGGGAATCCTCCGTCGTGCAAAGTCCTTCCTCAGCCCACCTGAGCTCCTGACCACTTACAAAGCTTTTGTCCACAGCCTGATGGAGTACTGCTCTTCCCTCTGGGATGGTGCTGCTGCTGCCTCCCACCTTTCTCGGCTTCACGCTGTAGAAACCAAGGCATTTCGGATCATTGGCATCTCCCGCAATGAGGCTGAGTCTTTGGGCCTCTCACTCAATCACCGCAGGTTGGTCGGTGGTCTTTATGTCTTCTACCGTCTCCTCTCCAGCCTCGCCCCCCCCTGCTCTCTCTGCGATTTGTCCCCACCACATTTCCGCAGAGCGCTCAATGTTCGCCAACAACCCCCTTCTGGTAAAACTACCAAAATCACGAATCACTGCTCACCTTCAGTCTTTCATTCCTCTTTTTTCCCGCCTTTGGAATAAACTCCCTCACTCTATTCATTCCCATTCTTCCCTCCAGGCCTTCAAAACAGCTGTTCACCACCACCTCTTATCATCCCCCATCCAAATCCTCGATCTTTTCTACCCCCGATAATCCACCCAAGCCCACCTCCTTCAAATTCCCTGCTTTCCTTCCTGAAAGTCCCTGTAATGTCCATCTTCTATTCCCCATGTTCCCCGTCCCATCCCTCTCCCTTCCACAGATCTCCTAATATCTCTGTTCCCCACTGTTTTGTTCTTCCTACTCCCTCCCCTCTCATCTCATGCTCCCCTTGATGTGCGTTGTGTGTTAGCTCACATACGAGCCTCGACAAGGTCTACAAAAAACAAACAAAAAAAAAAAACTACGACTTCCTGGAAAAATATATTCTGCAACTCCCTTCAACATTAAAAACAAGAAAAAAAGCAAAGATTGCAGACCCTCACCAGGACTTGTTTTGTGTGGTGTGGAGTTTGTGGACTGGTGTTACGTAATTAGAGACATAATTAGAACTGCCACTTTATAAATGCTGGCAGTGAAGATTGGTTCAGCCATTTCGGAGATTTTTAAAGATTAAAAAAAAAACAAACAATATGGCTGCCAAATCACGTGATTGATGACATCAAAAAAAAAATGTGTAGACCATTTTATCCTGAGATCACCCTCAAAAATGTTCATTCTGATCGGATGTGGCGTTCTACGCATTCAATTATGACATAACAAAGACACCTACAAAGTCATAAAAATAAAAATAAAAATCACACTCATTCCCCATGAGGAATACTTACTGTGTGCCAAGATTCAATTTTTTTTCTTGGTGCAGCTTCAGAGATAAAATTTTTCCGTTTTTCCAATATGGCTGCCACACCACTTGACCTATGACGTCATAATTATCATTAAAGCATTCCACATGAGTCGTCACACCAATGGTGAAAATATCGTCTCAATCTGACCAGCGGTTTTGGAGAAAAACACGAAAGTTCTGTACAAACAGACAAACAAACAAACAAACAAGCAGTCATAGACTGGTACTTACGAAATCGTCAACTTGACCTGACCTTGTTTAATAAAAGCTGTCTCTTGAGAAGGTAGCGATGCAAACCAGAAGTTTCTACGATGATTCTGTACCAAACCATCAAAAATCGAATGTTTTGGATGTTTGACCTCACTGTGACCTTGACCTTTGACCGATTTTGACCAAAATCTAATCAGCACTAGCCATCACCCTCCTAAATCATGTGGTGTAATTTGACATTGGTAGCTTCTTCCATTCTCGAGTTATCTGTACCAAACCATCAAAAATCGAATATTTGACCTCACTGTGACCTTGACCTATGACCGATTTTGACCAAAACCTAATCAGCGCGAGCCATCACCCTCCTGAATCACGTGGTGTAATTTGACATTGGTAGCTCCTTCTGTTCTCAAGTTATCGTGACTACAAAGAAACAAACAAACAAACAAGCAGTCATAGACTGGTACTTACGAAATCGTCAACTTAACCTCTGACCTTGTCTAATAAAAGCCGTCTCTCGAGATGGTAGTGACGCAAACTACAAGTTTCTACAATGATTCTGTACCAAACCATCAAAAATCGAATGTTTTGGATGTTTGACCTCACCGTGACCTTGACCTTTGACCGATTTTGACCAAAATCTAATCATTGCTAGCCACCACCCTCCTGAATCACGTGATGTAATTTGACATTGGTAGCTTCTTCCGTTCGAGTTATCATTTTTTGGATATTTGACCTCACTGTGACCTTGACCTTTGACAGATTTTGACTAAAATATAATCAGCACTAGCCACCCCCCTCCTGAATCACGTGGTGTAATTTGACATTGGTAGCTTCTTCCGTTTGAGTTATCTGTACCAAACCATCAAAAATCGGATATTTGACCTCACTGTGACCTTGACCTTTGACCGATTGCGACCAAAATCTAATCAGCACTTGCCATCACCCTCCTGAATCACGTGGTGTAATTTGACATTGGTAGCTTCTTCCGTTCGAGTTATCGTGCCTACAAACAACCAAACAAACAAACAAACAAACAATCAGTCATAGACTGGTACTTACGAAATCGTCAACTTGACCTCTGACCTTGTCTACTAAAAGCTGTTTCGAGAGAAGATAGCGACGCAAACCAGAAGTTTCTACGATGATTCTGTACCAAACCATCAAAAATCGTAACGTCGACCGAAGCAAAAATCTCCATTTCTCCATGCAATTATTTTATGTTATTTTATCAATCACAAAACCGGAATATTCGGCCATCCACCAACAATCTTTCCATAATACGATGGCTTAGCGAGTCAGGCATGCGACGATAACCTTTATTGGCAGAAAAAAATGACTTTTAAACACCATCTTTATCGAAAACACCATCAGCGCGCACACGGAAAACCTTTACGTGATCAATGACGCCTCTGCTCGAGCGTGCTGCACCATGTGACGAGCTGTGACGCGGCGAGTGAAATATTTTTTATATCATCTTAAAACGTCTCCAAAACATCCGATTTTTACCAGAATTTCGACAACCCAGTTTTAAGCGTCCTAAGCGATCGCAAAAACCGAAGAACAAAATTTAAATTGAAGTTAAAACGAACTCGTAACATCGAGCGGAGCAAAAATACTCCATTTCTCCACATGAATTTACGGAATTATGTTTAACCTCACTGTGACCTTGACCTTTGACCGATTTTGACCAAAATCGAATCAGCGCTAGCCATCACCCTCCTAAATCACGTGGTGTAATTTGACATTGGTAGCTTCTTCCGGTCTCGAGTTATCGTGCCGACAAACAAACACACACACACAAACAAACAAACAAACAAGCAGTCATAGAATGGTACTTACGAAATCGTCAACTTGTCCTCTGACCTTGTCTAATAAAAGCTGTCTCTTGAGAAGGTAGAGACGCAAACCAGAAGTTTCTACGATGATTCTGCACCAAACCATCAAAAATCGAATGTTTTGGATGTTTGACCTCACTGTGACCTTGACCTTTGACCGATTTTGACCAAAGTCTAATCAGCGCTAGCCATCAGCCTCCTGAATCACGTGGTGTAATTCTACATTGGTAGCTTCTTCCGTTCTCGAGTTATCTGTACCAAACCATCAAAAATCAAATATTTGACCTCACTGTGACCTTGACCTTTGACCGATTTTGACCAAAATCTAATCGGCACTAGCCATCACCCTCCTGAATCACGTGGTGTAATTTGACATTGGTAGCTTCTTCCGTTCTCTAGTTATCGTGCCTACAAACAAACAAACAAACAAACAAGCAGTCATAGACTGGTACTTACGAAAGTCAACTTGACCTCTGACCTTGTCTAATGAAAGCTGTCTCAAGAAAAGGTAGCGACAAAAACCAGAAGTTTCTACGATGATTCTGTACCAAACCATCAAAAATCGAATGTTTGACCTCACTGTGACCTTGACCTTTGACCAATTTTGACCAAAATCTAATCAGCACTAGCCATAACCCTCCTGAATCACGTGGTGTAATTTGACATTGGTAGCTTCTTCCGTTCTCGAGTTATCGTGCTTACAAACAAACAAACAAACAAACAAACAAACAAACAGAAACGGAAGGCATAAATATACTTACGAAATCTTTAGATTTCGTAAGTAACAAACAGACAAATGAATCCAAATGCAATATCCTCTCCTTCGGCTGGGGTAAAAACCAATGGCACAATGGATAAAATAACATTGCATCGGAGAGGTGGTGGGGGGATGTAGGGGGGGGTTGGGGGATGTGGGGGGTGGGGGTGTGGGGGACTCGAGGATGTGGGGGGGGGACTAGGGGATGTGGGGGGTGGAGGGGGTTGTGGTTGATGGGTGGAGGGGGGTTGTGGTTGATAGGGGGTTGTGGTTGATGGGTGGAGGGGGTTGTGGTTGATGGGTGGAGGGGGATTGTGGTTGATGGGTGGAGGCGGGGAGGGGGTTGTGGTTGATGGGTGGAGGGGAGGGTTGTGGTTGATGGGTGGAGGGGAGGGGTTGTGGTTGATGGGTGGAGGGGAGGGGTTGTGGTTGATGGGTGGAGGGGGGAGGGGTTGTGGTTGATGGGTGGAGGAGGAGGGGTTGTGGTTGATGGGTGGAGGGGGAGGGGTTGTGGTTGATGGGTGGAGGAGGGGTTGTGGTTGATGGGTGGAGGAGGGGGTTGTGGTTGATGGGTGGAGAGGAGGGGTTGTAGTTGATGGGTGGAGGGGGTTGTAGTTGATGGGGGAGGGGAGGGGGTTGTGGTTGATGGGTGGAGGGGGTTGTGGTTGATGGGTTAGGGGGGTTGTGGTTGATGGGTTGGGGGGGTTGTGGTTGATGGGTTAGGGGGGTTGTGGTTGATGGGTTGGGGGTTGTGGTTGATAGGTTAGATGTTGTATTGTTGGGGGTTGTGGTTGATGGGTTGTATTGTGGTTGATAAGGTTAGAGGGGGTTGTGGTTGATGGGTTGGGGGTTGTGGTTGATGGGTTGGGGGGTTGTGGTTGATGGGTTGGGGGGTTGTGGTTGATGGGTGGAGGGGTTGTGGTTGATGGGTGGAGGGGGTTGTGGTTGATGGGTGGAGGGTTGTGGTTGATGGGTGGAGGGGGTTGTGGTTGATGGGTGGAGGGGGGTTGTGGTTGATGGGTGGAGGGGGTTGTGGTTGATGGGTGGAGGGGGTTGTGGTTGATGGGTGGAGGGGGTTGTGGTTGATGGGTGGAGGGGGTTGTGGTTGATGGGTGGAGGGGGTTGTGGTTGATGGGTGGAGGGGGTTGTGGTTGATGGGTGGAGGGGGTTGTGGTTGATGGGTGGAGGGGTTGTGGTTGATGGGTGGAGGGGGAGGGGTTGTGGTTGATGGGTGGAGGGGGAGGGGGTTGTGGTTGATGGGTGGAGGGAGAGGGGTTGTGGTTGATGGGTGGAGGGGTTGTGGTTGATGGGTGGAGGGGGAGGGGTTGTGGTTGATGGGTGGAGGGGGAGGGGGTTGTGGTTGATGGGTGGAGGGGGAGGGTTGTGGTTGATGGGTGGAGGGGGAGGGGTTGTGGTTGATGGGTGGAGGGGGTTGTGGTTGATGGGTGGAGGGGGTTGTGGTTGATGGGTGGAGGGGGAGGGGTTGTGGTTGATGGGTGGAGGGGGAGGGGGTTGTAGTTGATGGGTGGAGGGGAGGGTGTTGTAGTTGATGGGTGGAGGGGGTTGTGGTTGATGGGTGAAGGGGGTTGTGGTTGATGGGTGGAGGGGGTTGTGGTTGATGGGTGAAGGGGGTTGTGGTTGATGGGTGGAGGGGTTGTGGTTGATGGGTGGAAGGGGGTTGTGGTTGATGGGTGGAGGGGGTTGTGGTTGATGGGTGAAGGGGGGTTGTGGTTGATGGGTGGAGGGGGTTGTGGTTGATGGGTTGGGGGTTGTGGTTGATGGGTTGGGGGGTTGTGGTTGATGGGTTGGGGGGGTTGTGGTTGATGGGTTGGGGGGTTGTGGTTGATGGGTTGGGGGTTGTGGTTGATGGGTGGAGTTGTGGTTGATGGGTGGAGGGGGTTGTAGTTGATGGGTGGAGGGGGGTTGTGGTTGATGGGTGGAGGGGGTTGTGGTTGATGGGTGGAGGGGGGTTGTGGTTGATGGGTGGAGGGGGTTGTGGTTGATGGGTGAAGGGGGTTGTGGTTGATGGGTGAAGGGGGGTTGTGGTTGATGGGTGAAGGGGGTTGTGGTTGATGGGTGAAGGGGGTTGTGGTTGATGGGTTGGGGGGGTTGTGGTTGATGGGTGGAGGGGGGGTTGGGGTTGGTGGGGAATTCTGCCATTCCTGTGAAGGTAATGTATAAATCACAGGCATATCGCAAGAAAAATCGACACATTTGTCTTCCTGGAAAAAGCCATTTTATAATTACCTTCGATAAAAAATAAAAGATAAAAACCAAAAACCAAACCAACGTCATACTGGATTAAATAACACGATTGTATTTGTGATCTTTTTGCACAGTAAATCGCGAGTGAACGGTTCATGTTTAAGGTCTTTAATTCGAGTTATTGAAATCACCACAATCCATAAACAACAAACAGCAGGGAAAACGGAACAGATCGTGACGCTTCCGTGAAATACCTCGTACATCGGATTCCTTGAAAGGGTAAATCACGATTGTTGTCACTCAATCACTCGGTCGTCTCGAAAAGAGAAACTTTGAAGTTCCTCAATGACCAAAGAATTTCGAATTATGAACCCCACCTGCACCAATGCAAAGCTCAGCACGCTGCCGAGTTCCGCCAAACCCGGACTACGTCTTGACGTCACGGCATGACGTCCCCGTCACTGCATGACGTCATGCCGCTGGGGGTTTTCCCTCGGTATTTTATGTAAATTTTGATCATCCTCAGCAGTTTTTATTCTTTTCTGCACACTTCCTGTTATCCAAAGTTATACATTTATAAAACTGCTCAATATATTTCAATTTAGAAAATTCAACACCATTATCCCATCCTTGATCATATTTAATATCTGAATGTTATGATAAATGCCTTCAGTGTTATAATATAACTTATTTACATTATTTTCACGCACTGCGGTGCATCGGGCTGCCGAGGCACTGTCATATGGCAAAACAAAGGAGTTCAGTCCTGGATTGGTCGACATTCCGACGTGGCAGACTCGAATAATGTCGTACTCATTTTGCCGACCTCGGAGGGATGACGGGCTGAGTCAACCCGCTTGGTGTTACTTCAGCGGGTCAACATGGACTCAAACTCAAGACCCTATAACATATTAAGCAAGCCACCTTCACCGTTAAGCCAACAGCAGGCTTGTAATAACTTATGGGATGGACTTTATCCACTCGAAGAGGAAATTTTGCATATTTACCTCTTCCACCAAAGGTGGGGAGAAGTTATGTTTTCACCCATGTCTGTCTATCTGTGAAGAGGATATCTCAAAAATTTGTGGACAGATTTTGGATGAAACTTGTTGGACAGGTTTGGATGAAACTTGGTGGACAGGTTTGGATGAAACTTGTTGGACAGATTTGGATGAAACTTGGTGGACAGGTTTGGATGAAACTTGGTGGACAGGTTTGGATGAAACTTGGTGGACAGGTTTGGATGAAACTTGGTGGACAGGTTTGGATGAAACTTGGTGGACAGGTTTGGATGAAACTTGGTGGACAGGTTTGGATGAAACTTGGTGGACAGGTTTGGATGAAACTTGGTGGACAGGTTTGGATGAAACTTGGTAGACAGGTTTGGATGAAACTTGGTGGACAGGTTTGGATGAAACTTGTGGACAGGTTTGGATGAAACTTGGTGGACAGGTTTGGATGAAACTTGTGGACAGGTTTGGATGAAACTTGTTGGAGAGATTTGGATGAAACTTGGTGGACAGGTTTGGATGAAACTTGTTGGACAGGTTTGGATGAAACTTGGTGGACAGGTTTGGATGAAACTTGTTGGACAGGTTTGGATGAAACTTGGTGGACAGGTTTGGATGAAACTTGGTGGACAGGTTTGGATGAAATTTGGTGGACAGGTTTGGATGAAACTTGGTGGACAGGTTTGGATGAAACTTGGTGGACAGGTTTGGATGAAACTTGGTGGACAGGTTTGGATGAAACTTGGTGGACTGGTTTGGATGAAACTTGGTGGACAGGTTTGGATGAAACTTGGTGGACAGGTTTGGATGAAACTTGTTGGACAGGTTTGGATGAAACTTGGTGGACAGGTTTGGATGAAACTTGTGGAGAGGTTTGGATGAAAATTGTGTACAGATTTGGATGAAACTTGGTGGACAGGTTTGGATGAAACTTGTTGGACAGATTTGGATGAAACTTGGTGGACAGGTTTGGATGAAACTTGTTGGACAGGTTTGGATGAAACTTGGTGGACAAGTTTGGATGAAACTTGGTGGACAGGTTTGGATGAAATTTGGTGGACAGGTTTGGATGAAACTTGGTGGACAGGTTTGGATGAAACTTGTGTACAGATTTGGATGAAACTTGGTGGACAGATTTGGATGAAACTTGGTGGACAGATTTGGATGAAACTTGGTGGACAGGTTTGGATGAAACTTAGTGGACAGGTTTTGTGTGTGACAAGGACGAATTGATTCGATTTTGGTGAAGATCTGAGTCCGGATCCAAATATGAGAATTATTTGATTTTTTTACGTGATTCTTCGATCACTATTGATAGATGAAACCAAAAACGATTTATAGCATGATAGGGCAATGGTATTTCATGAAGTCGTGGACAGATTATGACAAAACTAGGTGGATGAGTTGGTTAAGTGATAAAGACAAGCAGATTCGATTTTGGTTCAGGTCTGGATCCAGATCCGGCCAATCAGTGGGATACAAAACGTAAACCGTTTAGCCTGGTGGAGGTCTCTGTGCTCAACTGAGTGCCGTTCTAGTTTTTGTGATGTAATTAATCCATTGTGTTGAGTCAACTAATCAGCCTTTTGGAGGTTTCATTTCAACTGGAAGTATTAAGGGTAGGAAGGTGACTGTGCTATAGGTAAGGAGACCTGGCCGGGTCCACAGATCCTTCTTGATGAGCTGAACAATGCTGAGCCCAGACAATTTATCGGTGGTGTAGGGTGCTCCATGCTGCAGCCCCTCCATCCCACAGTCACTCCATTCTCGAAGATGCCATTGCACGTATAGGTTTCGTCCTCAATGATGCAGACCCCAGCTGAGCCACGCTTGTTGGCTTGATGTGCTCTTTTCGCCTGCACTGCCTTGTCATGATTCCTTCAGCAACCACCTTTTAGCCAGCACTGCTGTGTTGCTGACTTCTTTTGATGCTCTTTGTAGCCCACATTGCCACACCACTACTCATTTCGCTCAGTGAACTCAAATCAGCCATCATCTGTGGGCCCAACTCCTCAAAACTTATGCTGGCCGTCTCACAGTTCTTGGGGATTTCCTTTCTGCTGAATTTTTCCCAAGTCAGGTTCTTGATGAATTTTACTTTGCAAATAATATCCACTCCCTCCGGAAGCAAAATATGCTGTCAGCGAATCATTCACACTATGTCTCATGTCTACAGGTGAAAATCATGGTATGTACTAATTTACCAACTCGTGAATTTACTTATAGCCTCAGTGGCTCAGCCTCAGACTCTGCAACCTCCAATTGGAGAGCTGAACACTGAACAGGCTCCTCCCACATTTGGGACCATTGGGAGGTGACAATGACGCATCGGTCGAGAACATCCAACTAGTGAGTTCATAGAACATGATACCCTACACAGTGTTCAGGCATATACTTCAATTTTAATACAATAATGATTTTACAGATGGTTTTAAAAAAAACCTGAAACTTTAGCGACGTTGAAGCAGTCCTATACATCACCCTTATTTATACACCACCCTGTAGAACATGTCCAAGTACAGCAAAATTAGAGGTTTTCGGAAGTGACGAGAAGGCGATTTGTGTTCTACAGTGTTCAAGTATATAATTCAATATGAATAAAATAAAGATTGCAAAAGTCACATAAATAAATTAATTCTGGGTTTTCCTGTTGTATGTATCCTTTGTGTTGTCCTTAAAGGGGAACCCAAACACAAAATTTTTTTTTCTGAAAACCATTGAGAATCATGAATCACGGTCTAATTTGAAGGGGTAAAAAATGTGAATTTTTTTTTGTTGCTGATCACAAAGCGTCCAATAAAGCCCGAGAGTGTCGATTTTAAATTTCACCAGTAACATCACATCTATAACGCATATTAATCGGAACGGCAGCTTTAGATGGAGAAACAGTGGATGATGAGGTTGGATTCCGATACCGATTCCACCATCGTTCGCAACACCGATGGTTCTCAGAATGTCGAAAATGATCAGTGGGATTTTGAAGAAACTTTTGGAGACAAAATTGGTACTTGAAATTTTTTCGGGGGTAATTGTGGAGCCGAATTGTTGGATGGAGGGTGTGGGATGGTGGTGGTGTCGTACTCAATGATGCAGACCCAAGCGTGCAACCATTAGATGATGTCACCAGCTATCACAGGATATTATATTTCCTCCCTTCTAGATAAGGAACATATAACCTCTCCAAAACCAGTGGAAGGTATATCTTTTGTTTAAACCAGGGCAGTCAAATCAGTCATTGTGTGTGACTATATAAATACACCTGAGTCAAGCAGTTTAACTCGTTCCGCAGATAAAGGGTATAATTCCTTCCAATGCATAACAAACTTTGAATACATGAAATAACAATGAACAATGACAGCTTAAAATGGAGTTTATCTAAAAATGGCAGCTTGACATTTGTCATTACCCATAAAACAGAGAATCATAACTTCTCAGATTCCTTAAAACACTTTCCACCATTACAACTGAAGTTTGTTTGGCAATCTATCCCTAACACTTAACCGTATAAGTGAAGTTGGTATGCTATGACATTTGACTCGACCTTTATACCAGACATAAAAGGATGAGATGATTGTGACTGCCTTGAATCAGAGTTAGGAATGTCCTCGTGTGCTGGTGCTGGTGCTGATTGTACAGCCTGAGGAATCACTGCGATGATTTGTGGTGACGGTCTCGTGACAAGGTCATCTTCACCTCTCCCTTTTCACCCAGAGCATTTGATCCACTCTGAAGAACTTCACACTTGTCTTTGAACCATTTTTACCAGACTTTGAATCAACGGTTGTGAGATGGTCTAACCTGTGATTTATTCTCCTGGCACTCACAGCAGATAGGTACGAGATCCCTTACTATCCACAAAATACCCTCATAACGTTTAGACCCCCCCCCCCAAGACCATTAAGACCCCTGATACATTTAAGACACTAAACCAAATAGGCCCATAAAACCATTTAGACTACTTTCTACCCTGAGACCCTTTACACCCATTTAGGGTCTTCATGGGTTTAAGGGTCCTTTCACCGGACAAAAACGAATGGCATATTTTTCATCAATTCAGGATACAAT
Source organism: Eptatretus burgeri (assembly GCF_056783735.1). Lineage (NCBI taxonomy): Eukaryota > Metazoa > Chordata > Myxini > Myxiniformes > Myxinidae > Eptatretus > Eptatretus burgeri. The sequence continues at coordinate 25,523,477 of NC_140966.1, read as the reverse complement.
CATGTTTATCAGGCAGGCCTTTCAGCCCCCACTGGCCCCCTAATTTCCTATCGATTCAAACTGAAAATCAACTTTATCACCCAATGAACCCCAACTTCGACCGCCCTACGTTGGGAGACAAGTGTCTGTCCCATTTGAGAGTTGGGACTATTCATTGAATATTGCTAGTGGATAATAAAAAACAAAAAGAACGAATCGGCGGGGTCTCGTTTGAAACGAGAGATGATATAACTTAAATGTCACGTGACATAAAAACGATGGTTGTGTTGATAACACCACGTGACCACAGTCAAAGCAAAATAAGTACAATGCAAGTCTGTGATTGGACGGATATTTTGTATCGTGAAGAAATTAAATAAACATTCAACGTGATTGCGCAGCACGTCGCGAAACGTCAAATAAACGTCATGACGCAATCGCGCAAGTCCCCTCGCACAGGATAAACGTGATACCAAAGTTCCATTTTAAGATATTTGATCGATCGAAACGTCACGTCAAACTAAAGTCCTTAAAAGTAAACGAAAAAAAACGGGACGCTCCATGAGTGAAATTGAACGTAAAAGATTCCAGCACGTAAAAGCGATATTGTAATCGAAATGTTGACGTTTTTAATCTATCCTGAGATATCTGCTGCATAAATTTACTTTTGAAGCTCCTGTCAAGAGAAAATGTGAGGAAGATGTGACATCGTCCGTCGACGGCTCTTCCCAGCGGTGACGTCACGCGGCGTGGGTTGGAGCCGACTGCCGAGGCGCGTTGCATTGTGGGTTCGGCTTTTTTCGGGCCTTCGGATCTTTTGACGGGAAAAGCCGAAGGTTGTGCGAAAATTTTACAGAAGCGTCGTACGTGCACAAAAGAGGTGAAATAGTCGTTCGACATTGGTGCTGCGGAATAAAAAAAAGCACGAGGGACGATCGGCTGCTTTTGAAGGCTTCGGGATGGATTCGGAAGATTCGACGGACGTGGGCGCCTTGGGGATGGAGGAGGTGCTTCCCGGAGGCCAAGAAACGCCCGACGGAGGCGAGATTTAAATTAATTAATTAATCGAATTTCTTTAGAGAGGAACGAAGAACGTGCTCGAGTGCTGTGGAATTGCATCACCATGACAACGATCATAATAAATCGATGACATCACCATATTATTTGATCATTAAATTTACATAAATGTGGAATCACCTTAATTGTTGGAAAGCAAGATTTCCCAGTTGTCAGGATTTTTTTTCTTTTTAAACTCGACGTTCTGACTGAATATGTTGATGCAGATTTGTTATTATTCATCCAGTGGACACACAATGAATGTGTTGTTTTCATCGAGGGGTACATCGTTTCGTCACGTGACACTTTCCCGCGTTTTCTGGTCCAATTCGGCACGGATTGATTCAAAGAAAGTGAAGTTCGTCTTGAAATTTACCTGTTGAGCTGCAGCACATGTTCATTTTTTTTTTCACCCCTCGTTCCCTCTTCCACGGATCCCTCAACCGGTACTTTCTTACCCGTTTATTGAGAATTCTTTTAATTTTTTTTTTGTCTTTTAACTTGTTGCAGTCGACTGCATTTTGTATGTCAATGTGCAGTTGAACTCGTGTGACGCGAGTTCTCTTGCAAGAGGAGGCCATTTGGCCCCCAAGCCTGCTTTTTTTTTTTTTCTTTTTTTTTGTATACCTTGTCGAGGCTCGTGTGATAGCTAACACACAACGCACATCAAGGGGGCATGAGACAAGAGGGGAGGGAGTGGGAAGGACAAAACAGTGGGGAACAGAGACATGAGATCTGTGGAAGGGAGAGGGATGGGACGGGGAACATGGGGTATACAAGATGGACATTACAGGGACTTTCAGCAAGGAAAGCAGGGAATTTGAAGGAAGTGGTCTTGGGTGGGTTAACAGGGGAAGAAAAGATCGAGGATTTGGATGGGTGACTATAAGAGGCGGTGGTGAACAGCTGTTTTGAAGGCCTGGATGGAAGAATGGGATTGAACAGAGTGAGGGAGTTTATTACAAAAGCGGGGAAAAAAGAAGAATGAAAGAGTGAAGATGAGCAGTGATTCGTGATTTTGGTACTTTTAATAGGAGGTTGCTGGCGGACCTTGAGCGCCCTGCAGAAATGTGGTGGGGACAAATCGCAGAGAGAGCAGGGGGGGCGAGGCTGGAGAGGAGTCGGCAGAAGACAGAAAGACCACCGACCAACCTGCGGTGATTGAGTGAGAGACCTAAAGGCTCAGCCTCATTGCGGGAGATGCCAATGATCCGAAATGCCTTGGTTTCTACAGCGTGAAGCCGAGAAAGGTGGGAGGCAGCAGCACCAGCCCAGAGGGGAGAGCAGTACTCCATCAGGCTGCGGACAAAAGCTTTGTAAGTGGTCAGGAGCTCAGGTGGGCCGAGCAAGGACTTTGCACGACGGAGGATTCCCAGTCGGCGACTGGCTTGGGAGGCAAGGTTTGAAATGTGGCTTTCCCAGGAATGGTCGTGGCAGATAGTGAGACCCAAAAGCTTGAAAGAAAGGACTTCTTCCAGAGGATTGTTAAGAAAGTGGATGGGGGGGGGGGTTTCTAAACGGTCCTTTCGAAGAGACATAGTGAGAGTGTGAGATTTGTCCGGATTGAAAGACATATTCCACGTGTTGGACCAGTTTGTGATTTTTATCCAGATCTGCAGTGATCGAAGAAGCTGCTGCTTGCCGGTCTGAGGGATGACCGATGGTACGGCAGAGGGTGGAGGCATCAGCAAAGAGATATAGAGGATTTTCCAGAGAATCGGAGGGATCATTGATGAAAACCAGAAAAAGAACAGGGCCCAGAACGCTACCTTGAGGAACTCCAGCCTGGACAGAAAGGGGGATGAAAGAACTCCATTTAGGGCCACATGTTGACTGTGACAGGAGAGGAAGTCTGCGAGATGGCCTTGGATACCATAGGAATAGAGTTTGGTGAGCAGGGCAGGGTGCCAGACTGTGTCAAAAGCACGTGATATGTCCAGGGATACGGCTCGGATTTCTTGTCTGGCATTGAGGACCTCCATCCATTGTTTGGAGAGCAGAAGCAGCATATCCAGGGTAGAGTGACCTGGTCTGAAACCAAATTGATGATCAGAAATCAAGCCATTGGAGAAGAGGAAGGATTTAATGTCTGAAGCGATGATGGATTCCATAACCTTGCTGATGATTGGGAGAAGGCTGATTGGTCTGCAGTTGCAGGGATCTGTTTTTGCACCTTTTTTATGCAGGGCAGTGATGTTTGCTGATTTCCAAGCAGATGGCAGATGACCTTGAGCAAATGAGAGGGTGAATAAAACACAGAGAGGGTAAGCAAGAACAGAAGAGCAGGCTTTGAGGACACATGAGCTGATGCCGTCTGGACCAGTTGTAGAATCTGAGTCGAGGTTTGACAGCAAGCTCTCCACCTTGTCAGGAGAAAAGGACGCAGAGTCCAGGGACAGTTGGGTACAACTGCGTAAGGTGGGTAGAGAAAGTGATGGGTTTTGGACACAACATTTATCTGCAAACACCGAGTTTAGGCATTCAGCTTTTTCACGTGTGGTATCAGCAGTACGGCCATTTGAGGTAAGGGAGGGGATGGAGGGGGAACACACACCAGAAACAGATTTGATTAGATGCCACCAGGATTTTGAGGAGGGAGAGAGGTTTGAGAGTTCAGACTTGAGATTAGAAAGATGCTCTTTTCTGGCTCTCCTGAGGGTAGATACACACTTGTTCCGAGCTTTATGGAAGGAACTGAGATTGCCCTAAGTTGGGTTTGCTTTTCATGAAGCGAAGGCAAGTTGTTTCAGTACTACTGCCTCAACACAAGCTTCAGTGAAACAAGGGCGGGAGAAAGGGTAGGACAACTGAAGACGAGAGCCCGGATATATCTGTGCGTGAGGGAGAGCAAGTTTCTTTGAAAGAATTCCCAGGACAAGTTGATGTTGGAGAAAGTAGCGATAGGAGACCAGTCTATAAGTTTGATGGCTGCTTGGCGACCCTGCCAGTCAGCTTGAGTGAAATGCCAGACTCGACGGTGGTGAGGTGGTTCTCTGATAACAGCCATAGAGATGTCCACTTTGACAAGGACATTGTCAGAAGAATCGATTGGAGCGGAGGAAGAGCAGCAGATATTGTCAGGGAAATTTGTCAAAATCAGATCCAGAAGAGATGGAGTACCATTGGTTGAGATCCGGGTCGGGAAGTTGACCGATTGAGTCAGTCCCAATGAGTCGCAGAAAGCTTTTGCTGAAGTCCCATGACAGATGAGAGAGGTACCCACACCGAGCCAACTGGCATGATGACAATTGAAGTCGCCACATATGAGGAAGAGAGAGTTTGGATGAGAAGATAGAAGTTGGTCCATGTTTTGTGATAGTGAGGTGTAGATGGAGTCATCACTGTTAGGTGGACGGTGCAGTACACATATAAACATGAGGTGCGAGTGGAGGGGAAGCCGTAGCCAGAGGTATTCCTGGGGGTGTGAGGGAGTGAGGGCAGTGCATGCAGAGTGAGGAATAGAGTCTTTGATGAAGTGAGCAACTCCTCCACCAGGACGAGGCTCAGGTCTGTCATACCGGAGGAGGGAGTAACTCGGGAGAGATACTTGGGGTGTCAGACATGTCTTGGGGGAGGAAAGTTTCTGTAAGGCAGATTATGTCTGGTTTGTCAGTGGCAACTTGTATGGAAAGATATGAAAGGTTTGAGCGAAGTCCCCGGATATTTGAGGTCCACACTTTTAATGAAGAGGTCGGGGAGGAGGCTTTGGGTGCAGGGGGGGGGGGGGGGAGGGTAGGACAAGGGACGAGGGGAGGGGAGGTAAGGAGGGTTGTTGAAAGAGTGTGGGGGATTGCAGAATATCTGGGGAAGGGGGCCGGATGAGGAGGAGAAACAGCTCTGTGGTGCTGGTGGAGAGGGGGGGGGGACAAGAGAGCGGGAAGAAGGCAATTGAGGATTTGAGGAGGTGGAGTGAAGAGATTGAGGTGAGAGGGCAGTGGAAAGAGGCAGCTTTGTGGATGAGAGGGGGACAACTTTGAGAAGGATGAGTGAGGGGGATGAATGTTGGGAGAAAGGTGAGGGGGGAGTTTTTGAGAGAAGTGAGAGGGAGGCTTGGAGGGAGAAGAGTGGGATGGTTGCTTTGAGAGTGAGGGGTGAGAGGGGTGAGTTGGCACTGAAGTTGGAAAAAAAGAGTGGTTGATGGAAAGCGAACATTCATAGCAAACTGGGGTTTTTTAAGTTTTAGGTCAGAGATGTGATTTAACAAAATTCTATACGGATGCAATAAAGGCGAATTCAAAGAATGGAGAGAAGAAACGCTGTAACAGTTGGATTTTTTAGGCAAGGTATGAAGGAGAGGTCAAATTGGGAGCAGTCTGTTTAGCAGAAGAGTAGTGCATTATGAGACAGTAAAGAGTACCACATGTGTGAAAGAGGAAGATGAAGCATTACAAGAGATTGTTTTGTTATTATAATTAATGTTTGAGAGAGTTTTCAACAGATTAGGTCATGGAAGTGTTGTAGAAAAAAATTGAGGAAGAAAAAGAAGAAGAAGAAGAGATGAAAATGAAGAAGAATCGAGACTCTTGAGTGTGTAAGGAGAAAGGTAGTGCTTTTTTTTTGTTTGTTTTTTTATTTAAGATAAGAAATATAGTGTTTATTTGGGAGGGATGGGGGACGTTAGGAAAGTGGGGAAGATAGAAATTGAAGGTAATGGGGAGAAAAAACAAAGAAACACGATCGTACACCGAAGGGAACCGGTAGGCCTGAAGCCTCAAGGGTAGGCCACAAGCACCCGGTAAGACAAGGTCGACAAAATCTCAGAAAATAGCACGATTTTTGAAACAAAACCGAACTAGGAACACATAGTAACATGTAGGTGAGAAAATAAACAGTTAAAACGGGACAGATAATGAATGGAAACTTAACTTTGAGATCGTCAGCAGAGAGCCCCAAAGGAGACCTGTCGACGCTCCAAAACCGGAACCGGAAGTCAATGGCGGTGTTTGGCTCTTGCTTCATGGTGTTTGGCCATGCTTTGTCCTTTTTAAATACTGAGCATCGAACAATTATAGGAAGCAGCACATACAGTACTTGAAAAAAGTATGGTATCGGGTCATACACAAAATAGGTGAATTTCGTTTTGAAAACCACTTCGCTCCCCCTCCCCTCCCCATTCCCTCACCCTCCCCTTCTCCTTCCATTCCCTCCCCTCCCCTCTCCTTCCCTCCGCTCCCTTCCCCCTATCCTTCCCTCCCTCCTTTCCTTCCCCCCCTCTCCCCCTCCCTTCCCCTCTTCCCTCCCCTTCTCTCCCTCCCCTTCCCCTCCCCTAGCTTCCCTCCTTTCCTTCCCTCCCCTCTCCTTCCCTCCCCTCTTCTTCCCTCCCCTCCCTTCCCCCTATCCTTCCCTCCCTCCTTTCTGTGCTGTATGGGCGTGAAGTGCTGTATGGGCGTGAAGTGCTTATGATAGTAGTCACGTGGTTGGGTTACATATATCGTTACTCGCCCGCTAGAGGCTTGTAGTAGTGTACATCCGAGCACGCAATAAAGCAGAGTTACTAGTACACTCTCACTCTCGTATCTCGCTGCCCCTCGGACACTACAATTGGTGACGAGGATGGGATCGGATCACTGCTCATGGCAAAGTGCCTGTTTTCATCGGCGATGACTGAGTTGTTTCCGGAGCAATTGGATTGCCAGGCGCACATGGCGCTTGTTGGCCGGGGTGGGGGCGCTTGATGTGGCAGTTGGGGGCAAGTCCGTCGAGGGTGTCACCTCGACCTAGCCAGGAGGCGTCTGAGCCTGGGCCGTCTGGCGGCGCTGGCCGCTCAGGGCGGATCAGGAGACGACCGCAGTACTTGGAGGATTTTGCATGATTAATGTCATTTTGTCACTAGTTGATCTTTGTGTCATTTTGTGTCAGTGTCAATGATTTTTCATTAGTGTCATTTTGTCGTTTATAATTGTCATTTTATAATTATAATTGTCATTTTATAATTATAATTTTGGAAGGGGAGGAGTGTGCTGTGTGGGCGTGGAGTGCTGTATGGGCGTGGAGTGCTGTATGGGCGTGGAGTGCTTATGATAGTAGTCATGTGGTTGGGTTACATATATCATTACTCGCCCGCTAGAGGCTTGTAGTAGTGTACATCCGAGCACGCAATAAAGCAGAGTTACTACTACACTCTCACTCTCGTATCTCGCTGCACCTCGGACACTACACTTTCCTTCCCTCCCCTCCCCCTATCCTTCTCTCCCTCCTTTCCTACCTCTCCCTCTCCCCCTCTCCCTCCCTCCTCCCCTCCCCCTCTCCATCTCCCTCTCCCCCTCTGCCTCCCCCTCCCTCTCCCCTCCCCTCTTCCCCTCTTACCCTCCTCCCTCCCCTTCTCCCCTCCACCCTCCACCCAACCCCAAGCGATGCCCGGTAACGCTTCACCCGACCCCCCCCCTAATGACACGTGACTCCAACAAAATTCACCCTCCCCCCTCGATAGTTCCATATTGGGCGCTATTGCCTGATGACGTCACATGACTGTGGCACCTTCCACCACCACCCCACCAACACCCACCCACACACCCCTACATCCCCCTCCCCCTGTTGTTACTTCTGCCACCAAAGGTGGTTGGACGTTATGTTTTCACCTCTGTCTGTCTGTCTGTGAACTGAATATCTCAAACAGTTGTGGTCACATTTAGACGAAGCTTGGTGGGCAGGTTTGGTATGCAACAAGGAAGAATTTATTCGATTTTGGTGAAGATCCTCATCCGGATCCAAAAATTTAAAATGTGATTCTTCACCATTGAGTGAGAGAGCTAAAACGATATATACCCTGAGATCTGAAAAAGTTTTGGATGGATTCGGAAGAAACTGGGTAGATTGAGTTGGTTAGGTGACAAGAACAAGCGAATTATATTTCAGTTCAGGCCCGAATCCAGATCCAGCCTATTAGTGGGATACAAATCGTAAACTAATCGGCCTGGTGGAGGTATGCCCTCTCCTGAGTGCCCTACTAGTTGTTGATGTTATTATTGTTTTGTATGCAGCCTGTGTCGTGAATGTACCGAATTAGACTAGGTAAATTTTCCAAAAATCTTAATCACGAAGGCAAATGGTGTTAATTTATGGCAAACAAGCTATTTAGGGGTATTGAAGGGTGCGGAACTCAAATCTGATGTATTCCAAGCTCAAAAATGGCCGATAATGCCTTAGCATTGAGAAATCCAAGATGGCCACCAACGACGGGCTGAAATGTATTTATGTTCATATCCTTTTGACTAAACAAGGTAGAAACTTGAATGAAATGTTCCTTTGGAAGTTTTTCATATATGGGGAATCCAATGCCATATTCAGTTTTGATATAAAATGTGAAGAAACTGAAAGTCATATTTATTGCAAAAATTGTCTTTTTTGAAGATGAATAATTCATCCACCAGATAAGATCCACAAGCCCCATTCCTCTCCCTCCCTACCAGGAACACAGACCGCCCATTTTTTTAAAGCCCGGAGGCACTATGTATGATTTAAATGTTAGCAGGAAACATATTAAGGATGCAATACCCATTTTGGCTTAGCAAAGTAAGGTTCCCCCAAATAACACTGACTCGCTTTGACGTAAACCAACATTTGACAAGCAATTTGTTTATTTGTAACACGAGAACAATGACAATAATTTTGGATTTAATCGTGCATGAATTGCATGAGTTTATCATATTTGCTGCCAGAGCGTTATATACAGTCCTTCATTGTGTGTACAGGTAGATGTGCACACATGAACTTATTCCCAGTCGTCATGACTGTTCCGGCAGTTGTCGCCAAGTTTCCTGCAGTTGCATGCCTCTGCATTTCATGCGAATTTTCCTGCAGCGTTGGCTGAGGCACCCCTTTGTACAACCACATGAGGTGATCTCCCTGCATGCTTTCGGGATAGATGGCAGAGAGAGTAGCCGTGGCGCTAACTGACCGTCCAGGTGCATCCATCCCATTTCGGTCACTGGAGGAATAGCAGGATATGGTGAGTGTGCTTGGTTCCAGACACTTTCTTGATAGTGTGAACGCATGATGTGAAACTTTGCTGCATCTGAGGTTGGTGGCAGAGTCTCTTGTGCACGGCCGATACAAAACAACTCGAGTCTTGCTTTGTTGCATGTATCGACCTCGGGCACGCCATATATCTTGCAGATGAATTTCTCTGTTGATATAGCTATGTTTTTGGTTAGAGGGCCCTTGCCTAGGCCAATCAGATCAGTATGATGTTGCTGGAACACCTGCCAGGCTGTTTTCTTTCCGTGGCAACTGAACTGAGACACACTATCACAGCCGGTTACGGCATGGAAGGCAAGTAGTGTGTCCACTTGACCAGCAGATAGCGAATTTCATGTACTTGGAAATGCTTTGGAGCCTTCGACGACCCAGCTTTCATGTGGAGACGTGTACATTTCATTCTGTCATAGTGTGCTATAAGTAGAAGAAACACATCTGTATCACGTACTGACACAACTATCGTTTCCATATCAACATGAATGCTGTGCCAAATCAGCCGGGTATCAGCTTCTTCGTGGTCAGCCCTCAGAGAGGAGACTTTGAGATCTGGATCAGATGACTTGACAGTGGTCGCTTCGGCGAACCCTCCTGCTACTACAACCACTGGTCCATCTCTCAGGCTGTGTTCAATCAGATGGTTTGAAAGTAGTAAAGCGAGATTTGCTTTATTTTCCTCGAGTGCCATAAAGCGAAAGCAGTCTGATGGGAGAGGAACTGATGGCTCGTTGGCTATTTGACGATGTACCGGTCGGTGGCGCTGCTTGCGTTTGGTCCTGGTACCTGCTTTTATTGATTCGCCTTGATACCTGTCGAAGACTATGTCGATCCTCTGGTATTTTGCTCCCATCTTCAACACATTGTTAGCAAATGTGTTGTCATAGTCACCAAACGTTCCAATGTCAGGCGGCTTTCCAAGTGCCATTACGAGTGCTTGGCCATCAATGAGCAGGCAGGCAGCTGGGTTCATCGAGTGTAACATTTGCAGGACTTTGGACTTGTTGCGTCAGTATGTTTGCTAACACAGACTTGTTGGTGGAATGTAGACTACCACTAGTTGTGGCCAAAGATAGTGGGACTGTCATGAGTTCAAGCTTGAGGATGTTTTTTAGGTTTACCTCGCGCCCTGCTCTATAAGCTGTTATGAGCCTTTGTAGAATGTTCCTGTCCACTTTGATAGTGTTTTGCTTGCCCTTGGAAAGTTGCACGACTTCGTACAAAGAGGTATATGTATTGGCATATGTCAAGCTGCTTGTAGATCTTATCTGGTCAACGAATTATTCATCTTGAATCGGTTTCTTCACATTATATATCAAAACTGAATATGGCATTGGATTCCCCATATATTAAAAACTTCCAAAGGAACATTTCATTCAAGTTTCTACCTTGTTTAGTCAAAAATATATGAACATAAATACATTTCAGCCCGTCGTTGGTGGCCATCTTGGATTTCTCAATTTTAAGGCATTATCGGCCATTTTTGAGCTTGGTATACATCAGATTTGAGTTCAGCACCCCTCAACACCCCGAAATAGCTTGTATGCCATAAATTAACACCATTTGCTTTCAGCACTTTAAATATCCACATTTTCTCAAATTTTGTCTAGTCTAAATACAACAGAATGAGAACCAAGTTGTGGAAGGCAGCTTTGATGGTGAAGGGGACTGCGCAAGTTGCGCCTGGAGTTGAGGTGATCAATGTGCATGGAGGACACAGTCTGGTGCTCTCGCCTTGCCTTGTAGCTTGATGGGTTTTACCGATTCTGTTTATTCAACCGATCATCAGGGAGGGGTGAGACCAGGAATGATGGGACCGAGAGGGATGAGGCCGAGAGGGATGAGACCGCTGGGCGTGCACCGGAAGCCACACAGGAGGTCGATTTACATCGTTGCAATCTACATTGGGAGGTTGATCTATATCTACACTGTCGGAGAGGTCGTGCGGAACTCCATTGTCGCCACTTCGGGGATGGACGGGTTGGGTTAGGAGGTGCAACATCCATATGAAGATGGCTTTGTCCATGAATTGACGTTGCTTGCTATGGTTAAGCTGGATGCTTCAGAACCAAGGAGTACAGATAAGGAGAAAGCTTGGTCCATGATGTGTGGTTCCTTGCTGCTGGAGGCTTCAGGACTGGGGAATGTATATATATATATATATATATATATATATATATATATATATATATATATATATATATATATATATATATATATTGCTGCGGATTCGCGCCCGCCGGCGTGCGAGCGGCCACGTAACTCGAATCGGGGCACGTCGCCCACCGGACGGACAATCCCGTCGTGACCCTCTCGGACTAACGCCGGGAACTAGTCACGGGTGGGCCTTTCGGCCTCACCACGATCGTGCCAATCGGCCCCCCGCGTGGGATAGGGTTGCTCGCCAAATTCGACCTACCTAAGTACCCACACGGAGGGTAGACCGGGCGATCGCACCTCGCCGCAGGTCGACTTCGGACACGAGCCACTTTAAGTGACCCGTTCCGTACTATCGGGATAACCGAGCGGTGTTATCGTCAACCTCAACGGTTCGATTAATTATTGGGCGTATTTAGCCCACGACCAACCCTTTTCGTGAAGTAAGATGGAGATTCAATAAAGGAAAAGACTAAGCGAAACGGGAAAAACAGTTCAACATAAAGCACATTTATTCCGCGGCAAACGGAAAGCACACATATACAATTATGCACCAAAAGCAAATGTAAAAGAGAAACACACAATTCTGCACAAAAAGCAAATGCAACAATGCAGATCTACTACCGACTACCGAGCACACGGCAACACTTATACAGTTTTACTTCACAGACGGCGCCGACAACACATATACTCAAAGCAAAAGAAAAAGGGACCACCCTCCACTACAAGGGGGCAGACGGGCCTGGGGCCGAGACCGCGTCGAGCCTACAAAATGGGCCGCAAAATGGCGGTGGCGCCCCGACTCCGCGGGCCTCGCTGGCACTGCCTGGAATGGGGTGGGAACGGGGCCCCCTTCTCACACTATCTCAGCGCGGGGGGGAAACAGGAGGGGGTTGTTGATGCTCGGGGGAATGAGGATATCTCGCTGGCTTGGGTCCCGCGACGAGCGTCTCCACCGCGACCTCGGTCGCGTTACCGGCCTCCCCTCTCCGCAGCTCCCCGACTCTGACACGAGCGCCCTCTAGACTGCCTTCGCTGCCGCCACAACTCTCCAACTCTCCCACTCTCCACTCTTCTCAACTCCGTCCAACTGCGTCCAACTGCGTCCAACTGCTTTCCTCTTCTCAGAAACTCTCAACTCTTTCCAACTCAACTGCCAACTCTTCCCAACTCAACTGCCTTTTTGGCGAGCAAACGCGGCCCTTTATAGCCCCCGGGGCTTCGCTCCTTCACCTTCGACCCTTCACCTCTGGCTGGCTCCCCATTGGACAGAGGAAAAGTGGGCGTGAATGATTTTTGATCCGCGAATCTGCATATAGCGATTATACTCCGACGCACCTGGAGGCGGGGCCAAATCGCCCCACGCTCGCTGATAGGACGGAACAGAAGTGGGCGTGAATCGTTTTTGATCCGATTTCTCGGAAAGGCTGGTGTTTTTGCACCCGCTGCTCGGTGCGCGCCCTGTACGAGTCCAGGATCGGTGTCCACAAGCGGCGCGGGAATGGCGGTGATGCGATGGTTGCGAGAGCGAGATGTGACGGCAAGGGTCGTGGGTCAGGTCAGGTATGGGAGCATGTGCCAGAACAGCGCGTCGCTGCGTCCACTTTCCGCCGGTACTCCAGGGGCCTCCGTCTGGCCATCCCCCAGCAGATGCCAGGCCCATCCCCATCTCCTTGAGATGATGGTCAACCTGCTGCAACCATGAGGCACGTGGTCGGCCCACTGGCCTCCTCCACTCATGAGACTCCCTCGCTGAGAGAATCTGGTGAGCAGGATCAGCGTCAGGAAAACGAGCCACATGTCCATACAGCCGCAGCTGACGCTCACGGACTATGCAGGTAACAAATCTCATCCGAGTCTCTCTCAGCAACCGCTCGTTGGACACAAAATCCGACCAGCGATAGCCAAGGATTCTCCGAAGAGACCTGGTACCAAAGGAATTAAGTCTCCGTCTCAGATCCTTGGTCAAAGTCCAAGTCTCGCACCCATAGAGCAAGACTGGAAGTACCAAGGACCTGAAGACTCGGACTTTCGTCCTCCCGCACAGGTACCGGCAGCGCCACACCCCATGATCCAGTGAATCCATGACTCACCAGGCCCGACCCAGACGTCTATTGACCTCCGGCTCACAACCTGCGGAGACATGAATATCACTGCCAAGGTAAGTGAATCTATCCTTGACCTCAACATCCTCACCACAAACAGACACAGACAGGACAGCAGCATCCAAGATGTCACCGAAAGCCTGGATCTTAGTTTTGACCCAAGAAATCCGTAATCCCAATGGCTCCGACTCCTCATTCAGCACCTCGAGGGCCCCCAAGAGGATGTCTAAAGTCTCCGCAAAGATGACTGCATCATCTGCAAAATCAAGGTCCGAGATCTTGACATTGCCAAACGATGCACCGCAACTTGATCTCTCCGACATCCTCCCAAAAATCCAGTCCATACAAGTGCTGAAAAGTGTGGGGGCAAGTACACATCCCTGACGAACTCCAGTAACAACTGGAAATAAGTCAGAGATGGTACCACCACACTTCACAACACTCTCAGTACCAGAGTAGAGTTCAGACATCAGATCGATCAGTTTCGGTGGCACCCCACGAAGACCAAGAATTCTCCAGAGGACATCCCGATTCACTGAATCGAACGCTTTACAGAGATCAACATAGGCTGCAAGCAGCCCCTGCCGAAACTCTCGTCTGCGTTCGGTGAGGACACGAAGTGCAAGGATACGGTCAATCGTTGACCTCTTTGGTGTAAAGCCTGACTGCTCTGGACACTGGTGCTCAAGCAGATGGTGGCGAACCCTATCAAGTATTATCTGAGCAAAGACCTTGCCCGGCACTGAGAGCAGCGTCACCCCTCGGTAGTTGTTGCAGTCTTGGCGATCACCCTTCCCTTTCCAGAGAGGGACAACAAGGCCCCTCTTCCAGTCAGTTGGGATGATGCCTGTGTTCCAGGCAGAGCACAAAACTGCATGCAACGACACGAGTGCAGCATTTCCACCAGCCTTGAGAAGTTCAGCATGGATGCCACAGATCCCTGGAGCTTTGCCCCGTTTCAACTTGTTCACCGCAGCCCGTGTTTCCACAAGCGATGGTGGACCACAGTTGATTTGAGGGTCAGCAACAGGGATTGTAACACCCTTGACGTCCAACTCGACAGCTGGGGGATCAGCCTGGTACAACCGCTCAAAGTAACCGGCCCAGCGGGCCTTCACTTCAGACTCCTCTGTCAAGAGCCTACCACTCTCTGCTCGAACTGCAGTGCTCCGAGGGATGGGCTTGGATGAACGTAATGCGCGAATTCCCCTGTAAGCGGGACGAGAATCACCTGTCCACAGGTTCCTCGCACATAGGCCTCCTTGTCCACCCTCAGTGCACGTACAGTTTTACGCCTCAGCTCCCTGAACAGCTCAGCTCTGCCATTCAGCCTGGCCCTGCGACTCTGGTCAATGGTATCCAGTGTCCCTTGAGAGACAAAATTCTTCTTTGCCCTGCGGTGAACTCCAAGGCATCCACCGGCAACATCAAGGACGGTGGTCTTGAAGGTGCTCCACAACTCTTCAGGACTCCCCAAAGCACCCAGACCCCCCAAGTGTCCACTCAGCCTGTTCGCAAACTCCTCAGCTACTCTCTCATCCCTGAGCTTGACAACATCCAGCCTAGGCTGGGATGGTACCATTCTCCAGGATTTAAGGTGCAGCTTTAGAGTTGCTCCAACAAGCCTGTGGTCAGTATTGAGGAACTGAGCACTCCGGTAGACCCTGCAGTTCTGGATCATCCTCCAACGACCGTCAATGAGTACATGGTCAATCTCCTTTGCCACACCGCCAGCGTTGGAATACCAAGTCCAGCGATGAGCTTGCGGGCGCTGAAACCATGAACCAGCCACCCTAAGTCCATGACTTCTTGCAAAGTCAAGGAACTTAGTGCTATTCTGGTTCATAGTTCCTGACCCATGGGGACCAACACACACCTCATAACCATCCCTATCAGTTCCAGTCGATGCATTGAAATCCCCCAAGACTAGAAGTGTATCTCGTCTGGGGCACTGATCAACCACAGACTCGAGTGTGGCGTAGAATGTGTCCTTCACGGTGAGATCACTCGCCTCAGTCGGAGCATAAATAGAGACCAGGGAAATAACACCTAAGGAGTGGCGAATCCTTAATCTCATAATATGCTCGTTGACCGGTGTTACCTCAATTATCATTGGGGTCAGCTTATTGGACACAGCTACAGCAACTCCTTGGGTATGGTAACCATCAGAGCGACCAGACCAATAGTAGGTGTAACCACCCACCATTATCTCGCCGCAATCCGGTCTCCGAACCTCAGAGAGAGCTGCAATCCCGATGTCCACACGCTTGAGCTCAGATGATAACAGAGACAGGTGATCATCCTCTCTTAGGGATAGGACATTCCAGGCACCCACCCGAAGGGACCGCCTCAGGTTAACCCAAGGAGACCGCCGTCTGGTGGACGACACCTCAGCACCACTCCGACACACTCTCCCGCAATCTGACCCGAGAATGTTACCCCGTGGTTTCCCTCCTATCATCAAAGATTGGGGGTCCCGAAGGCTTTGCCCCAATCCTGTCATCCGTTAAGCTGCCCTGCGAAGGGAAGCTGCACAGGAGGTACTCCCACGGAGTGGGTTTTCAGATTTTTTTGCGTTTTTGCGTTTTGCGGAATGAGGCGTTTTACGGTGGCCGGAGTGCAAATCCTGCCACCAACCTCCTAATAAGAAGTAACCCAACTGCAGGAGGACGTCTGCAGACACAGTTGGGCACTAGATATGGATGGCCGTTGGCTCACAAGGAGCTCCTCCGCCCTTTGACAGGTTTTGTTTTTTAATCCTGCTGGGTGTCCATATCCAAACACGCTCCTCACCAGAAAACCTGGTGGGGGAGACGGTTTAGTCGCCGACAACCCGACCATGGAACAGGTTAGTACAGGTTTACATGGTACCTGTAGCAGGTCACAGATCGAATCTGACCTGACTTGGCAAGGGTCGTGGCTGTGGTTGTAAAGCGGCGTTGCGGTTGGTGGTTGTTGTGTGATGGCTGTTGAGACGTGGTTGGTGGTGGTTGTGGTGGTAGTAATGGCGGCTGGTCCAAAATAAAGATAGTAAAAGAAAAACGGCTATCCTGAAGGGTCGCAGCCCGAATGAATGACATTTATTCCCTCTAAACAACGGGTTTGGGCCTAACTACACATATACTTACAGAGATATCTCACCTAAGGGACCTGAATGGTGGTTTGCGAATTTCGTCAACCACAACACTACCCCCTCCCCTTTTTACAGACTCGTCCCGAGTCGTCAAATTTTCGTGCGCCATCATGTGTAGTTTTCCCCTAGTACATTTTACCTACGGATCCCTGAGTGCGACATTCATGGTATTCGTGTCCCCAAAATAAATAACCTGAGGGCTGAGTAACTACCTAAACAAACCCACTCACACGGACGACTTAAATAAAATTGCCGGCGCTAAGACAGACATGCCGGGGGCGCACTCATATTTACAGTACATCTTAACCTTAACTTACAAATTTTACACTAAACCATGGCCCAGGATCAATGGACTCTGCAAAAAAAAGCAGTTAGCAGGGAGCCAGGCTGCTCGCATGCAGTCCCTGGCTCAAACAATGCAGGTGACAGGGAAACGTGGCCGGCTGCTCACACGCAGTCCAAGGCCTTCCCTTTTGAACTGAACGCAGTGAACCACAACGGTGCATGGGCTGCACAAACGCAGTCTCCGTGCCAGCTCAAGTGGCACACGCAATGAGCACAACGGATGGATGGATGGATGGATGAATGGATGAACGCAAACACGGTGCACGGGCCGCCACTGCAGGCCCGTGTTGTAGCTACCAACAGGGCAGTTCTTGCAGCTTGCAAACTGTTGCTTTCTGATCCTGGCGCACATGGCAATGAACAGGGGGGGCAAGCAAAAATTGAGCGGGGCTGGTGAACAGGGGCAGTGGGCATGGCATGGCAAAGGTGATCAGGCAACCACAGCCTGCAGAACAAGGCCGCTGCAGGCAAACACAGCTGGCAGATGAACTGGCCGGCACAGGCCTTGCAGAAAACAGCTGCAGACGATCCGGCCGGTACAGGCCTTGCAGCACAGCAGCTGCAGCCGATCCAGCCGGTACAGGCCTTGCAGCAAACAACAGCTGCCGATGAAGTGGGCCGGCACAGGCCTTGCAGCAACGCAGCCAGCAGATTAAGCTGGCCAGCCTTTGCCGTTCAGTGGAGGTTGGTGGAGGGAGTGTGGTGGTGCTGGCCACTCGGAAGGCGGGCTCGGACCTACCCTACGGTCTCCCTCCCAACCTATCGCCTTTGCCTGTCACTGTCCATACCCACTCCCTTAATTTGTCCAAAACCAATTTAGCCCCAACTTATTTTTTTTTGTTGTTGTTTTTACTTCCCCACTATAAATCGTCCCCTAACCCCCTGTACTGTCCTTGTTCGGCTAACCTATCCTGTCACCTAGCCTACTCCCAACCCCTACGTTCCCTTCCCGGAGGGGAACAAGGGAGAGCTAGCGTCCTGTGTCGAGGCCCAACGAAGCCTCACGATGGCCTCCCCAGAGTTCAGCGATCTATAACACAAAGTGGGTCCAGCGGCCCACAACGAGAGCGAGGGGATGGATTGTTGCGGAGGGGTACACTTCCTAATCTACCCTATCCATTTAACTGTGAAACTACCCCGGGGCTTTCAACAAGCGCCTCTCGCTTAAACTATTGGTTCTAACAACCCAGATTCCCGTCGCCTGTGTTGGTGTCCTCACAATTTCGGGCCTCGCCCCCCAAATTTTCTCTCCGTGCCCTCACACGGTCTCATGGCTGGGACACGTGGCTCCCTTTGGCAGGCACGACCCTCTGCCGATTCTCCCGCTATGGCACCCCCGGGCACTACACTGCCTCCGAGCCTACCAGCTCCCTAAACACCGGGGAGTGCCCCCCATGGCACCTTCCCTGAAACGCACACGTGGCAGGCTGGCTTCCCGGGCCCCTTTCCGAGGGTCACCCGTGCCCACAACACTGCCCACGCGGCTAATGGCGCCCCGGGCCCCCGCACCAAGCAGACGCACCCGTGCCCACTATGCTATCCCGGCCCCCCATGGGCCCTTGGCCTACCACGGCCGACTAGCCTGGTGCCCGGGGTACCCACTCAGCGATACTCACCTTTCGCAGCCACGCTCCCAGCCCGTCAACAGGGCTCCTGCACCCCTCCAAACGGGTTTCGAGCCTACTCTCCCACCAACAACAAAACGACCTCCATTTTGTAAATTTGACTAACCCCCTAACTCACTCTACACTGACCCCGGGGTCCCTTGGGCGGGAGTCACTCCTCCCCCCAATCACTCAGCGCACCATGCAGTCCCCATTCGCTCCACTCACACAGTCCCGCTGGCCTCACTCACTCATCATGTACTCACCTCACAACTTTTCAACACACACACCGCTGAACTCTGCCATCCTTCTAACTACATCCCCTAAGTAACTCGTGCTCCCACGTCGTCCCTTACACTAAAGCACGTTCCTTTTAACACTACGTAGCTAAACTACGTTAACTCTACACATCCAGAGGCTGTCACTGTCTCCAAATCTCTAAAATAACTTTTATTTCCCAACCTAAATCTGGCTACAATCCCTCCAACTAATCCATTCCACGGACCCCATGAGGACTTACCCCTGCCCCATGGAGCCGGTCTAACTAAGCTAACCCTTCCCCCTAACTAGTTTCCTCCTGTGCCCAGGTAAGGGGGTCTTCCACCCCTTGCCTGGGAATCCTGTGCACCCGAAAGCGGGGCTTGCTGGTTTTTTTTTTCTAATTGCGCAGCACCAGCGCGGCAACTCGCAGCTCGCGCACTTTGCACCTGCCCGTGACGTCATGCAGCTGCACGTGTACCTCGTCCCTCCTTGGACGGTACCATCCGGCAGGGATACCCCTCCTGCCGGATTCCAACCCCGCGTGCAGCCATGACGTCACCGTGCGCATAAAAAAAACACAAGCCCCACGTCGTCCCTTAAACTCGTAGCACGTTCCATTTAACCTACGTAGCTAAGCTACGTCCCCACTACACATCCAAAGTCTGTCTCTGTCTCCAAATAATCCAAAAATTATTTACCCACCCTAAATGTCGCTATCATCCCTCTAACTAATCCATTCCACGGGCCCCATGAGGACTTACCCCTGCCCCATGGAGCCGGTCTAGCTAAGCTAACCCTTCCCCATAACTAGTTTCCATCCTGTGCCCTGGTAAGGGGGTCTTCCACCCCTTGCCCAGGAATCCTGTGCACCCGAAAGTGAGGCTTGCTGTTCTTTTTTTTTTTTTTTTTTTCTAATTGCGCAGCACCAGCGCGGCAACTCACAGCTCGCGCACTTTGCACCTGCCCGTGACGTCATGCAGCTGCACGTGTACCTCATCCCTCCTTGGACGGTACCATCCGGCAGGGATACCCCTCCTGCCGGATCCCAACCCCACGTGCAGCCATGGCGTCACCGTGCGCATAAAAAAAACACAAGCCCCACGTCTCGAGGGGTTCCCCATGCGAACACATGTGCTTTGCCCGTTGGAGCTTAACACACACGATCGCGTGGAGAACCCGTCCGGTCCAAATCCATAATCCTGCCTAAACTTTGTCCGTCCGCGGGATCGGCAAATCCACCGCATGCGTTTCCGGACCGGGACTTCACTCTCGCAAGTGAGCACGTGGGGGCCTCGTGCGTTGCACAGCACGGACCTCGTGCTCACTGCTGGGTGAACCCGGCACGGTCCCCGAAACAACTACAGCCGCTACTCGGCTTTCTTTCCTCTGTCGCAGTCTCCGTCTCCATTCCACACACGCACTCCCGCGTGTTACGACGCTCACAGTCCATTCCATCACATTCACCCCGGGAGACGCGGCTGCGTGCTCCCGCATGCCCACCGACATCTCCCTCACATACCGCTCTCTCAAACACACGGTCTCCCTTGCACTCGGCCGTTCACTCACGCATGCCACCTCCCTCGCACACGTGGCTCCACTCACTCGCGGCGTTTCCCTCACTCGTGCCATTTCCCTCACACAAACCATACTACTCACACGCGGGGGAACTCATCCGCGGTGCCTCACTCATACACCGTGCCTCACTCACACACACGGCGACACTCACACACGGTGCCTCATCCACACACGGCATGCTGGGAAGCACGCCCTTTGGCAGACTTGCCACTACACCACTCACACACGCGGGGGCACTCGCCCGCGGTGTCTCACTCACACACCGTGCCTCACTCACACACGCGGGGGCACTCGCCCGCGGTGTCTCACTCACACACGCGGGGGAACTCGCCCGCGGTGTCTCATCCACACACGGGGACGCACTCACACCTTGCACCACACACACAGGGACAACCACACTGGGGATTTGTGTCCCCACAAGGGTCCCCGGGGCCTCTATACCCCCCAAGCTCTCCGTGCACCTTTCCACAGCACCCGTCCCCTCAACCTCGCAAAGCACGACCGAACCCACCTGGTCGTGACTCGCCTCAAGGGGGCATACTCCCTCCCCTCGTTCCTGGAGGAGGCCATCCAGCTGCTCGCACCGGGCCTCCACCCAGTCCGCGAGCTCACCCCCATTATCCTCCACTACCTCCGTGTGTGTGTGTGCGTCACTTACCCCGTCTTCATCGTGTAGTCTTCCCTCTATCGTTCCCATCTCCCGTGTCTCTGCCAACTCAGTCACCTCTTCACCCTTTACCTCCCTTGTCTCAACTATTATTTCCGTCTCTTCCCTTGTTATCTCCCTCGTGCACGTCTCCGTCACCCCAACTAGTTTTTCCCTCTCGGTTACCGTCACTTTTTCCGTCACGACCCTCGCCCAACACGTCCCCCGAATTACTTTTTCCTTACCCGCCTCCACCGCGGGCCCGACAGCCGTTGCACTCCCTCCCAGCTCGTTCGCTCCCACACGTGGAGTCGCCATTTTAAGCTCCCCGGTTACTGCCTTCATGCCCGCCTGCAGGCTTCGGCCTATGCTCTGCGTCTCACCCCGCAGCTCTTTCATTTCTTCCTTCATTTGCTGTGTATTCGCATCCATCTTTTCGTTCATGCCTTTTATTTCGTTTTTCATTTCATTTGTGTTTGTATCCATCCTCGTTTTCACTTCGTTCATATTTGTATCCATCCTCATTTTCACTTCGTTCATATTTGTATCCATTCTCGTTTTCACTTCGTTCATTTCCCCACTGATTCCTGCCAGCATGGCGTATAGCTGGGCCATGTCGGGTGCACTCAGCTGAGCCGATTCGGCAAGGATCGGGGGGTTTTGGCGGAGAGGGGGAGGGGAGGTGTCATACACCGCGGCCGCCGCCGCACCTATTTCGGGCTCTGGGTTCAGTTGGGCGAGTTCGTGTTCCTGCACAACCAACATTTCCTGCACGGGGATTTCATCCTGGACCATGGATTCTACATTACTACACATATACATTTCTAATACCCCCGGCTCCCGCTCGCCTTGAGACGCCATCTTATTTCTCGTAAAGGGTTAATTTGAATCGCTCGTAATTTGGAGGGAATCGGGGGTCGCTCCTCTCACCCCTGGACCGATTCCCGTGAATTTAGCTGGAGACAGGAGAGCCCGTTTTCCCGTTCTCCGATACCAGTGCCGCGAGGAGGGCGATGAGTTTATATCGCACGACCTGACACCAGTGTTGCGGATTCGCGCCCGCCGGCGTGCGAGCGGCCACGTAACTCGAATCGCGGCACGTCGCCCACCGGACGGACAATCCCGTCGTGACCCTCTCGGACTAACGCCGGGAACTAGTCACGGGTGGGCCTTTCGGCCTCACCACGATCGTGCCAATCGGCCCCCCGCGTGGGATAGGGTTGCTCGCCAAATTCGACCTACCTAAGTACCCACACGGAGGGTAGACCGGGCGATCGCACCTCGCCGCAGGTCGACTTCGGACACGGGCCACTTTAAGCGACCCGTTCCGTACTATCGGGATAACCGAGCGGTGTTATCGTCGGCCTCGACGGTTCGATTAATTCTCGGGCGTATTTAGCCCACTACCAAACCTTTACGTGGAGTAAGATGGAGATTCAATGAAATAAAAAGACGAAGCGAAACGAGAAAAACAGTTCAACATAAAGCACATTTATTTCGCGATGGCACACGGATAGCACACATATACAATTATACACCAAAAGCATATGTAAAAGAAGAAGAAGAAACACACAATAATGCACAAAAAGCAAATGTAAAAGCAAAACACAATGCAGATCTAACCGACTACCGAGCACACGGCAACACTTATACAGTTTTACTTCACAGACGGCGCCGACAACACATATACTCAAAGCAAAAGAAAAAGGGACCACCCTCCACTATGAGGGGGCAGATGGGCCTGGGGCCGAGACCGCGTCGAGCCTACCCGTCTGGTGATGAGCCGCAAAATGGCGGTGGCGCCCCGACTCCGCGGGCCTCGCGGACAGTGTCTGGTATGGGGTGGGAACGGGGCCCCCCTTCTCGCACTATCTCAGCGCGGGGGGAAACAGGAGGGGGTTGTTGATGCTCGGGGGGATGAGGATATCTCGCTGGCTCGGGTCCCGCGACGAGCGTCTCCACCGCGACCTCGGTCGCGTTATCGGCCTCTCCTCTCCGCAGCTCCCCGACTCTGACACGAGCGCCCTCTCGACTGCCTTCGCCGCCGCCACCTCTCCAACTCTCCCACTCTCCACAGCTCCGTCCAACTGCTTTCTCTGACTCTTCTCTTGACTGATTCTTCCCAACTCAACTTGACTCCGACTCTTCCCAACTCAACTTCTCCCAACTCAACTGCTTGACTGACTCCTTCCAACTCAACTTCTTTTTTGGCGAGCGAACGCGGCCCTTTATAGCCCCCGTGGCTTCGCTCCTTCACCTTCGACCCTTTACCTCTGGCTGGCTCCCCATTAGACAGAGGAAAAGTGGGCGTGAATGCTTTTTGATCCGCGAATCTGCATATAGCGATTATACTCCCACGCACCTGGAGGCGGGGCCAAATCGCCCCATGCTCGCTGATAGGACGGAACAGAAGTGGGCGTGAATCGTTTTTGATCCGATTTCTTCGGAAAGGCTGGTGCCTTTGCACCCGCCGCTCGGCGCGCGCCCTGCACGAGTCCAGGATCGGTGTCCACAAGCGGCGCGGGAATGGCGGTGATGCGAATGTTGCGAGAGCGAGATGTGACGGCAAGGGTCGTGGCTGTGGTTGTGAAGCGGCGTTGCGGTTGGTGGTTGTTGTGTGATGGCTGTTGAGACGTGGTTGGTGGTGGTAGTAATGGTAGTAATGGCGGCTGGTCCAAAATAAAGATAGTAAAAGAAAAACGGCTATCTAAAAGGGTCGCAGCCCGCATGAATGACATTTATTCCCTCTAAACAACGGGTTTGGGCCTAACTACACATATACTTCCAGAGATATCTCACCTAAGGGACCTGAATGGTGGTTTGCGAATTTCGTCAACCACAACAATATATTTAATTTATATATATATATATATATATATATATATATATATATATATATATATATATATACATATATATATGTATATATATATATATATATATATATATATATATATATATATACATATATATATATATACATATATATATATATATATATATATATATATATATATATATATATATATATATATATATATATATATATATACATACAGTTGACTCGGCGTAAGTCGTCACCATCGGGACCGAGAAAAAAGTGACGACTTAGAAATGTGACGACTTACGCGTATGCGAACATTCATGATGACTGTGGGGTGAAGGATGAAGTCGCGCGTGGCCTGGACACATATGTGTGAGAGCCGGCTATTGTACCAAAAGGAAAACACAATCCTCGGGGCATAGGTGGGGGTGAGTTGGTGAGTTGGAAAGTGATCAAGCAAAGATGGAATTCATGAATCAGTTTATCAAAAGTAAAGATAATGAACAACTCTGTAAGACAACTCATATACCATCGGTGATGGTATGGTGACAAATTACATGACACACAGTCATCGTGGTGATTAATAGCCACTCAATGCCGATGTGTAAGTGAGTGCGGTAATGTACAAAACAAGCCAAGATAAAACCATGATCGGACTTCAACACTAAGCTCGATCGATCCTTCACTTATTCGCGAAGTAATCCGTTATGTTTGAATGCCTCAAACTCTTGGGCATCTGGTGCATGAGAAAGGATTCAAACTGGTCATTGTATTCCATGATGTTGGCTGGGCAATCCTCCGCCGAATATTTGGCCGAATCGGCCGAAACCGAATATTTGGCTGAGCCGACATTTGCCGAAACCAGATGATGAGCACGTCATCGACATCTTCAAAGGACACACATTTCACGCATTTCACACTTCCCACCAGCCTCACGATCTTCTCCACTTGTCCAAATATCTTGCCCTTTTTCTTCAAGATATCGTTCAATGTCTGCCGTTTGATGTCCAACTTCTCAGCTATGTCTGTTTTCTTCATCAGTGGATTTGCCTCACAAAACTGGATAATGTCGTATTTTTCTTGGTAGGTTTTAGTTGTAAGCTTACGCTTAGTCGCCATTGTCCTGCCTGCAGTGCGATCAACGTGTGTACGCAGTTATAAATAGCCTATCACTGGCGGTGTACACCATTGAGCGAGCGTCACGATTCCATGAAATTGGGCTTCTCACGAGGCAGCAGTTCCATGTGACGAGTTAGGAGTGGTAATTTACTTGAGTTTCCATTATGTGGGAACGGACAACATCTGATGACTTAGACAAAGTGACGACTTAGAGATAACGACTTACAGAGGGATGACCCTTTATTCAAAGGGATTTAGTATGAGATAAATTCGGGACTTTTTGACGCTGCCGACTTAGGCGAAGTGACGAGTTACACGCTGCCGACTTACACCTAGTCTACTGTATATGCATATATATATATATATATATATATATGTTGCACTTGTTATATATGCACACATGTTATGCGTGACTTATTGCATATGTTATATACACACATGTTATGTGTGACAATCTGTCAATATGTCCCCTCCACTTATGACAATGGATGACACTGTAGTCATCTGTGGCGTCTCTCATGCTATTGAGCTGCCTTTGCAGCAACAGCAGCCTCTGCAGCAACAGCAGACTCTGCAATCAATGCACTGTTTCTAATAGCTGCTCTCCAGCTTTGCCTTTGTGTCAAGCCATGCCAGTTCCTCCTCAATATTGAAGATCTTTCAGTATTCTTTGATGACATCCTTTCAATGTTTACAGGGCCTTTACATGGGTGAGTTCCAGTGGCTAGTTCACAAAAAAGTACTCTCTTTGGAAGATGATGGTCTGGCATATGGCACATGAGACCCAGCCACCTCAGTCTTGATGTTCTCACCATCTTGCTTATGGTTATGTTGGCCAGGGCTAAGACTTCTATATTAGTGATCTTTTGCCATTGGCAGATATGCATGATGTGGCATACGCACATCTGGTGGAACATCTCCAGCTGTTAATGGTGTTCATTTAGGGTTGATCATCACTGGTGGTCATGCTTCCCAATGACACAAACAGTCTATGATTTTTAATGGGGTGTCTTCAATAATAATGGGCATCACTCCATCTTATTATGATTGTTGGTGTCGTATCTGTTTTTTCTTGACTAATTGCCAGGCCCCACCTTGTGCAGGCATCATGCAGGGCATCAATGATTTTCTGCAGTTCCTCCACATTATTACAGGCAAACGTGCCATCATCTGCATAAAGGAGTTCTCTGATCTCTAACAGAAACTTGCTAGTCCTTAGCCTGCTCAAGTTAAACAGGTTGCCATCCAGCTTGTAGTGAATAGCAAACCCATAATCTACCAAACCCTTAAGTTCATTCCATTCATGTAACTGAATACAATGGTGAAACATGCAGGAGCGAGAATGCAGCTTTGGTGGAAACCTGTCATGATGTCAAACTTTGTAGTTGTTTCCCCATTGATTGATACCTTTGCTTGCATACCTACATGGAAGCTGCGAATCGAGTTGAAGAGTTTTGATGGACCACCACTCTTTTCCAGCAATCTCCATGCAAGATCCTGGTCTACCAATTCAAAAGCCTGAACTAGGTCAGTGAAAACAAGGTACAAGTCCTGCCTCTGCTCCCAACATTTTTCTTGCAGTTGCCTCAAAACAAACATCATGTAGACTGATCGAAGCAGAATCTGCTTTGAGTCTGGGAAGAGTTTTTACATTAGGGGCTTTAGGCAATTGAGTACCACTCTGGCAAGAACCTTTCCAGAAACCGAGAGCAGGGTAATACCTCTGTAGTTTCCACATGTACAAGGCCACATTCAAGGCAATGATGATGCCATCTTTCCATTCCTGAGGAACACATTCACTTTGCCAGGTACACTGAATGAGCTGATGGAGACTCTTGAATATGGCAGGTCCACCTTTGTTCAGGACCTCAGGTGGAATGCCATCTACTCCTGGGGCTTTTCCATTGGACATTTGCTTTATGGCTTTAACCACCTCATCCACATCTGGATCTACTGCCAGTTCATAGAGCATTGGTATCTGTGGAACTCAATTGATGACTGACCTGTCAACATCTCTGTTGATTAAGCAAGGTCTTAAAATGTTCTTCCCAGTGGTTGAGAACGTCTTCTCGTTTGGGTTCTGGTGCCTGTGGTGGAGTTTATGGGTCGAAGCCCATGAGGTTTCCTCTTTAATTGGAAGTTGATGGATTTGAAGAAGTTTTGAGTCATGATTCTCTGCAAACTCATCAATTTTTTTGGCCTTGTTTATCCACCACTGATTCTGCATTCTCTTTCGATCTTGCTGGCATAGGCTCTTTATTGGTGTTTCTGAGGCCAAAGCCACTGCAAAGGCCTCCCTTTTCCTGTCCAGGAGACTCGTGATGGCTTCACCATTTGAGTCAAACAAATTTTGGGTTCCCAGCACTGATTTAGCTGTGCCATATATAATGGTTTTAAGGGATTCCCATTGTTCAGCATTGTTACCGGTCAAGTTTATTGGTGGAGCCTCACTTAGAGTTTAACCTGGCTGGTGTTAGCTTCGTGGTTAGGGTGGCTGGCTTGGGATCTTCGGGTCCTGAGTTCTCGCCCCATTTGCCGCTGAATTAACCCCAGGTGGGGTTGACTCAGCCTGTCATCCTTCTGAGGTTGGCAAATTGAGTACCACTGTACTGGTATAGGGGCACATCAGCTGCATAGTCGTGCCCCTACAAAATGATAGCTACCCGGCAGCAAAGCTACCATATGCAAGAAGAAGAAGACTTAGAGTTGAATAAAGTTCTTGCTGCTTGGCTGATGATTGCAGTAGAGCCCCATTAATACGTGGGCTACCTGGTTGAGCAATGGAATCCAAGCCTGTTTCTTACACACACACGAGCTTGTGGTCTGTCCAACAGTCAGCACTTCCACGGACACAGCAATCATAGACATCGGTCACATGTCTCCTTACGATGATGTAATCAATCATGTGGCTTACTTTTGATATTGGATGGTACCAGGTGGTCTTATGTACATCTGCATGGGCGAACATGGTATTTGCGATGGAAAGACCAAAGCGGGAACACAGATCCAGGAGCATAATCCCTTGGGAGTTACAACTACCAATGCCGTGCTGGCCTATCACTTCACCTCACGTATCTTGACCAACCCGTGTGTTGAAGTTTCCTAACAGAAAGACTATCTTTCACTGGTACTTCCCTGAGCACTTCTAAGAGCTGGTTGTAGAAAAAGTTTTTCTCCTCTAATGGGCATGTAAAGGTTGGAGTATAAGCACTCATTACTGTGACATAACATTTATACACGGTTGAACATGCATTACTGTATTCGGTAACTGACACCTTTCCAGCTCACAACAGCTTCTCGCCTATCCCTTTTTATGGAAACAGCTACCCGTTCTAGTCTTCTTTCACTGACAAGGTGACTCGAGATGATATAAACATACCCTGTATCTTCAAACTCTCTTTGACTTGGGATTCTGCATTCACTCAGGCCAGCAATGTGTAAATGCAACCTGGACAGTTCCAAAGCCATCAAAGCTGAGCGGCATTCTGGAACCACTCGATTCTGAATATCATCATTCAGAGTTCTGAAATTGCAACATGCCAGCTTTAGAGCACCCAAGGTGTGACGGGCTTGTCCAGGTCTATCAGAAACAGGGGGTCCTTTTGGCTTTATCCCTGGATCGTTACTCTGGGGGGCCTGAGGTTATCCGTCCTATAAACCTCAAAATTTTCCAGTGTCAGAAGTGGGTATAAATTTTGCACGCCAAAGGTTGCTGGCCATGACATGCTAGCGAGCAGATGGCTCTCTTCTGTGCTTGCATCCTGTGTCCAGGTTCACCACAGAGTGGCCCCGAAAGGCACATATGCGTGACATTGCACATGTTATATACACATGTGTTGTGTAACATTTTCATATATCCACACATGTTATACATGGCATATTGCACTTTTACATACACACGTTATTTGTGACATATGCATATTATATACGCACGTTATACATGGCATTGTTCATGTTATATACACACAAACGTGGCATATTGCACTTGTTATATACACAATGTATGTGACATGCTGCACGTTATATGCATACAGGTTATATGTGACATATTGCACTTGTTATGTCCACATATACGGGACATGCTTCACATGTTAGACGTGACATATCTCTCTCTCTCTCTCTCTCTCTCTCTCTCTCTCTCTCTCTCTCTCTCTCTCTCTCTCTCTCTCTCTCTCTCTCTCTCTCTCTCTCTCTCTCTCTCTCTCTCTCTCTCTCTCTCTCTATCTCTCTCTCTCTCTCTCTCTCTCTCTCTCTCTCTCTCTCTCTCTCTCTCTCTCTCTCTCTCTCTCTCTCTCTCTCTCTCTCTCTCTCTCTCTCTCTCTCTCTCTCTCTCTCTCTCTCTCTCTCTCTCTCTCTCTCTCTCTCTCTCTCTCTCTCTCTCTCTCTCTCTCACACACACACACACACACACACACACACACACACACACACACACACACACACACACACACACACACACACACACACACACACACACACACACACACACACACACACACACACACACACACATACACATACACACACACACTTTTAAGACAGACCTGGTCGGTCTTTGTTCCACCTGCTGAAACCCACCCACGTGGGGAGGTAGCAGTCAACAACAGCAACTTTCATGCGCATACACTTACACACATACACCCACACCCACACATTCATATATAAAGCTCATTCGAACCACTCACTGACTCACTGACTGACTGATATTACTATTCGGTACCTTCCGGGTGATGTTGAGAGCTGAAATTTCACATGCCGATGGACATCAAAACTGATACACTAGGGGGAAAAAATCACAGAACTGTCAGAAAGTGTCTGGAAATGAAAATATCTGAAAATAAGTGCAGCCTTGTTGTGTTCATCTAGCAGGAGGTTGGTGATGCCAAAAATCATAAAGCTTCTATTTATTATTAGTCCGTGACATCGGTTTGAAAGCGTCAAGTTTGTGGCAACTATTGTGGCCATACATTTCGATGATGGTTTACATTTCATATTTTGATCAAGAAGCCATAATGAAACTTCCACAAGCATGAAAATGTGACGAATATTTCATATTTTGGAAGGAATTTTGACCTTTTCGCTCTCGCACAGGGCACGCCTGGGTTGTGATGAGGCCTGACAGCGGAACTAGTTTTTAGACTGACGCATGGTCGTTGCACGTTGCTGACCAATCAGAGCTTGACTTCAAATCACGTGATTAAAGCATGACGGTTTCCATTAATGCCATGATGATTGAAAATTTTCATCATCAGTAAATTATGTTTCAACATGTGTTGCATCATTCATGTAGTTGGCCCAATTGGGAACTCTTCAGGATTTCACCGAGCGTAGTTGGGTCAGAGTGCGATATTTCGCTTGTAAGTGGAAAGATATTGGAGAATTCGGTCGAGCTGAAGTTGACGTTGCCAAATCCATAAATCCATCCTTAAACTTAAACTGGAAGGTACAGCGCTCTCTGTCTCTCTGTCTCTGTTTCTCTCTGTGTCTCTCTCTGTGTCTCTGTCGCTCTCTTCCTGTCTGTCTGTCTGTCTCTCTCTCTCTCTCTCTCTCTCTCTCTCTCTCTCTCTCTCTCTCTCTCTCTCTCTCTCTCTCTCTCTGCCTCTCTCTCTGCCTCTCTCTCTGCCCCCCTCTCCCTCTCTCTCTCTGTCTCTGTGTCTCTCTCCCTCTCTCCGTCTCTCCGTCTCTCTCTCCGTCTCTCTCCTCTCCCTGAGCAATCCGACTGCCTCTGCCTGTCACGTTTCTTAAAATAATTTAACTATTAATAAAAGGGCGCTTTAAATTTAGAGCTTTTTGTTGGTGCCAAAGTTTGTTATTACTAGTTCGTGCCTGTACCTGCGTGCCCGTACGTGCGTGGCCATACGTGCAAAAAACAAACAAACTTTCAAACCGCGTGCCAGAAACAACAACCACACAGGTCGTTCCTTCGCTCTCAGTGCCCGTATGTGCGTGGCTGTACGTGCAAAAAAAAAACAAAAAAACCTTTCAAACCGCGTGCCATTAACAACAACCACATATTCCGTTCCTTCACTTTCGCGTGGCCGTACGTGCAAAAAAAACCAAAACATTTCAAACCGCGTGCCAGAAACAACAACCACACAGGTCGTTCCTTCGCTCTCAGTGCCCGTATGTGCGTGGCTGTACGTGTAAAAAAAAAACAAAAAAACCTTTCAAACCGCGTGCCATTAACAACAACCACATATGCCGTTCCTTCACTTTCGCGTGGCCGTACGTGCAAAAAAAAACAAAACATTTCAAACCGCGTGCCAGAAACAACAACCACACAGGCCGTTCCTTCACTCTCACGTGGCCATACGTGCGTGGCCGTTCGCGCGTGGCCGTACGTGCAAAAAAAAAGAAAATACTTTCAAACCGCGTGCCAGAAACAACAACCACACAGGCCGTCCCTTCACTCTCGCGTGCCCGTACATGCGTGGCCGTATGTGCAAAAAAAATAAAAAAAACTTTCAAACCGCGTGCCAGAATGCCTTCGCTCTCGTAAACGACGACTGGATTGGGGCATTGTGTTTATCTATAAATGCACATATGAAATCGAGAAATTATTAGAATACAGTAAGTCATCACTATCCGCAAGTCCGTACGTTGTAACCCGTAATGGGGAACGCGGCTGAGGATCTCTTCCCCAACGGCCACGCCTACGCAGCAACGTGTCCTGTCATTGGTAACTAAATGGCGCCCTTTCCCCATCGGCCACGCCTACGCAGCAACGTGTCCTGTCATTGGTTTGGTAAATAAATGGCCATAACTTGGGAACCACTTGTCCGATTAATATCAAACCTTGAAAAGGCACATACTCAGGTCCCCAGCAATTTACCTGGCAAGTTTCAATTAGATCGGACCAGTGGTTGTCGAGAAACAGCAGACACACACACACACACACACACACACACACACACACACACACACACACACACACACACACACACACACACACACACATACACATACACATACACACACATTGCTGGAATTATCGATAGATGCTCAAAAATCAGATGTAAACATGCATGTCATACTTTAATTTTTAGCTGCGTTGCGAACGCTGGCTCTAAGAGAGCTCTGCATTGTTCTTCTCCTCCTTCTCCTTCTCCTTCTCCTTCTTCCCTTTAGGACACAGCTCCTGGACACATTTGTCCTTGTTGCTCCACTTTTCATCCTAATGCTGCAAGATCTGCAAACATGCAAACCACCCCGCACCCCCCTCCCTCCTCCCTAAAATGCACAGTGTTAGGTCCATAAATAAGCTTGGTGGAGGGCTCCTCCTCCTGGTTCCCCATTTATTTATATTTCTTTCCCTCTTCCTCCTACTCTGTAGCCACTGAGAACGTGATAAATTTGTTTGGGGAAGTTGTCACAAGAGGATCCAGTAAAACTGAAAACGACGTCCCAGAAAACATTTTCTTGAGTACCATGGAGACTGCCATGTTGTTAAATGGTGCCGAGCACTCCATTCTGTTGGAGAACTTATTGAGTGCTTTGAATCGAGCAAGCTGCCTCGCAAGCGATAACAAGGTGCTTGCTAACGGAGCACAACCATGGTGTTGGTATAGCACAGGCATGTCGAAAGCAACGACTCACACCATCATCATCATCTTTGCAGAGATAACCCCTCATGGTTATGGCTACCACATAAGATACCACGGGAGGTTCGCTGACATTCAACGATTAAATAGAGCTGTTAAGCGTGCTCATCAAAATACACCAAATATAGAGGGTGGAGAAGTGTCTCCCGAGGTAATCATTCCAAGCTCCAAAAACACAACTTCGGTCAGCTGTCACTGCAACTGCTGCTAGAAGATCGGAGAACATCCTGCCACCGGTCTGTATTATATCTGTGAGTGAGAATGTGGAGAAGAGAACAAAAGTCAGTGGCTATTTTCAGAGGGACAAACTGATGCAGGCAGAAACTATCGATGGTCGTGGTCAAACGATATAATTGCTTTTATTTCTGAACCACATATATTTGCGTCGTGCATTTCTATACTCTGCAGAGGAAGAGACTAGACACCTTCATCAAATCCCAAACTGAGTCTAACCGCAGTAAAGTGGAGAGTCTTATTACCCACATGGTTGATGGTTTCCCATCGAATATGTTCAATAATGTAATTGTTTCAAATTATTTCCTCGAACTACGACAAACGTACAACTTTTTCGTTGACTCTCGGTGCACTGCATAATCCCACTTCCCACTTTGTCATCTTACATCACCATGGTCAACATTCTCAACTGATTCATCCAGGCAATAAGATAATCAAATTGGGACTGTCATGTTGAGTCATTTTTCGAGATGATGCCATGATTTTGTGCGTATGATACTGCAGAACAAACTACGCTTGGTATGGTTCTGCATACGATCTTGAGATGATGAAGTTGTCCGAGAGTCATCATGATATCTACCTCAGTGGAAAATCAGGACGGTGGACAGTTCAGCACAAGACTATTATGGATTCTCGGTGGCAGCATGCGACCAACACAACGAACAAACTTGCAACCGTGTTTCAAAGGAATTTGGTGGGATTACTGGCATGACTCAGGTTCGCCATTCTGTGCACTGATGGATCCCTTTGAAAAATGAGAGAGAGCAGCCATTGTTCTGAAATGCGAAGGAGAAAAGGAGATAGTAACCAACACACACACACACACACACACACACACACACACACACACACACACACACACACACACACACACACACACACACACACACACACACACACACACACACACACACACACACACACACACACACACACACACACACACACACACACACGCAAAACCCTTGTCTTCTGCTGTGTGGGCGGATATGCTAATTAGTACAGGACTATATTTACTCATTGCATGAATATAAAACAATGATGTGAGTCAACACTTGGAACTTTGAAAACTCTAATTACCTCTGCGACCGAAGCCGAAGGTGGAAGGAGGTGATGTTTTCACCCCTGTATGTTTGTTTGTTTGCTTGTGTGCAGCATATCTCAAAAAGTTGTGAACGGATTCGGACGAAACTTAGGGGACAGGTTGGGTGTGTGACAAGGACGAATTGATTCGATTTTGGTGAAGATCCAAATGATTTTTAAAGTGATTATTCACCATTGAGAGATTGGGCCAAAACGATATACAGGTATCATGATAGTTCAAAATAATTTTTGGGCCCAACATGTTCTACTGCATCAGGCATTGCGTGGCGGATGTATGTGCTTTGCCGAGTGCCCTTCTCGCTTGCTTCTGCAGTTGCCCTTAAGTCTTGAGTGAAGCATAAAAGGGCACCATAAGCCTTTTGTTCTTTTGAATGCTCTTTTAATAATACCTTGGATGATTGCTGATTGTTCCTGATTTCCATTCACTGCAGTTCTGCATAGAGCCTACCATGGGGCAGCTTCACCCAATAATGGCTGCTTGCTCCATGATGTCCCTTCCAAACTCTGTCCTTCTGTTGCTTGTCGCTGTGAAGATTCTCCCTCTCTTCTTTCTTCTTCCTCCTCATCTGCTAATTTTTGTTTTGTAACTTGTATTTTGATAATTGTGTTTGAAATGTTATTTTGTAATCCTGGTTGTTTTAATTTCTGCTTGCTGTAATGTTTTTCATTTAAGTTTATTTCCTACTCCTGTCCAGGTTTTAGGTGTATGTATCTTGTTGAGTCGGAGGTCCGGCTAACACAGCCACTCTGAGCTGAAGGGACTTTGACCCCTTGCGAAAGACCCAAATCATCTCTGAATGATGCTTGCAACTCGGGAGCAAAATCTCGGTTCAGATCTTGCTCGGTAATTTTGGCAAGAAACTGGTCAGGTCCCAGATCGCCTCGGAACTCAGATACGTTTGTGTTGCATCAAGCGCATGTAAATAGATCACATGGGGGACACATGGCCTAAGCTGCATTGATGGGTACAGCTGGCCATCGCACTGCTCACGTTATAATACGATGATAGTGATGAATTAGTTAGTTTATAGTGCAAACTTAATTTCCATTCTTTTCATTCTGCAAGGAGTTATTAATTGAAATGCCATACCATGCATATTTCCTTAAAAAAAGGTTGCTGGACTTGCTTATTGGCATGAACACCAGTCCGACACTTTATTTCATTGCATGGCTGTCTATATACTTAGTACGCATACTCTGTACAGATTCAATGTGAGACAAATTGAGAGTGGAGAAGTCTAACTGCGAGAAAAATAGGCTCGGCACGGCGCTTGACATGCAGCCCAGTGCACTGCAAATGTCATTGGCAAGAAATGTGAGTGATTAAATTTCTAATTGGTTTGAGGCAAATACTAGCTATTTATTTAATTTCATATGAGTTTATAACTATAACTTGAAGCCTGGTTTGGCTTAGCGCTTAAGGTGGCTGGCTTGGGACCTTAGGGTCCTGAGTTTGAGCCCCTGTGGACCGTTTAATTAACAGAAAGTGGAGTTGACTGTCAGCCTGTCATCCTTTTGAGGTCGGTGAAATGAGTACCAGTATACTGGAGTAATCACCATTTGGGGTAACCTGTGTCGGAATGGCGACCCGTCCAGGACTGTACTCCTCACCAATGAAACTTCCTCGGCAGCCCTATGTGCATTTACAGCACGAAAGGAATGGTATTATTATGATTATTATTGCTATTATTTTAACTACTAGTACGTGCCCGTACGTGCGTGGCCGTACATGCGTGGCCGTACGTGCAACCCCCTCCCCCAAAAAAAAAAACAACAAAAAAAACTTTCAAACAACCACACAGGCCGTTCCTTCGCTCTCGTGAAGGACAACTGGATTGGGACATTCTGTTTATCTATAAATGCGCATAAGAAATCGAGAAATTATTAGAATACATGAAGTCATCACTATTCGGAAGTGGTGCGTGCCCGTACGGAATGTTCACATGCATTCCACAAATTATCGCTTGCATTGAAGTAACAACTGCTGTGATACTTGCACACACAGAGTTAATTAAAATCAAGTTTACCTCCCTGTCTTTGTTTGCCATGACATTCGCTGCCATTGACCATTGCCACTCCTACACCACGGTAACTAAGGCACCGATCCCCATCGTAACCGGCAAGGCACATGACGTCATCGTCGGCCAGCCGCGCACCGGCCTACGCAGCAACATGTCCTTTCATTGGTTGGTAAATAAATGGCCATAACTTGGGAAGCACTTGTCCGATTAATATCAAACCTTGAAAAGGCACATACTCAGGGCCCCAGCAATATACCTGGCAAGTTTCCATTAGATCGGACCAGTGGTTGTCGAGAAACAGCAGTCTCACACACACACACACACACACACACACACACACACACACAAACACACACACACACACACACACACACACACACACACACACACACACACACACACACACACACCTGGAATTATAGATAGATAACTGCAGCCTGGTGTTGGTTTAGTGGTTATGGTGGTGGCTTGGGATCCTAGGGTCCTGAGTTCAAGCCCCATTGGCAACTGAATTAAAATACACCAGGAGGTTGACTCAGCCAGTCATGCTTCTGAGGTCGGCACTCGGCAAAATGAGGACCAGTGAACTGGTAAGGGGGACACTGCATCAGCGGCATAGCCACGTCCCAACCAATAATGAGTGAGTGAGAGAGAGAGAGAGAGAGAGAGAGAGAGAGAGAGAGAGAGAGAGAGAGAGAGAGAGAGAGAGAGAGAGAGAGAGAGAGAGAGAGAGAGAGAGAGAGAGAGAGAGAGAGATAGATAGATAGATAGATAGATAGATAGATAGATAGATAGATATATATATATCTGCAATTGCCACGGTACCAGAATGAAATGAAGACATAACATAAATGTTGACAGTTAGACGCGTTGTTCTTCCCTGCCCTGCCTCAAGCACTGCCGTAAATCGGATTTGCTTTTGGCCATGTGCCGGCAGTTGTAAGCGAAGAAGTCATGTGATCATGAATCAATAGTGCCCCAGCCCACCACAAATGAGAATTTGAA
Source organism: Eptatretus burgeri (assembly GCF_056783735.1). Lineage (NCBI taxonomy): Eukaryota > Metazoa > Chordata > Myxini > Myxiniformes > Myxinidae > Eptatretus > Eptatretus burgeri. Next base: position 25,486,737 of record NC_140966.1, on the reverse strand, counting down.
AGAGACTGACGTTTCATGTCACGTCAAGCTATATTAGATCTGTGACTTGCTGCAGGTACCATGTAAACCTGTATTAACCCATTTCATGGTCGAATTATCGGTGACTAAACCGTCTCCACCACCAGGTTTTTTGGTGAGGAGGGTGTATGTATATGGACACCCAGCAGGATTAAAAACTAAACCTGTCAAAGGGCGGAGGAGCTCCTTGTGAGTGCCCATATCTAGTGCCCAACTGTGTCTACAGACGTCCTCCTGCAGTTGGGTTACTTTTTTTTCGGAGGTTGGTGGCAGGATTTGCACTCCGGCCACCGTAAAACACTTCATTTCCTAAAACCCACGAATGTAAGGAAATCTGAAAACCCACTCCCTGGGAGTACCTCCTGTGCAGCTCACCGGATGTCAGGATGAGGGTAAAGCCTTCATGACCCCCGTTCCTTGATGATAAGAGGGAAACCACGGGGTAAACTTCCAGGGTTCAATTGCGGTGGTGTGTGGCAGAGTGCTGAGGTTTTGTCCACCAGACAGCAGTCTCCTTAGTTTAACCTGAGGTGGTCCCTTCAGGTGGGTGCCTGGAATGTCCTATCTCAAATAGAGGATGATCACCTGTCTCTGTTATCATCTGAGCTCAAGTGTTTGAACATCGGTTTGGATTGCCACCGCAGCACACTCTGAGGCACACTCTGAGGTATTGCAGCACACTCTGAAGTTCAAAGACCGGATAGTGGTGAGATCATGGTGGGTGGTTCCACCAACTACTGGTCTGGTCGCTCTGATGGTTACCATGCCCAAGGAGTTGCTGGAGCTGTGTCCAATAAGCTGGCTCTAATGATAATTGAGGTATCACCGGTGAACGAGTGTATTATGAGACGAAGGATTCGTCACTCCTTGGGTGTCGTTTCCCTGGTCTCTTTATATATTCTGATTGAGGTGAATGATCTCACTGTGAAGGACGCATTCTATGCTGTGCTCGAATCTGTGGTGGATCAGTGCCCCAGGCGAGATACTCTTCGAGTCTTGGGGGATTTCAATGCATCAACTAGAGCTGATAGGGATGGTTATGAGAATGTGTTGGTTCCCATGTGTCTGGAACTGTGAAGGAGAATGGCACTAAGTTCCTTGACTTTGCAAGAAGTCATGGACTTAGGATGGCTAGTTCATCGTTTCAGTGCCCACAGGTTCATCGCTGGACTTGGCATTCCAATGCTGGTGGTGAGGAAAAGCAGATTGACAATATGCTCATTGATGATCGCTGGAGGATGATCCAGAACTGCAGGGTCTACTGGAGTGCTCAGTTCCTCAATAGCGACCACAGGTTTGTTGTGGCAACTCTGAAGTTGCAGGTTAAATCTGGGAGAATGGTACCAACCAACCAAGGCTGGATGTTGGCAAGCTCAAGGATGAGAGGGTAGCTGAGGAGTTTCCGAACAGGCTGAGTGGGGATTTGGGTGGTCTGAGTGCTTTGGGGAATCCTGAAGAGTTGTGGAGTGCCTTCATGACCACCGTCCTTGACGTTGCCGGTGGAAGTCTTGGAACTCACCGTCAGGCAAAGAAGAATTTTGTTTCTCAAGGGAAACTGGATACCATTGACGAGAGTATCAGGGCCAGGCTTAATGGCAGAGCTGATCTGCTCAGGGAGCTGAGGTGTAAAACTGTACGTGCCCTAAGAGTGAACAAGGAGGCCTATGTGCGAGGAATCTGTGAGGGGGTAGAGCATCACCTGTGGTCAAGTGATTCTCGTCCTGCTTACAGGGGAATTCGCGCATTGCATTCCTCCAAGCCCATCCCTCGGTGTACTGCATTGAGAGTGGAGGGTGGTAGGCTCTTGATAGAGGAGTCCAAAGTGAAGGCCCGCTAGGCCAGTTACTCTGAGGAGCTGTACCAAGCTGATCTACCAGCTGTCCAGTTGGATGTCACGGGTGTTACAATCACTGTTGCTGACCCTCCAATCAACTGTGATCCACCTTCGTTTGTGGAAGCACATGCGGCGGTGAACCGGTTGAAATGGGGAAAAGCCCCTGGGATTTGCGGCATCCATGCTGAACTTCTCAAGGCTGGTGGAAATGCTGTACTCATGTTGTTGCATGCAGTTCTGTGCTCTGCCTGGAACACAGGCATCATCCGAATTGATTGTTAGAGGAGCCTTGTTGTACCTCTCTGGAAAGGGAAGGGTGATCGCCAGGACTGCAACAACTACCGAGGAGTGACGCTGCTCTCTGTGACAGTCAAGGTCTTCACTCGGATAATTATTGATAGGGTTCGCCACCATCTGATTGAGCACCGGCATCCAGAGCAGTCAGGCTTTACACCAAAGAGGTCAACGATTGACCGTGTCCTTGCTCTTCGGGTCCTCACTGAACGCAGATGAGAGTTTCGGCAGGGGCTGCTTGCAGCCTATGTTGATCTCTGCAAAGCGTTCGATTCAGTGAATCGGGATGTCCTCTGGAGGATTCTTGGTCTTCGTGGGGTGCCACCAAAACTGATCGATCTGATGTCTGAAATATACTCTGCTACTGAGAGTGCTGTGAAATGTGGTGGTACCATCTCCGATTTATTTCCAGTTGTTGCTGGAGTTCGTCAGGGGTGTGTACTGGCCCCACACTTTTCAGCACTTGTATGAACTGGATTCTGTGGAGGATGTCGGAGAGATCAAGCTGCGGTGCATCGTTTGGGAATGTCAAGATCTCTGACCTTGATTTTGCAGATGATGCAGTCATCTTTGCAGAGACTGGCTATCCTTTTGGGGGCCCTCGAGGTGCTGAATGAGGAGTTGAAGTCACTTGGAATCTGGGTTTCCTATGTCAGAACTAAGATCCCAGCTTTCAATGACATCTTGGATGTATCTTGTCTGTATCTTGTCTGTACCTGTTTGTGGTGAGGATGTTGAGGTCACAGACAGATTCACTTTCCTTGGGAGTGATATTCATGTCTCTGCTGACTGTGAGTCAGAGGTCAATAGACTGTGTCGGATCTGGGGAGTCATGGATTCACTGGATCATGGGGTGTGGCGCTGCCAGTATGTGAGCAGGAGGGAGAAAGTCCGAGTCTTCAGGTCCTTGGTGCTTCCAGTCTTGCTCTATGGATATGAGACTTGGACTCTGACCAGGGATCTGAGACGGAGACTTAATTCCTCTGGTACCAGGTTTCTTCCGAGAATACTTACTGAGATTAGTGGTTGCTGATAAAGATTCAAATGAGATTTGTTACCTGCATAGTTTGTGAGCGTCAGCTGCAGCTGTATGGACATGTGACTCGTTTTCCTGATGCTGATCCTGCTCATCAGATTCTCATAGCGAGGGAGCCTCATGAGTGGAGGAGGCCAATGGGCCGATGCCTTCTGGTTGCAGCAGGTTGATTGGCATCTGAAGGATATAGGGATGGGCCAGGCATCTGCCTGGGGGATGGCCAGGTGGAATCCCCTGGAGTACTGACAGAAAGTGGATGCAGAGACGTGCTGCTCTGGCGCACGCTCCCATACCTGACCTGACCTAATATTTACGTCAGCGACTTGAAGACATGAAGCGTGATTGGTCACTGGTACATTTCTTGTTTGGCTTTGTAGCAACAGCTGCTTTGTGTACGAGTGCACAAACAATACACATGGCATCGTTCTTTAGTTTTTCAAAAATATTGTAGACTCTGTAACACGAGTACATATCAAATTGTTGTGTGTCATGCAAATTACAGTTGTTTTATTTTCCAATTTGAGAGCATATATTTGTGAATTTCAGGTTGGCAGGGTGGCCTCAAGGTACACACACTCACCTCTATGCTACCTCGCCTGAGTTTCAATCTCAGCCCAGTTATATACTGTCAGCCCGATGTTTCATCGGCAGGGTGATTCATCATTGTGTGTGCCGTTTCTCTGATGGACATTAATGTGTGTATCATCTGCCATCTTTAGTTGGTGGATGTTTACAATCCCACATTGTCCTTTGCGGAGAGTGGGTGAGCAATTGCTGGCACCATGGGCAAATTCCAAATTCCTGCCATCACCTTAGTCGGATGTCAGGCCTTGCCAGTCGGTTTGTGAAAGATTTAGGCCAACTTTCCCTCAGCCAACGCCGCAAGAACGTAGGAATAATTGTGGCTCAACAGAAGAATAAGAAGAAAGATTTGTCAACTTTATCAATCAACACAGTTTCCCTTGGGGAAAATTGGCTGTCTGGTCTCCCTTTTGAAAGATGTTCACACTGCCCACACCACTGCACCTTTTTCGGCAGCCATTACAGCCATTACAGCCATTACAGCCATTACAGCCATTACAGCCATTACAGCCATTACAGCCATTACTTGCATTTTCTGAGCCGGCATAGTAATCCTCAATAAGCCAAGCCACGCGGGAAGCCTGACTGAAGATACATACAATTTACCATCTTAGCCCTATGCTACTCTTTTAGCCCTACGCTAGTCACAACAACGCCTTCTCCACACGTAAAACCAGGATGAACGAGACCGGCACTCGGCAGAGCACATATCTCCACCTGGATCCGGATTCGGATCTTCACCAAAATCGAATTGATTCATCCTTGTCACACACCCGACCTGTCCACCAAGGTTCATCCGAGCCTGTGTATAACTTTTTGAGATATCGTGATATATGTATGTATGTATGTATGTATGTATATATATATATATACATATATATATATATATATATATATATATATATATATATACATATACATATACATATACATATATATATACATATATATATATATATATATATATATATATATATATATATATATATATATCTGGTGTTGGCGCAGTGGTTAGGGCAGCGGCTTGGGATCCAAAAGGTCCTGAGTTCAAGCCCCGTTGGGCCACTGAATTAATACACCAGGGGGTTGACTCAGCCTGTCATCCTTCTGAGGTCGGCAAAGTGAGTACCAGTGTACTGGGCCAGTGTATACCCCGGTTAAAATAGGTGTACCATATCCCTGTGTCGTAAGAGGCGACCAGGGTTGCGTCAGGAAGGGCATCCGGCGTAAAACATGTGCCAAATCACTATGCGGATCATACGGATGATCCGCTGTGGCGACCCCTAACAGGGAGCAGCCGAAAGCCGAAAGAAGAAGAAGAAGATATATATATATATATATATATATATATATATATATATATATATATATATATATATATATATATATTGTATTAGTTTTTAGCCCTGTCTCTAAATGGTGAAAAATCACTTCAAATTTTTCATATCCGGATCCAGATCCACATCTTCACCAAAATCTAATCAATTTGTCCTTGTCACACAACTTGCCCACCAAATTTCATCCAAATCCATTCTCAACTTTTTGAGATCCTCGGATGAAAATTGATTATTTTTCAGATTTAAATTTATGATTTTAGAAGTTTGACCTTGAGTTGACCTTTGACCTCAAAAATAGTTGGCTTCCCAATTCGATGATGCAATATGCAAATCTTGTTCAAATTTCAAATCAATCGGATGAAAAATGACGATTTCAGAAATTTGACCTCAAGACTACCTTTGACCTTTAACCTCAAAATCAATATGCTTCTCAGATGAGACTACTTCTACAACTTCATAAAGTTTCATGACGTTCGGTTTAGAATTGTGACCTGTAGGTGACAGACAGATAGAGAGACAGAATAACAAAATCGACCAACCAATATACTTGACTAAAGTAACAAACTAATGGAACAGAACAACATACTTGGCAAAAATGTTTTTTCCCAAGTAACAAACATACTATGCAGTTCCTCACTTGCCGACACAGTTGTTGTACTAACTGTATGCACACAATATGATGTCGTTGAACCTGAATATGTGCTCTCTTCCACAAATCTGATTTCCTGTCTCTCAAATTCAATCATGAATATCCAATAACCTTTTAAAATTCAGTACTGCAAAGACATTCATGTTGCTCTGACCGCTTATGCATCTTGAAATAGCTTCTACCGCAGATAATAAAACTTGGGGATTACCACTTGATCTCTGCTTCCTCGGTTTGAAATATAGGTGTCATAATGGACTCAACAATTTCCGAAGTTTGCATATGCCAAAAATTTCGAAATCTATTTCTTCCACCTGCATTGTATTCACCAAATGTGTTTAAGCATAAATCGGATGACTTGAAACTTTGGTTCACGCTCTCACAGCGTTGATTTATTTAAATATTTCAATATGCTCTTTGAGGCTTACATGCCACTTCTCTCAAGCCCTTACCATATGTTCAGAATCCAGCAGCCAGGCTGGGGCTGGAAGGATAGCCTCGAGGTATGCACATTTGCAGAGTTGTCTCCCTTGGCACTTTCCTCAGTTTTTATTATGGGCACTATCATCATCATCGTCACTTGACTCGTACTTAGCTTGGCATTTATTCAAACATTATTAGATGATAAACAATTATAAAATGCTGAACATTTTATCGAAACAGTTAAATCCAATATGGAAAGTATTCTCGTGCCTCAAAAGTATTAAAAATGTCTGCAATAAGCTTTTAATATATTATATTTTTCATTTATTGGATGGCCACCGAAGGTGGACGGAAGTTCTGTTTTCACCGCTGTCTGTCTGTTTAAGTCTGTCTGTTTGTTTGTTTGGCTGTGAGCAGGATATCTCAAAAAGTTGTGGATGGATTTTGATGAAATTTGGTGGACAGGTTGGGTGTGTGACAAGGACGAATTGATTAGATTTTGCTGAAGATCAGAATCCGGATTCGGATACGAGAAGTTTTTAAAGTGATTCTTCACCATTGAGGGATTGGACCAAAAATGATCTATTGCATGATGTTTCAAAAAGTTGTGTGTGTGTTGTGACAAAACTTGGTGGTTGAGTTGGTTAGGTGACAAGAACAATCTGATTAGATTTAGGTTGAGGCCCAGATCCAGATCTGGCCTATCAGTGGTGTCGTGGATTTCTACCCTCGAACCGCGTCGTGATCGAAAGGATTCTTAGATTGTTGAGGGATCTTGACCTCCTCGAGGATTCAACGTCTAGCCGACTCAGCGTTGCATGTATCGGGATAAAATAAACCACAGAAGTCCAGTAATAATCAATGTCCACAAGGAGTTCTTTCTTCTGTACCATTTATTTGCTGTCCCTCAGATCATCCTCTCCCTCCCCATATATCCATTCCATTTTATAAGCAGAGAGGGCTTTTGATCGCAAGAACAGAATGCACAGCTTATCAGCCCGGTCACCTTGTACTTTCAGAAACCCAAGCAATGTCCAAAGTGTCAAAGAAAGACAAGATTATAAGTAGGTGGTAGGCCTTAACAACTAAATAGTAGAACAGTAGAGGAAAAACACAAACACTTTGACCTACTCAGACTGAGGCAAAGGTTTCTTGTCTAGAGAGTAATAATTTCCCCAACACTCCCCCCTTGTTGCCTAAAAAGGCAACACTAGTTAAGTTTAACGATATATATTTTCTCTTCACTTGGAAATACATTCTCTCTTGCGTTTGAGTGTGCCCATTTTCTTGGGTAGTCACATCCCCCCTTTTCCCCATCGTAGAGCTCAGTCCCTTAGTCTTTCCTGTCCCGCAAGCCAGGTGGCTTCATGTGGTTGTACAGCTTCGGACCTGGTTGAGGTTCCGGTAGGCCCCTAGGCCGATAGAAGATAAGGCTACCCGTTGGGCTGCACAGCTGATTTTCGACAACCTATTTTGGGAACAAAGCAGATGAGCAAGAGTGGATTGACAATTCCCGTGAATATTGAACACATTCATTTGCGCTACTTATGGATTTCCAAGTTCAGGTTCTATCTCAAAAGAGTCATAGGACTCGGTCTCAAAACCAGGGTATGAGGGTGGTGCTTGGGCCACCATCACCTTTTTAGCAGTATTCCTCTTTAGACAAGAAACAATCAATGCCGGCATTGTAATTGTTGCACATCTAACAAGCACCACTGCAATGATGATCCACAATAACCCAACGGAAATCCAATGCAATAGGGTAGTTCCCCAGCCTCCAAAAATCCCTTCAAACCAGGAATAAAGCCCATCTTTCGTGAAATAATTGTGATACTTGGCTCCTTCTTGTTTAATCTTGTCAGCTATGTTCGTGATTTTCTCCGAGTTATCAGGGATATAAGTACAACACTCAGAGTTAATTACAGCACACGTTCCTCCTTGAGCCGCGAGAATGAGGTCCAGCGCAACTCGGTTTTGCATTGAAACTGCACGTAGGGCGACGACCTCCGAGTTGATATCAATCATGCCTAGAGCAGTTTTATTTGCCAATAATTCAAGCGAAGCAGCTAACTCTGCCAATCCCACAGACGTTTGTCCAACACCGTCGTGAGGGATTAAAATCATGAAGAATAGTTCAGTTGACGTGAAACCCCGTTTACCCCGTTTCAAATGCTCAAAAGGTGACTTAGATAACAGGCGCATATGTGGCAAAATAAATGACAAGAAACAAGATCCACTCCAATTAACTGGAAGCCATGGGTATGCTCGATTTCCACACACGAAATAGGTATTGTTTAAAGCGACTTGTGGTCCCATCGTGTGATTTTCATAAACATAATGACTGCATTCAGAATTCCCTAACCTTCTTTCTCCCCATGCCTCTTGTACCAAGCATAGTTCGGGTTTTTCTGTTGCCCGTTCAATCATAAAATGTGGAGGCATTTTACTTAAATTAAAATTTGGCCGAAACCAGTTACTGAAATTTCGTTGTCGGAGGCAATTTCCATTTCCATTGGTAACGATGTGGTCGTTAAGGTTATTATCTTGTTTATCCCAGTTTCTTTCCTTTGCCCAGTATCCACACCATTCACTCAGATTAAATGGTATAGCCAGAAGCGGTATCCCAGTAACTGCTGAATGAGGTATCTTAGTACAAACCCAGCAATTGGTTTTATTAAAAGCTTTCGCGTGTTTACGAGAAAGAGCCAGATAAGTGTTTATTCCATGTGGTGAACCCACTTTGCTCGTTAAGCTTCTTCGGTCTCTGAATGCCCTAGGCTTAGTTTAGTGGGTAGTCTGACAGGCCCATCTCCAATGAACATGCAAATAACGTTGATCACAGACAGTACTTATCGGTTTAACAGACCAAGTACACATTGCACCACCTGCATTTAGTAGTACAAATAATCCTGCAATGGAAAGAATCATTAAAGTTATCAGGAAGCAATGTTCTCCTCGGGTTCTTTTCTGCCGTGTGCCAGTTTGCAGTGTGTGGCATGGATCCATGTTGCTCTTCCTTTACACTTCACAGTTGTATGGGTAGTTAGCAGTATTTGAAATGGCCCACACCAACGTGCCTGAAGAGAGTTCTTCCGTTTGTAAATTTTCACATAAACAAAGTCTCCGGGTTTGAAGTTGTGATGATCAGATGTGGCTGGTTCTGGCAGAGCTTGTTTCACCTGTGCATAAAAAGTTCTTACAGCATGATTCAGAGAGATACAGAACGTAAGCAACGTGTCGTCCATTTGCTGCACGTTCATGTCTTTTATAGTCAAAGGAGGTGAGTTCGGTAATCTCATTGGTCTTCCCATCAGAATCTCATGCGGAGATAAGCCAGTGTTTCGATTTGCGGTAGATCTCATAGTCATGAGAGCAATTGGCAGAGCATCTGGCCATTTTAATCCAGTTTGTTCACAAATCTTGGCCAGTTTATTCTTTAGGAATCCATTTTGCCTCTCTACTGCCCCCGCAGATTGCGGACGATGCGGGCAGTCGAAATGTTGCTTGATTTGCAATACGCGACACAATTCTTTCACCACTTCGGCTGTGAAATGAGTACCTTGGTCACTGGAGATCCTACAAGGTGTTCCAAACCTACAGATGAAATCCTTCATCAACAGTTTAACCACAGTAATGGCATCTGCTTTCCGACAAGGGTAAGCCTCAACCCATTTGGTGAACAAATCGACGATGACTAACGCAAATTCAAAACCGCAGCATTTTGGTAACTGGACAAAATCCATCTGGATATGAACAAAAGGTCCGAATGGAATTGGATGACCCCCTGGGGCCATCTCCACCCCCCTTGCTGGGTTATGTTTTTGGCAAATATGACATGTCTTACAATACTGTTCTGCAATTGGACTAAACCCCGGGGCAAACCACTGTCTCCCAATTGAAGCACTCATGCCCCCTTTGCTAGTATGCCCGGCCCCATGTGCCAATCGGGCGAGCCAAGGTAATAGAGCTCTTGGTGCCACCACACGACCATCAGATGATCTCCATAATTCGGATTCATTTTCGAATTCACATTCAGCCAGTATCCACAAATCTCGTTCTTTAGCACTGACAGCTGTCTGCAAAGTGTTTATATCGTCAATGGTCGGCGTTGCCTCTTGTCTCAATACACATTGTGATATTAAAAGAGCTCTGGTGTGGGCAGCAGATTTTGCAGCTGCATCTGCCCTGGCATTTCCCCGTGAGACGTCATCAGATCTCCCAGTGTGGGCGTCACATTTTACCACTGCAATTTGGTGAGGCAGAAGTATTGCTTCCAGCAGATTCGCAATCCATGCTCCATTCCTCACCTGCGTACCTGATGATGTTATAAAACCCCTTTCGCGCCAGAGTGCTCCGAATTCATGTACAGCACCAAAGGCATAGCCGGAGTCAGTGTAGATTGTCACTATTTGGCCTTTGGCTAAATGGCATGCACGAGTGAGGGCGAACAGTTCTGCCTGCTGCGCGGAACAGCTCTCAGCCAATCTCCCGCTTTCGATTACTTCGTGATCAGAGCAAACGGCGTAGCCTGTTAATAAACATCCATCAGGTGCACACGATGATGAGCCGTCGACATATAGAACCAATTCAGAATTTTGGATTGGTGTGTCTCTCAAGTCAGGACGGGGTTGACACGTGTGGGTGATTATCTCTTCACAATTGTGAGGATCACCATCTTGTACTCCTGGCAACAAACTAGCAGGATTCAGCGGTGCACATCTCCTAATCGTAATGTTCGTGGGTGCTGTGAGTGAGAGTTCGTATGTTGTTGCTCTTGAAGCCGACAAATGTTGTGTTTTCGTTTTTAACAATACAGCTGTCACTGCATGCGGTACCAGGAGAACCAAAGTGTTTCCCGCGACGAGCGCTTCTGTCGCCTGCACCGCGAGCGAAGCGGCTGCTACTGCCTTGAGACAAGGGGGGAATCCTTGCGCTACCGGATCCAATTTAGTACTATAATATGCAACAGGCCGTAATTTATTTCCGTGCTTCTGTGTCAGCACAGATTGTGCGAATCCCTGTCTCTCACATGCGTACAAATGGAAGGGTTTTTCATAGTTTGGTAAACCCAGAGCGGGAGCCGAAGAAAGAGCCTGTTTTAACGTTACAAAAGCCTTGTCTGCATTTTGTGTCCATGCAAGTGGGCTGGGTGTGTTTGCCGAACCAATGTCCACCAGGGGGCGCACTAAGGCCGCATAATCTGGTATCCACTGTCTGCAATAGCCGGTCATTCCGAGGAAAGACCTCATCTGTTTAGCAGTAGTTGGCTTGGGCAGGTTTAATATTGCCGCTATACGTTCAGGGGAGATGCGTCTTGTATCTCCCTTCAGAATATGCCCCAAATATTTCACTTCTTCTTGGCAAAATTGCAATTTAGCTCTCGATGCTTTGTGTCCTTTCCTGGCTAAGGCCCTCAACAATGTCAATGTACCTCGTTCGCATGTGTCTTTTGACGCTGAACAGATCAGCAGGTCGTCAACATATTGAATCATTGTGGATCCACAAGGGAAAACTACATCATCCAAGTCGTCTTTGAGGGCCCTCGAGAATAATGTTGGACTTTCACAATACCCCTGGGGCAATACAGTCCAAGTGTATTGCTTTCCCTGGTAGGTGAATGCAAACAGAAACTGTACTTCTTGGGCTATTGGTATACTAAAAAAAGCTGAACAAAGATCCACAACACTAAAATAGGTAGTGTTACTTGGGATGCTTGATAGAATGGTAGTTGGATTTGCAATTACAGGAAAAGCTGGAATTACCGCATCATTCACTGCCCTCAAATCCTGTACGAATCTCCACGTTGGTTTCCCAGGTTTTCTCACAGGTAGGATCGGTGTATTACATTGACTAACAGTGGGAATAATTATCCCTTGTTTCAATAGCGCTTCCACTACAGGAGCAATTCCTACCTCTGCTTCTGGAGACAAAGGGTATTGCGGTTTTCGAGGCAGTTTCTTTTTTGGATCTATAGTGATCTTGATTGGATTCATACTTTTAATTTGGCCGACATCGTTGGCCTGTGTTGCCCACAGACAAGTCGGGACTTGTTCGAGTATTTCAGGTAATTTTCCTGACCCATTTAATTCTGAGAGATCGACCACCTCAAACACAGCTTTTGCTGATCCTTGACATTCTGTCCAGCAGAATCCCTGTTCCCCGATCTTCCAAAGTCCGTTTACTTGGCTCGATTCCATCAAAGTCGCTTGTGATGCTTTTTTCAAAGAGGTTACCATGTGACCAATGTCCGTTTCTTGGTAACCTTCTGCAATCGCTAAAGTAACATGTGGTGTAACACTGGACGGTTGGTTCCACAATTTTAATTGTTCCTGCGTGAGATGCACCTCCAGGCCAATTCCTTGCTTCCCAATCCAAATTGTTCCCAACACTAAGTCAAAGGTCTGGTGTAATTTCGAGAGTGTTTCACTCGCATAGACATTATCTTTTCCCTTGATGTTGCAATCTGCAATGCAATGTAGTCGAGTCTGTAAGTACCGTCTGTCCATGCCGTGTTTACTCACCCAATCGAGCACCTCGGGTACGTTTCTCTCCAAATGTGATAAATATTCCTGCAAATGGTTAAATGCTTCACAATTAATCACAGTCCATTGATATACAAGATTTTCTGTATTTTCCTGTCATAAATTCATCATAGTTATGTGTGATTCGTGAGGTATTTCTAAATATACACCATCAGGAGTACACTTAATTGAACAATTCAGCTTGCATAACGGATCTCTCCCCAACAGATTAATTGGTGTATCAGTTGCCATCAAAAATGTATGGTTTGCAGACAATGGTCCAATTTCCACCCGGAGCTGCTCTGTCAGTGGAATCGTACTAGCAACTCCTGACATTCCCACTACTTTTACTCGTTCTCGCGATAACGGGGCGTCTGGGAAATCACTCCTGAGCGCAGATTTGGTCGCTCCTGTGTCGACTAAGAAAGGAATCTCTTGGCCTTCAATTTTCAAAGTCAATTTCGGTTCGTCATATGGTTTCAAAGTCAGGAAGGGTAACTCAGACGAAGTCGCTTCTTTTCTTCGTCATAAAACGAATGGGTTTTGGGTTTGAAATGAACCTTGAGATGGAGGAGGAAGAAATGAGGGTGGAGGAGGAGGGAACGAGGCTGGAGGAGGAGGAGGAGGGAATTCGGTTTGAGGTGCAGTGGGTTGAAATGAACCAGCTTGCTCAAACTGTGTTCCCCATCTTTCCTGCTGTCTATAATATGGATTTTCATTCACTGGAGGCGTGGAGTGTCTGCGAGTTTCATCTCTGTATTGTGCCGCTGGTCTCTGTTCTACCGGTTCATACGAACTATAAGTTCGACTGTTTCTACGATTTCGGCATTCGTTAGCCCAGTGTCCTTGTTTTCCGCATGTATAACAGAAATCTCTGCGCTGGTCTCTGTATTTTGGTCTCTGACGGTAATTGGTTTGCCCTCGGTTTTGTGCATTATATCTCACATTCCTTTCCCTGGGGCATTCACCTTGACCTTGAACCTGGGATAGCATTAATGTTGATTCGTTTTCCTTGTCAGAACGATGTTTCAACAATGAATTACAATGCGTTACATATTCCATCAAGTCTTTCACTTCCTTTAATTCCCAACCAATACATACTCGCTTTACTTCATTTTGTAATTTGGCCGTCAAACCATTAAGGTAGACATGAGCAAATGGTACCCCCTCTTCTTTCAGTCCAGAGTGACATTGGTATACACCCCGAAAACGCTCTAAGAACTCCAATGGGTCCTCGCCAGCGCGTTGCCTGCACATCTGTATTTTTGCCCAGTCGGTCTTAAGTGTTACCACCTCTGTGACAGCGTCAATGAGGGTGTCAATATGTTCTTTGAGCTCCTCCCTGTCTCCAGGAGCTTCATCTGACCATGCAGCGACCTGTTTCAATTGTCGGAGTAACCCCTCTGGTACCACTAATTTTAATAATATTTCCATGTCCATATATGTTGGCTGATGGCATGCCACCACCACACGTAGTTCCGCCTGGAATTTTTTGGGTTCTCTCGTATCTTCGGCATCTCATTTACGATGGCTCTTAATTCAGAGCCCCACGGACGATATATTGCTTGTACCTCCCTTGCACCCGGGTAATCTCGCAATGGAAACGCGCCAATGAGTGCCTCATCATCTCCGTCCTTCGCGGTCTCCGGCATTATTTTTTTTGATCGAGTTTGTATTTTACCCTTGTCAGCAAGAGGAACTTCATTTTTGCTTTGTGTTCTTGTTTCTTTCTTAATTACTTGCCTGGCTCCCCGTTGAGCCTCTCCTTGCCCTGTGGCATCATCTCCCTCTGTCTCTCCTGCTTCTTCGTCCTCGAGCGGTTGTGCTATCGGAACTGTGCACTCAGGCCATGTATCTGAGTCTTCTTCTTCATCCTCAAATCTGACAGCCACTGCTCGCTGTCTCTTGGTTTTATTTTCAAGTCTCACCGGCATTTGCTTCGTTAATTGGTCTAGCTGACCCTTCAGGTTTAACAACCGTGCCTTTTCGTCTCTGTCATGACATTCCTTCATCCAATTTATATAAACGCTCCAGTTCACCTGCTTCTGGACCTTTTTGTCACTATTTTTCACTTCCAGTACTTTTCTTAAATTGTCTAAACACTCGTGATCGAACGTTCCATTCTCAGGGAAGGGTAATCGACTATTTTTGGTCCAATTGCACCATTTCCCCATGTCTCTCACAGCTTCAGGCCCATACTTATCAAACATAATTCTTGCACATGTACCTCTCCGTGGTTTTTGAATACAATTTGCCTCGGTATACACATTTTCCTTCCTTTTACAATTTCTATTTCCCATCTCTAAAATCACACAAATCACAACCGCTAAATTCACTCTAAAATCACAGAATAAAATAAATCGCACCCTCGGAGAACCCTCCCTGCTTACCTTCGCTCAAGCACTTGTCGTTCCTCCAGGCACTGCCTCCGGCAGATTAAGCACCTCCGGTCACGAGCGCCGCACAACGCCGATTCGAATCCGAGTCACGGCACCAACTGTCGTGGATTTCTACCCTCGAACCGCGTCGTGATCGAAAGGATTCTTAGATTGTTGAGGGATCTTGACCTCCTCGAGGATTCAATGTCTAGCCGACTCAGTGTTGCATGTATCGGGATAAAATAAACCACAGAAGTCCAGTAATAATCAATGTCCACAAGGAGTTCTTTCTTCTGTACCATTTATTTGCTGTCCCTCAGATCATCCTCTCCCTCCCCATATATCCATTCCATTTTATAAGCAGAGAGGGCTTTTGATCGCAAGAACAGAATGCACAGCTTATCAGCCCGGTCACCTTGTACTTTCAGAAACCCAAGCAATGTCCAAAGTGTCAAAGAAAGACAAGATTATAAGTAGGTGGTAGGCCTTAACAACTAAATAGTAGAACAGTAGAGGAAAAACACAAACACTTTGACCTACTCAGACTGAGGCAAAGGTTTCTTGTCTAGAGAGTAATAATTTCCCCAACACTGGGATACAAAACGTAAACTGTTCAGCCTGGCAGAGGTATCTAATGGCGATTCCTGTCATAATGAGACTCACTTTGAGTAGCTGTCAAATTCAGATTTGATTTGGACAATGCCGTCAGAAGTCTCACTCTATCTATGTTATAAAGCAGGAGTGTCTGTCTATCCATCTGTCCATCCCCGAACTACTCCATTAGTTTTGGAGCTCCATCCGTCTGTCCATCCCCATCCCAGCCAAACCTTAAACTGTGGAACCTTTTGGGGTCCCAACCACTGTTATAAGGTGGGTGGGAGGTTTCATGAATACCTCAATTCAATTGTGATTTTGAGTTTCGATCCATATGAAACTGCTCCTTCTCCAGATGTAACTTCAGAACGGTGCTTGTATTTGTTTAAGGCCCGGTCACACCTTGACGTTTTAGCCAACGTATGCCGATTTTTGAATTTTTTTTCTAAAACGCTGGCACACGTTGAATACGTTATGGGTAAGTTTTGATAACATTGAGAGCACGCTGAAAAACACTGCCATACGTCGTTGTACGTCGGCTTTAAACGTTGTACTTTTTGGTTGTCCTCAAATTTTTTCATGCTTGAAATTTCACAACGTATGCCGGCGTATGACTCACACGTTCCGCGACGCTAGCCACAAGTTGTATGTACGGTCTGCGATCGTTGACAGACGTCAACACATGCTACTTGTAAGTTAATCATAAGTTGAGACACGCCGAGGTAATGTTTAGCATACCCGAAACTTATTTCTAACCTATGATTAACGTGTTGTTGGCACGTTACGCGATCGTTGCCACACATCGACAGACGTTACTTTAAAGTTACTCATAGGCTGAAAGACGTCGGTATAATGGATCGACCTTGCATCAGCGTCCACGGCCACGGCCAGGACACTTATTTGCAGCGTTCTTCAAACTTTTCTTGGGCATGACGAGGATGTTCACACTTCGATGTCTAGCTTGGCTATGATTCCAATTGTCCATCGGCAGCGTCTATTTAAAATAGTCGAGTTTGAGCATTTTAACATGTTCAGAAGAAACGCTTCAAATTTCCAAACCCAGCGTCAAAAAACAAAGGCGAGTGACAGCAATTTAAATCGTTCATTGTAAACAATGAAAATAGCTGAGTGGTACCGTTTAAAAGTCGTTGAGTGTAAAAAAAATCCAATTGTTGAGCGCAAGCGTCTACTTTCAATAGTGGAGATGCAGCCATTTAAATCGTTGAGTTTATCATTTAAATCGTTAAACGCAAGGACGATCCATCATAACCCACACCCTCCCCCTCACACTCACCTACTACTGCCAACATGAACAAACTACTACTAATACTGATACTGTTACTGCTGACATGGACATCGACTCAAAAAGGACTCAAAAACACTGTTGTGTTCCCCTTTTATGAGCAGCATTTTTATATACCAATTCCCAAAACCGCTGGGAACACGTCTTTATATGGCAGTTGTAACCTAGAAACACATTCATTTATTTTCTTTTGTCGACCGGAAGACGTCATTGGAATACGTCTACATACGTCGATGTGTGTTGGGACTACGTAAAGAATTGGTTCAAAGCACGTCAAACATAAGTTAGAAATAAGTTTCGCGTAAAAAAGACATTACCGCGATGTGTTTCGACTTATGAGTAGCTTATAAGTAGCCTTTGTGGACGTGTGTAAGCGTCCACATATCGTGTGTAAAACTTATCCTCATCGCATGCGGAACGTGTATCATACGCCGAGTACATCGTAAAATTTTGAACATGTTTAAAATTTCTTGACGTACTCTACTTACCACGACGTATGATAGCGTACTTTAGCGTTCTACTCACGTATACCAAACTTACTCATACTGTATTTGACTTGCCCCAACGTTTTAGACACATTTTTCTTAGGTCGGCATACGCTGGCAAGATCGCCAAGGTGTGACCGCGATGTTGACACTTCCATTTCTACGGCAGTTATGATTCGAATCGTTGTGCGTCAGCCTTTTAATAGGCTACGTCACGACATCGTCGGCGATGCGTGCAACGCGCTATGCCTAAGTTAGACTATCGTTGGGCATCGGTTGTGTAGGCCGACAACAGGTTCAGCATTCGTTGGTATAAGTTATCTATAACACAACGAAACGTTCTGTGTCCATTACCAATGCGTTATACATAAGACCAAGTCGCTATGAATACATCCGAATCTTTAAAAAAAAACATCAAAAGTTCAACGTAAGCCAGCGTTTTAGATACATTTTAATACGTTGCCATCGCTGGCTAAAACGTCAAGGTGTGACCGGGCCTTTACCTCAGGACTGTTTCTAACATTGTGTTTTGTTATATTAATGATATTGTATTAATTTGTGATTGGAATGATGCTGTGTGGAATGAAAATATGGAGGGAATGAATTTAAAGTAGAATGAGAAAATTAGGAAAGGGTTTCCACCGGTGACAGTCACGGATTCGGCATTTGCAGATTTGCCATTGGCTTCATGGAAATATTGTTGTGGTGCCGGGTTCGGGGGCGAGGAACGACCGCGAGATGGAGCAGTTGGGCCGTCTCCCCCCCCCCCCAAACTCAGAATTGAAGGTCGTCACTCCGGATAACTCCAAAGTCGATGGGTCGCTTAATGGACCGTGGACGCCAATATTTTGACCGCATGGTTAGGGTCTTTTTGTCTGATTCGAATTTACCTAATTAGCCGCGCGGTCTAGCTACCGGGGAAGCCACACCCTCGGCCAGCTTTGTCCGAACCGAGTCGCTGTTACCGACTCGGATCCGGCGTAACTGAGCAAGAATTACCAAAGCCACGCCGGCCCAAATAACAATTTACGGCACAATCGGCCTCCCTAATTCTCAAGCCCGAACCATACTAGGTCAATGAAAGAAAACACAGACAACGAACTGGGACATTTAACAGTTATTTATTTACAATAGGCAATAGAGAGGGAAACACAGAGCAGACTTAATCATGAATATAAATGCAGCCAAATGTACAATGGCAATCACTTCACAGTTTTACTTACAAGACTGGCCACAGACGGACACACACACACACCCAAAAAGAAATGGAGCCAGCTGGCCTTTATTGGACCCTCCAGTCGCCGAGGATAGGCAAGCTGGGGGTCAGAGTCTGGTCGGGTACCTGGCCGTTTTACCGACTCGCACTTGTGGAGCTCGGAGTCCGTGGACGGGAACGGGGATCCCCAGCTCGAGCGCTCCAACGCAACCCACCACGGTGGGACTCGAACCCACGAACCAGAATCCAACGAGTGCAGCCAGAATCCCACGAACGACCCGGCCAGCCATGAACGATGACTGCTGACCAGGAGAGCCCAGCAGACCAGAAGCAAGGAACGACCTCCAAGGAACCAAGGAACCACACACGCACGGATACAGCTCACGATGCTTCTTATCCCTCCCCCGTGTGGGGTGGAGGGATCCGCTCTCGGGTAACTCGCCTCCGGATTGGATGGGGCATTTTCGGGTGTTGTGGTGGCCAGCCGTGATTGGAGGAGGAGGGGCGTGTGGGCGTCTCAGTGCTTCTCCCCCGAGAGAGGCTCTTTTGTTTTCCCCAGTGTCGAGAGGGGAGACATTCTTCTTTGATGGGGCGGAGTCAGAGCTGAGGCGATCTCACCCCTGATTGGACGGGAGGAACATTCCATCTTGCTGGAGCGGAGTCGGCTCTGAAGCGATGGAACTCCATCTACGTTCGTGGCCTTGAACACGTGCGTAATGGAGCTGAAGGAGTGGAGGGGATTGATGTAGAATACTAACAAGAAAGAAACTCGCAGCGCACACATGAAATTCCCCTTCGACATAAGGGAGGGATTCTAATTATCCACATATACTTAACGAAAAAACTAAACTTTGGGTCAACTGTATGTGTGAATGCGAATGGTTTCCAGATTCGTAACAATATGACCTACCTAATTTTTGTTGGGGTCAGCTGCAGTAAATTTTTTGCCCAAGTGATTCACAAACCGGCTGTCCATGCCTGATGTTCGACTGAAGGTGCAACAGGAATGTGGAATTTATTGATTCATGGCTTGGCATTTGCCCTTTCCATATCGTCTGTTTGGTTTTGGGCTCCCTCCTGTGAATAACACAGCTACCTCACTTTAATACAATATATGTAAATGCAAAAAAAAAAAAAAATACATTGTTTATCTCAAAGTTTATTTATTGTTCATCTCAAAGCAATCAACATTGCTTGTCTCAAAGTTTCTTCGTTCAAATTATGAACATGCAATGTTTCAATTCCTCCTATTCTGTCACAAAAACACATACTTCATGTGTGTAAACACAATTTCTTTCATATTAACTACTAGCTGGGGTACCCGGCATTGCTTGGTGCTGTTCTAATCCGGTTGGCATTTTGAAGAAATCAATTTTCTTTTGTTTTTTTTTGTTTTCTATTTTTTGTGGGGGCCTAAAATCCTTCCCTATACCAACTAAGGAATGGGTTCTGTGAGCATTAAGTATGACTTTTTCACATTGCTACAAAGGCTTTGACACTATCGAGTGATTAAAAAGAAAAAACCAAAATAAAGGCCAACTTTTTTTTCTAATTATTATGATTTTTTTGCCTAAAACACTCACTGATGAACCTCTGAAAGTTTGATGAAGATCTGTTTGACCATCTCTGAGAAAAATGGTGACAGACAGACAGACAGCCAAAACATCTCACTTGGAGTATAGATTTTGGAAATGGTTCATTGGTAATGCTACAAAGTGATCCTGAAATTGAAAAAAGCACAACTTTGGCAGTCACATCACACACTGCATATTTTTCTACAAATGATGCTATATTTAGCTTGAGTTAATCCACAGGAGAGTGAAAAAAAGGAGTCCATCACAGAAAACTGTTGGCAGTCCAACCTTACAAATTTGTCAACAAGAAGAACATTTTTTTTTTAAATCAGAAAAATGGTGTTGTCAACAACAATGGCATTGTCACACCTCTTAATAGAAATGACAATTTTTCACACGTACTTGCTTAAATAATTGAGAACACTGAGGGGAATTGACAGATAAGGGTTAGAAAAATGTTCTTCGCTGCACATGTCTGTGAACTGCAATGATTGCATGTTCACTTAGATCGAGCAATGCATCTTATTTCCGACACCCTTCTGATTACTTGCTCAAGTGGTTTGCTTAGTTTTCCAAGAAGATGTTTGATACAGTTAAAATGGTTTTCAAAAGGAAAGCCTGACAAGTTGTTTAGAACACCAAACTTTCTTACATTCTTGGGCAAGTGGATAAGCCAATGAACATTTCAAAGAACAAAACCATTTCCATAATCCGATGCAAAATGTTGAACAAAGAAAACAAGTAAACTCAGCATAATCATAGCAATGGCAACACAACTTTTTTCTGGACAAAACATTATTGGCTACATGAAAGATGAGGAAATTGTTGTACAGAACTTTAGACAATTTCCCTTTCAAAGCCACTGGGCTAGGATACAAGAGAAATGTATGAAATGATGTAGCTTTCTACCTGTTGATTTCTGAGAGGAAGAGAGAGAGGAGAGAGAGAGAGAGAGAGAGAGAGAGAGAGAGAGAGAGAGAGAGAGAGAGAGAGAGAGAGAGAGAGAGAGAGAGAGAGAGAGAGAGAGAGAGAGAGAGAGAGAGAGAGAGAGAGAGAGAGAGAGAGAGACCGAGACCGAGACCGAGACCGAGACCGAGACCGAGACCGAGACCGAGACCGAGACCGAGACCCTTTTCGAGCAAACTCTCATGGCAAAGTGAGCAATCATTCAGAAATGTGATTCAGAAACTGAGTACCAAGTCTGATGGGTTATCTAATCATAGTAATCCAGCTCAGTCAAGTCATGGCGACTTCTGATAACATTCATCATCAGATTTCTCAAAACATCCTGATCCTGCACTGCTTCCTGAAGCTGTGGCAGAGGAAGCTTGGTTGCAGCCTTTAACCCATCCATCAGGCACACACAACACCTGCCTCCTCCTCTTCTTTCTTCAACACTGAGCATGGTTGAAAAAGTATGACAGTTTCTGTTTCAGCATCAGCGCTTCTAATGTACATGCTGGTCTAATTTTTCGAACCACTGATTTGTTTGTTCTTCTTGCAGTCCATGGATTTTTTTTTTAACATTCTTCTCCAACACCAGACATGAATATCACTGCCAAGGTAAGTGAATCTCTCCATGACCTCGTCATCCTCGCCACAAACGGGTACAGACAGGATAGCAGCATCCAAGATGTCATTGAAAGCCTGGATCTTAGTTTTGACCCAGGAAACGCATAATCCCAGCAGCTCTGACTCCTCATTCAGCACCTCGTGGGCCCCCAAAAGGATATCTCGAGTCTCCGCAAAGACGACTGCATCATCTGTAAAATCAAGGTCAGAGATCTTGACATTCCCAAACTATGCACTGCAGCTTGATCTCTCTGAGATCCTCCCCAGAATCCAGTCCATACAAGTGCTGAAAAGTGTGGGAGCCAGTACACACCCCTGACGAACTCCAGTAACAACTGGAAATATGTCAGAGATAGTATCACCACATCTCACAGCACTCTCAGTACCAGAGTGTAGTTCAGACTCAGATTGATCAGTTTTGGTGGCACCGTACGAAGACCAAGCATATTCCAGAGGGCATCCCGATTCACTGAATCGAATGCTTTACAGAGATCAACATTGGCTGCAAGCAGCCCCTGCCTGCCGAAACTCTCGTCTGCGTTCAGTGAGGACCCAAAGAGCATGGATACGTTCAATCTTTGACCTCTTTGGTGTAAAGCCAGACTGCTCTGGATGCTGGTGCTCAAGCAGATGGTGGCGAATCCAATCAAGAATTATCCGAGCAAAGACCTTGCCCGGCACTGAGAGCAGCGTCACCCCTCGGTAGTTGTTGCAGTCTTGGCGATCACCCCTCCTTTTCCAGAGAGGAACAACAAGGCCCCTCTTCCAGTCAGTTGGGATGATTCCTGTGTCACTTCGTTGATGGGTATACTAAGGGGGCAGGGAGATGGGGTGGGGGAGGAGAGGGAGGGGGGAATGACAGGAGAGTGGGGTGGAGGGAGAAAGAAGGGAGGGGGGACAGAGAGGGTGGGGAGGGGGTGAGAGAGAGGGAAGGGGGGAGGGGAGGGGGAGAGGAGCCCGTGTGAGGAAAGAGAAAGAGAGACAGGTGTGAGGCAACAAATAAGACCAAGGCTTACCTTGCCGTGTTTAACCCCCCGGTGATCTTTGACTGGTCGAAGGTTAAACATGACCATTATCGCCGCGCCTCAACACAAAGCGCCATTTACTGTGTGTTTTGTATTTTATGGCGATGGCCTGCTTCACACGGGCGGCAAAGGTTTAATAGACTTGAATTGTGTCCTCCTGAAGCTGATAGTACGGACAACTGACTGAAGTACAACACAATGATTGGGAGATTGCAGGTACAAGAAGGCAGAACACAGTCATTGTTGCTGTGTTTGTTTCTAATCTTGCTTCACTGTTGAGAAGTTTCAGTTGCTCTGGATTTTTTGTTATTCCTTGTTTTTTGTCATCTTTGTGTCCTCCTGCCTTTTTACCACTCAGCCCGAATTGGGATAAGGGGTATTGTCGTCACAGGCGTTGTCCGGGCGTCCGTCCGGGCGTCTATCAACTTTTGGTTTCTGTCAATTTCAAGGAGAACGCCTTGTCCGATTAAATCCTTTTTTAAAGTGTGTGTTGGGGCTGGTTAGAGGAAGGTTCCTTTCGATATTCAGTGCGATGCGATATCCAATATGGCGGCTAGGGCAGCCATCTTGAATTTGGTTTCCGGCGTCTGTCAACTTTTGGTTTCCGTCAATTTCGAGGAGAATGCCTTGTCCGATTAAATCCATTTTTGCAGTGTGTGTTGGGGCTGGTTAGAGGAAGGTTCCTTTCGATATTCAGTGCGATGCGATATCCAATATGGTGGCTAGGGCAGCCATCTTGAATTTGGTTTCCGGCGTCTGTCAACTTTTGGTTTCCGTCGATTTCGAGGAGAACACCTTGTCCGATTAAATCCATTTTTGCAGTGTGTGTTGGGGCTGGGTAGAGGAAGGTTCCTTTCGATAATCAGTGCGATGCGATATCCAATATGGCGGCTATGGCAGCCATCTTGAATTTGTTTTCCGGACAATAACTTGGGAACGGCTTGACAGATTGATTTTATTTTCATGGAGGTATAATGGGGGTGGTTAGAGGAAGGTTCCTTTCGATAAACAGCACAATCCGTTATCCAATATGGCGGCTAGGGCAACCATCTTGAATTTGGTTTCCGGACAATAGCTTGAGAACGGCTTCACACATTGATTTTATTCTGGCGAGGTATAATGGGGTTGAGTAGAGGAAGGTTCCTTTCCAAAATGGGCATGCTGCGATTTTCAATGTGGCCGCCACGGCAGCCATCTTGAAATTGGTTTCCGTCAATTTTGAGGAGAACGCCTTGTCCGATTAAATCCATTTTTGCTGGGTGTGTTGGGGGTTGAGTAGAGGAAGGTTCCTTTCGAAAATGGGCATGCTGCGATTTTCAATATGGCCACCATCTTGAAATTGGTTTGCGTCAAGGGGCTGAGGGGTTACGCCCGCTTTGCGGTGCTATTTTTCCTATTTGTATCTTTCTTCTTCTATCAGCCTCTCCTTCTTCCTTTGTTGTCTTTTTATTGTTATTCTGTCTTCCTCCTTCTTCTGTGTTTCTCTTTCTGTCTTTCTTCTTTCTCCTCTTTCTGCCTTTCTTCCCTTTCCTCTTTCTGCCTTTCTTCTCCAGCATTGTTTCTTATTCTTCAGCACTGAGGATTTCACATCACATTTTATCAAAGTGTGTGACATTGTTTTTTTTTTAATTTTTTTTATCCTTGAAGAGCTTCAGGATAGACAATGTTGCATGTTTCTCCATGTGGAGCCAAGATGAAAATTGTTTTGCCATTGCCAACTCTGGAACAACCAACATAGAGTTGGCCATGAGAAAAGCATGGGCTTTGCAGGTTGAGGCCGCCAACTTTGAGCGATTGTCCTTGTGCCATTAGCTGTTCCGGTTCTTTAGAAGGGTAGATGTTCTTATATGAAATTTAAAGGTGCCAGATTTGAGCTGTTCTTCCTCCTGTCAACAGTGTGGCAGTAATGCCTGATGATGTCACTGCAAGGGTAATCATGTTTCTCTGCTAGATTTTTTGCCAAAAAAAGATTGATGAGAAAAGTTTTGCCAGTTCCACTGGAAGCATCGAGAAAGAAATTGCCACCATTTCCATTGAAAACTGCTTGTGTAATGTGATTGAAGGCTTCTCTTTGGTCTGGAACCAGACATGGCTCAGTCTCCTTTATGTATTCAGCAAGCTGTTCCATGTTGTAGTTGGTCTCTCTCAAAATTTCATTTGTGAGCTCATTGTCATTGTGTCGTTGAGGGTCAGTTAGGCCAAAAGTTTTGAGGTCAGCACCACCCAATGCCTTGATCTTGTCTTCAATGATATATAATGAGAGCTTGATTGAAGATGGCATCACTGTAGTCCAGTTCCAGGTTAGGATTTTGCACTTGTGCATGATGCAAAATGTCCTCTGCTAGATTCTCCTTGTGGTTGTCCCATCGTTGTTGAGGATTTGAGATGGCACATGTCTGCAACATGATGGCAAATAGGTTTCGCAGCATCCATGGTGATTGAGTTGCTGCTGCCTCCTCCAATGTGCTGTTCCTGTGTGTTTCATCCTCCAGGAGTCCTCTGAGCTGGCAAGCCTGTTTGTAAGTTTCACAGATTGTTGCATCCACTGTTCACAAGTCCTCAAAAGATGTTGGACGTTTGACCTCATACAGAAACAGTCTAAGGTAAAATCATTAAAAATGATTAGGATGGACAGTGTACACACGGCCAAGTGCATCAATGACTTTGATGTCTGGCTGGTCTGGTGCAGTTTGTCCTGCTCTGCGGCGAGCCCACTTCTTGCTGCCAACATTCCATGTGTAGTACTTGGGTATCTGATGATACAACAGTGTATTAGCAAATTCATCATCCTGCCAGAGATTGAAGAAAGCAGTGAGAGTTGTGTCTTGTGGGACTTAAGCATGCTCGCGTGCATTCTCCTCAGTGAAGTACACTCTCTCGCTATTCTCAAGGTGCACACTGAGATGAACCACAGTGGGATGTCACTCATGAATTGGGAAGTTCAGGATCCTCCAGATTGCTTCATTGCTGCTGATTTATCTTCCCATTTAATATTGCCAAACCTCATCATGCACAGTCCCATCCATTGTCAGGCCAAACACAGCCATGTCAGATATTTTGTTGATATACTTGCACACATAGTTGATGGATTTCACAAAGTGGCAGGACTCAACATTGATTGCAGTACTCATGGCAAAGTGGGAGCACTCATTTTGATGAGTGGATAAAATAGCCGTGTGAGGAGTGGACAGTATGGAACAATCCACCTGTTGTCAATTTAAATCTCACAACCGCGAACTCTGATGATTGTTGTGATTCCAACATCTTCTGGGTTTCTCCGATGATATAGTGGGTATCCATCTTGTCCAGTCTGTCTCTTTCAGAAGATATTGTGGGAAATACAGTATATATATATATATATATATATATATATATATATATATATATATATATATATATATATATATATATATATATATATATATATATATATATATATATATATATATATATATATATATATATATATATATACCGGGCGTAGTGGCGTGCGCCTGTAATCCGGCTACTCGGAGGCTTGGGTTGGAGGATCGCTTGAGGACGGGAGCTCTGCGCTGGGCCGCGCTATAAGAGGGTGGAGGGCAGCCCGGAATCATGGCGAAACCCGATCCTTATCCCTGTGTGGTAAGAGGCGACCAGGGTTGCGTCAGGAAGAGCATGCGGCGTAAAACCTATGCCAAAATCGGTATGCGGATCATAACGGATAATCCGCTGTGGCGACCCCAAACAGGAGCAGCCGAAAGAAGAAGATAGATATATATATATATATATATATATATATATATATATATATATATATATATATATATATATATATACATATGTACACACACACACATACATAACCATATTGTTACGGCTGTGGAAATTCGGAAACCACCATTCAGGGCCCGTAGGTGAGATATCTCTAAGTACATGTGTAGTTAGCCCCAAACCCGTTGAAAAGAGGGAATTTATGTGATTCATCCGGGCTGCGACGCTTTGAGATAGCCATTTTTTTTCTGTTCTATCTTTATTTTGAACCAACCACGTCCCAACCACCATCACACAACAACCACCACGCCAGCCATCGTCACCAACTGCAACCATGCTCCAACCCTCGGACAACAACAACAACGCCAACAGCCACGACCTTTACCTTCACAACTCAATCCCACATCACCGCCATTCCCAAACTGCACCATAACCATCAAACCACCACCGAAAACCCTCCACCACCTTCACCTCTCTCCTTCTATGGCCATTCCCACACCACCTGTGAACACTGAGCGTCGGGCTGTCTCGGGCCCGTTCGGCGATTGGTGCCGAACGCACTAAGCCGCGAGCGCTAATAGCGGCCTTTCCGAGGGAGAATTTGGATCAAGAATGCTACACGCCCATTTCTCCTCCGTCCAATTAGCAAGCGTGGAGCGGCTTGGCCCCGCCTCCAGGCGCGTCTTTGTGAAATCGATATATGCAAATTCAAGGATCAGGGGAGATTCACGCCCCCTTTCCGCCGACCAATGGGCGAGCGTGGCTCCGCCCCTGAGGTCATCCTGATCCGGATATTTGCATATTGTTTTCTCCTGCCGACCTATAAAATGGTGAGCACAAGGCGAATCGGGGCAGAGTGAGTCGAGTCATCGGTGTGGCAGAGTCGAGTCGGGTGGCGAAGTCATCGGTGTGGCAGAGAGTTGAGTTCTGGAGTCGGCTGAGAAGAGTTGCGGGAAGAGGCAAAGGAGCTCGGGTCCGAGGCGAGAAGGACGGCGGTCGGCGACGAGGTCGCAGTGTGGGATCGCTCGTCGCGGGACCCAAGCCAGCCAGCCATCTCCCTCCCCCAGGGCATCAACAATTCCCCCTTTCCCCCGCGCTGAGATAGTGCAAAAAGGGGGCCCCGTTCCCACCCCACTCCAAACGTCGTGCCAACGAAACCCGCCAAGGAGCACGGAGTCGGGGCACAGCCACGCGGCCACATCTGCGACTCGTCTGCCAATGCGTCACGAGGACGCAGGTAGGATCCCCCCCCCCCGGTCTCGCGGACCTGGCCGCTCCTCCAGGTCACGCGCACAATTGGCCTACAGGCCTGTCTGCCCCCATTGTCTATGAGGGTGGCTTCTTTCCTTTGATTTTGAGTAATGTGTGTTGGCGCCGTCTGTAAAGTAGAACTGTATAAGTGTTGCCGTGTGTGCGCGTAGTCGGGAGTAACTCTGCGTCGTTGTTGCTTTTGTTTTGGTTGCGATATGTGCATTTTGACTGTTTGGCTGTATACGCCAATATGTGTGCTTTCATGTCAGATATTTTGACACTCCAATATGTGTGCTTTCCGTGTGCCGGGAAATAAATGTGCTTTGTGTGAACTGTTTTCCCGTTTCGTTTCGTCTTTTCTTTATTGACCCTCCATCCTGCTTCACGTAAAGGGTTCGTAGTGGGCTTAATACGCCCGGTAATTAATCGGAACCGTCGAGGCCGACGATAACACCCCTCGGTTATCACTGTAGTACGGAACGGACCACTTCAGCGGTTCGTGTCCGCAGTCGACCTGCGGCGAGGTATGATCGCCCGGTTTACCATCCACGTGGGTACTTAGGTCGGTCGAGTTTGGCGAACAACCCTATCCTACGCGGGTGGCCGATTGGCACGATTGTGGTGAGGTCAAAAGGCCCACCCATGACTGGCTCCGGGCGATAGTTCCCGGAGGGTCACGACTGAATTGTCTGTCCGGTGGGCGACGCGGTCGCGATTCGAGTGACGCGGCCGTCCGCACGCCGGCGGGCGCGAATTCGCAACAATATATACACATTGTGTATATATTATCTCGAAATACAGAAAATATATAATGTGTGTGTGTGTCTACATCTATATATATATATATATATATATATATATATATATATATATATATATATATATATATATATATATATATATATATATATATATATATGGATATATATATATATATGGATATATATATATATATATGGATATATGGATATATATATATATATATATATATATATATATATATATATATATATATATATATATATATATATATATATATATATATATGGATATATGGATATATATATATATATATATATATATATATATATATATATATATATATATATATATATATATATATATATATATATATATATATATATATGGATATATGGATATATATATATATATATATATATATATATATATATATATATATATATATATATATATATATATGTATGTACCTTCTTCTTCTTTCGGCTGCTCCCGTTAAGGGTCGCCACAGCGGATCATCCTTCTCCATTTCGCTCTATCCTCCACATCTTCCATTGACATTCCAACCTCCCACATGTTTGCCCTCACCGCATCCATGAACCTCTTCTTTGGCCTTCCTCTTCTCCTCCTACCTGGCTGCTGCATCCTTCTCCCGATATACTCCGCTTCCCTCCTGTGCACATGTCCAAGCCATTTCAATCTCGCCTCTCTTACTTTGTCTCCAAACCGTCCTACCTGCGCTGTCCCTCTAATGTACTCATTCCTTATCCTGTCCTTCCTCGTCACTCCCAACGAGAATCACAGCATCTTTAACTCTGCCACTTCCAGCTCCGCTTCCTGTCTTTTTGTCAGCACCACCGCCTCCAAACCATACAACATAGCTGGTCTCACTACCGTCTTATATACTTTCCCCTTCACTCTTGCAGCTACCCTTCTGTCACAAATCACTCCTGCAACTCTTCTCCACCCACTCCATCCTGCCTGCACTCTCTTTTTCACTTCTCTACCACACTCTCCGTTACTTTGGACAGTTGATCCCAAGTATTTAAACCCATCCACCTTCCCACCTCAACTCCTTTCAACCGCACCATACCACCACCCTCCCTCTCATTTACGCACATGTACTCCGTCTTACTCCTACTGACTATCATTCTGCTTCTCTCCAGTGCGTACCTCCACCTCTCGAGGTTCGCCTCAGCCTGCTCCCTACTCTCACTACAGATCACGATGTCATCCGCGAACATCATAGTCCATGGAGACTCCATTCTGATCTCGTCCGTCAACCTGTCCATCACCATTGCAAACAGGTAAGGGCTCAGAGTCGATCCTTGGTGCAATCCCACTTTTACCTTAAACCGATCCGTCATTCCTCCCGCACACCTCACCTTTGTCACAATGTCCTCATACATATCCTGCACCATCCTCACATACTTCTCTACCACTCCCGACTTCCTCATACAATACCACAACTCCTCTCTTGGCTCCCTGTCATAAGCTTTCTCTAAATCCACAAACACACAATGTAACTCCTTCTGGCCTTCCCTGTACTTCTTCATCAACATTCTCAAAGCAAACATCGCATCAGTGGTGCTCTTTCCTGGCATAAACCCATATTGCTGCTCACAAGTCATCATCTCTCTTCTCAACCCAGCTTCCACTACTCTTTCCCACAACTTCTTGGTGTGGCTTAACAACTTTATCCCTCTGTAATTACCACAGCTCTGCACATCACGCTTGTTCTTGAAAATCGGAACCAGTACACTTGATCTCCACTCCTCTGGCATCCTCTCACTTTCCAAGATTTTATTAAACAATCTGGTTAAAACCCTACTGCCATCTCTTCTAAACACTTCCATGCCTCCACTGGTATATCATCTGGGCCAACTGCCTTTCTTCATTCATCAGCTCCTCAAAGTACTCCATCCACCTTCTCAACACACTCTCCTCGCTTGTCAGCACATTCCCATTTGCGTCCTTTATCACCCTAACCTACAGCACATCCTTCCCAGCTCGGTCCCTCTGTCTTGCCAATCGGAACAAATCCTTTTCCCCTTCTTTTGTATCCAACTTCTCATACAGCTCGCCATATGCCTTTTTCTTAGCCTTTGCCACCTCTCTCTTTGCCTTTCGCTGCCACTCCTTGTACTCCTGCCTACTTTCTTCGTCTCTCTGGCTATCCCACTTCTTTTAAACCAACCCCTTCTTCCTTATACTTTCCTGTACTTCCTCATTCCACCACCAAGTCTCCTTATCTTTCTTCCTCTGTCCAGATGTCACACCAAGTACCTTCCTAGCTATCTCCCTCACCACTTCTGCTGTAGTTACCCAATCATCCCACAACTCTTTACCACCATCCAACACCTGTCTCGCCTCCTTCCTAAATTCCACGCAACATTCTTCGTCCTTCAGCTTCCACCATCTGGTCCTTGGTTCAGCCCTCACTCTCTTCCTCAACCTCACCTCCAAAATCATCCTACAGACCACCAATCGATGCTCACGAGCTACACTCTCCCCTGCCACCACCTTACAGTCTCTAATCTCTTTCAGGTTGCATCTCCTGCTTAAGATGTAATCCACCTGTGTGCACTTTCCTCCACTCTTGTACGTCACCCTGTGTTCCTCCTTCTTCTTGAAATACGTATTTACCACTGCCATTTCAATTCTTTTTGCAAAATCTACCACCATTTGCCCTTCCACATTCCTCTCGTTGAGACCGTACCTACCCATCACCTCCTCATCCTCTTTATTACCTTCCCCAACATGCCCATTGAAATCTGCTCCAATCACCACTCTTTCATCCTTGGATACATTCTCCACCACTTCATCTAACTCACTCCAGAAATCTTCTTTATACTCCATCTCACACCCCATATGCGGGGCTTATGCACTGATGACATTCATCATCACCCCTTCAATTTCCAACTTCACACTCATCACTCGGTCCGACACTCTCCTCACCTCCAATACCCTCTTGACATAATCCTCCTTCAGGATTACCCCAACACCATTTCTCCTCCCATCCACACCATGGTAGAACAGTTTGAAACCACCTCCAATTCTCCGAGCCTTACTCCCCATCCACTTGGTCTCTTGTACACACAGTATGTCCACCTTTCTTCTCTCCATCATATCAGCCAACTCTCGCCCTTTGCCAGTCATCGTCCCAACATTCAGAGTTCCAACTCTCACCTCCACACTTCTACCCTTCCCTCTCTCCCACTGCCTCTGGACCTGCCTTCCCCGTCTCCTTCTCCTCCTTCGCCCAGCATTGGCACAATTTCCACCGGTACCCTGCTGACCAACCGTACCGGTGGCGGTCGTTGGTAACCCGGGCCTCGACCGATCCGGGATGGAAATCCGTTTTATTGTCCGCATAATGATTTGGCATAGGTTTTTACGCCGGATGCCCTTCCTGACGCAACCCTGGTCGCCTCATACGACACACATGGATATGGTACACCTATTCTAACCGGGGCATACACCGGGCCCAGTACACTGGTACTCATTTCGCCGACCTCGGAAGGATGACAGGCTGAGTCAACCCCTGGTGTATATTAATTCAGTGGCCCAATGGGGCTTGAACTCAGGACCTTTTGGGTCCCAAGCCACTGCCCTAACCACTGCGCCAACACCAGGTATGTATGTATGATTGTATGTATGTATATATATATATATATATATATATATATATATATATATATATATATATATATATATATATATATATATATATATATATATATATATATATATATATATATATATATTTATTTATATGAAGACCACAAGGGGAAAACCAGAGATGTCAGGATCAGTCAATTTTGAAGAAACTGAAACCAAGGTTTCAAGACTTTGGTGTACTGTTTAATAACTCTTAACATGAATGAAAGGGAGATAACCAGGAGTAAATTAGACAACTCTGGGTTTCTACTTGTTCATCTTTGACAACACTTGTTTTTTCATGGCACGGCTAAACTTTATACCATACAAATTATGTGACACCTCTGGTTATTTGTTAAAGTAATATTGTGAGAGGAAACCTTATGTTGCCAACTATTGGCAGGTGCAATAACCCTGAAATTTATAAAAATGACATCTCTGGTTTTCCCCTTGTGGTCTTCATATATATATATATATATATATATATATATATATATATATATATATATATATATATATATATATATATATATATATATATATATATATATATATATATATATATATATATATATATATACCTTCTTCTTCTTCTTTCGGCTGCTCCCGGTAGGGGTCGCCACAGCGGATCATCCGTATGATCCGCATAGCGATTTGGCACATGTTTTACGCCGGATGCCCTTCCTGACACAACCCTGGTCGCCTCTTACGACACAGGGATATGGTACACCTATTTTAACGGGGGTATACACCGGCCCAGTACACTGGTACTCATTTCGCTGACCTCGGAAGGATGACAGGCTGAGTCAACCCCTGGTGTATTAATTCAGTGGCCCAACGGGGCTTGAACTCAGGACCTTTTGGATCCCAAGCCGCTGCCCTAACCACTGCGCCAACACACCAGGCTCGTATATATATATATATATATATATATATATATATATATATATATATATATATATATATTTATATATATATATATATATATATATATATATATATATATATATATATATATATATATATATATACATACATACATACATACATACATACATACATACATACATACATACATACATATATACATATATACATATATACACATATATACATACATACATACATACATACATACATACATATATACATATATATACATATATATACATATATATACATACATACATACATACATACATACATACATACATACATACATACATACATACATATACACATACATATATATATATATATATATATATATATATATATATATATATATATATATATATATATATATACACACACACACACATACACACACACACACACACACACACACACACACACACACACACACACACACACACACACACACACACACACACACACACACACGAGACCACTCCAAAAAAAAATTAAATCAGCGTCTCTATTTATATATGACAACCATTCCATTCCAGTGTCTGCTTAATTCCAACACAGGCACACCTCATTCTAATTAGTGAGGTACTGATGAGGTGATCACCTGAACCGAATCTTATTTAACAAGGAAAAGTATAAAAACCACTTCTGTGGTTATCACTATCCTCTTGCAATAGGACCAGCTGAATGGCAAAAACAGTGCTCGTAGTACCTCAAAAGTAATTGGAATCAAAAAAATAACTATTGACCATGCCAAAAGAAAAGAAGTTTTGAGTGAGGAAAAGAAGGGTTCAATTCTGGCTTTACTGGCAGAGGGATACTGTGAGCGTCACGTTGCTTCCATCCTTAAAATTTCAAAGACGGTGGTTCATAAGTACAAGGTCAAGCAGCAGCCATTGGGGACAACAAAGCTACAGACTGGCAGAGGGCGAAAACGACTTTCCACTGACCGGGATGACTGCTAACTCATTCCAATGTCACTCAACAACCGTAGGATGACATCAAGTGACCTACAAAAAGAATGGCAAACGGCAGCTGGGTTGAAGTGCACGGTGAGGACGGTTCGAAACAGGCTCCAAGGGGCAGGGCTGAAGTCGTACAAAGCTCGAAAAAAAAAAACCCTTCATCAATGAGAAGCAAAGAAGATCCAGGCTGAGGTTTGCAAAAGACCATAAGGATTGGACCGCAGAGGACTGGAGTAATGGTCATCTTCTCTGATGAGTCCAATTTTCAGCTTTGCCTATCACCTGGTCATCTAATGGTTAGACGGAGACCTGGAGAGGCCTACAAGCAACAGTGTCTCGCACCCATTGTGAAATTTGGTGGAGGATCAGTGATGATCGGGGGTGCTTCAACAAGGCTGGAATCGGGCAGATTTGTCTTTGTGAAGGACTCATGAATCAAGCCACGTACAAGGTTGTCCTGGAAGAACACTTGCTTCCTTCTGCTCTGACAATGTTCCCCAACTCTGAGGATTGGTTTTTCCAGCAGGACAATGCTCCATGCCACACAGCCAGGTCAATCAAGGTGTGGATGGAGGACCATCAGATCAAGACCCTATCATGGCCAGCCCAATCTCCAGACCTGAACCCCATTGAAAACCTCTGGGATGTGATCAAGAGGAAGATGGATGGTCACAAGTCATCAAACAAAGCCGAGCTGCTTGAATTTTAGCGCCAGGAGTGGCATGAAGTCACCCAACAGCAACGTGAAAGACTGGTGGAGAGCATGCCAAGACCCATGAAAGCTGTGATTGAAAATCAGGGTTATTCCACAAAATATTGATTTCTGAACTCTTCGGAAGTTAAAACATTAGTATTGTGTTGTTTAAAAATGAATATGAATTTGTTTTCTTTGTATTATTTGAGGTCTGAAAACACTGAATATTTGTTGTTATTTTGACCAGTTGTCATTTTCTGCAAATAAATGCTCGAAATGACAATATTTTTATTTCGAATTTGGGAGAAATGTTGTCAGTAGTTTATAGAATAAAACAAAAATGTTCATTTTACTCAAACACATACCTACAATTAGTAAAACCAGAAAAACTGATAATTTTACAGTGGTCTCTTAATTTTATCCAGAGCTGTATATATATATATATATATATATATATATATATATATATATATATATATATATATATATATATATATATATATATATATATATATATATATATATATACCAGTGAGTATATGCATCAACAAGGAAGGTCAGTTTTTTACTTCCATGTTCATTTTTTTTCTCACAAGGAATAGGTTAAAATCTCTTCTTCTCAGATATATGTTTTTTAAATTCATTATTCTTTTCATTTTGTGTATTTCCTGCCTGAGCTTGAGATAATATGGAAATGATGCAGCCAGTTATTTACATTGTCACCAAGATGAATTTTAACCCAGCCGCTTTTATCTCAGGAGATTGAAAGTATTTGTTTTGTTTTCTGTTAAGGTTAATGTATTGTTTTGTATGAGGACATGGAACTTAGTTATTTTCCAGAAACCTTATTTATAAAGACATTATAACATGGGCTTCACTTGAGGGATAACTCAAACTGCAGCTGCCGACCTGTTTACCCGCTCTGGAACTGGAACTCTTTGAGTGGGTCACACCAAACACCGCCCAGAGAACGTGAGAACCGGACAAACGAACACCCCTCCACAGCAGCCGGACCTGCTGCCAAGCCCAACCCGGCTCACGCTAAGAGACTCTAGGTCTAGAGCCCATCACATTTTAGCTGTGATGCTTATAAACGCCTGGAGATGCCACTGTTTGTGCCTTTATTTATTTGCAGCACATGTTTTATAACCAAAATGTGATAAGCCCCGAATCTCTCATCCCGAGCTGAATCCCAAAATTAAAACCACAGAATCGAGCCCAGCAGCAGCCCTGACCACCAAGAAAGTGCCCATCCACACAACCCGCACACTCCCCGACACTCCGGGCTCAAAACACAACAAAAACACCACAGCACAACATGACCACCTCCAGACCACAACACAACCGCCTGTGGCAACTTATCACAACCACCCACTGTTTTACTCTTCATGAAAGTTGAAAGAGGGGTGAGGGAGATCGGGGAGAGGAGAAGAGGAGGGGTGTGTGAGCGAGGACAAATGAAGGGTTGGATGGCCGGATGGATGGAGGGAATGAATGGAAAATGGGTTTACAGTAAGTTCCACAGTTGTTCATGAACACATGATATTCCAATCTTACAGAGTGAACATGAGTTGTAAGGAATGAATGATGAATGAATCAGTTCCTACCCACTGTTCCTTTGTCTGCCATTGCCTTTCCTGCATCATCTGTAATGAGCTTGGGTTTTGGAAGCAACTCTCTCCTTATAACCTCAAACCTAAAGTACTCCATCAGGGGGTCTGTCTGGGTGGTGCTCAGCGTGACCGCTCCGAGGCGAAGGTTACATTTTAAACTTTTGTCAGATTTAACTAAAGCAATGGTACACATGTTTGTATATGCACTATATTTACTTTATCATGTCAATTTGTAATTTTATTTTCAAAAAAGACAAAAAAGTCAATTACACCATTGTCTACTATATCACACGCCTGGCAAACCGGTTGATAAGGGTTAGGGTGAGCAATCAGCGATGAATACAGCGATTCATATTTATGAAGTATATCGTACAGAAACCGTTTCGCCCTGTTAGAAAGCGAGGCATTTCTGATTTAGTTAGGGAATTTTAGAAAATTTTATTGACCATCTGTGAAAAAATTGCTTACCAAAATTTTTTTTCACTGACGTATTCATCGAGGTGTCTACTAACACCTATCAATTAGTGCAAACCCAAATCCTTGTGGAAAATTCTGGGGAGCCAATCAAAGTTCGGGTGCTCAGAGGGCCTGCGCGAAAAAATCGGAAAATTTAACTTTTGCCAATATTG
This sequence comes from Eptatretus burgeri, assembly GCF_056783735.1. Taxonomy (NCBI): domain Eukaryota; kingdom Metazoa; phylum Chordata; class Myxini; order Myxiniformes; family Myxinidae; genus Eptatretus; species Eptatretus burgeri. Next base: position 25,449,645 of record NC_140966.1, on the reverse strand, counting down.
ACTTGTGGGATGTCTAACTAGGGGTTTTTTGGGGTGCTGAATTGATTCCAGCCATTAGATTTGAGGAAAATGAATTCCTGGCCGTAAAATATTGATATGACACATTTTTAGATATCTCAGACTGTGTTTTGTGGTAATTTGGCTCAATTGATTCAGATTGTTCAAATTGTGCTGAAACCAGCATACAACATTTTTGAAACCACTGCTATATTGTTGGTTATACTTGTGCTCATGCTCAGTAGAATTCTCTGTGTTAGCTGACGTTAGCTAAGAGCTTTTAGCTATAAAATTATTGTGCACCGGACTCTATTGAAGTTGAATATATTCAACGTAGAGGGGATCTATTAATGTTAAAACACATCACTGTATGTGATGATTGAATTGATTGCAGAGAGATTGAAGATCTTAGCTGAAGGAGGAAGGACACCAGCACTCTGGGTCTGGTACTATGGCAGAATCGACCTCATCAAGGTATTCATCAGGATTGAGTGTGTCCCAGACCACACAGGTCATCTCAGCTGCATCATTGGAATGCTCAATTCCTTCGCAGCAGCGGGCCACCATCAGTACGCAAAGGGAGCAAGGCTGTATGTACAGCTGATGCATCAGCGACAGGAGAGTCCCATGTTCCAGGAAACTCTATCCAAGTTCACTTTGTACGGCAACCATGTAGTCAGGTTCTCAGACCATGAATGGTCCGGCACATGGACCGACATCACGATAGAAACCACACTCATGCGTGAGGCAAAATCATCCGGTGGTCTAAACAGAGGCCGCTTTCGGAATGAGTCTTCTCATATGTCTTGGGTTCAGACTCTGAACTACTTCTCGTTCATTCACCAAGAGCTAGAAAGAAGCATGGTCAAATGTGGGGTACCTGTCCACACCGACGTTAAAAGAGCCCAAATGAAGAGAGATAACGATGCTGTCAACACCATAGTTGGGTGGTTGGAGGAAGTCAACCTTTTCGATGCCACACAGGACAAGAAGACTCTGGTGTCCTTCTCAACTGGGTTCAGCAGCACTCCCGAAGACCAAGTCAACGCTGATCAAGCAGAAGAAGTTGGCAGACCCATACAGGTTAAAATGGATGGGAAAACTGTTGTGGATGCAATGGTAACCAAACACAAGGTCAAATCACTTGCAAGCCTCAGATCTGGACCCAAAGTCAATGGCGAGAAACTGGTCATTGACTCACTGAAGCTATTCAACCGCCTCATTGTCATCAGTGAGCATGAAGTCAAGACCAAAGAAGCTCTGCACTTTGAGTTGACACCAATACCGATGTCTCTGTTTGACAAAAATCAAAATTGCCAAAGCCAGACAAGGCTGCCCGAGCAAGGTCCCTGAAGGCATGTATGTGGCACCTGTCGAACAACCCCCCTGCACAAGCCTTGTGGTTGATGGTGGGTGGCTCCTGCACAATGTCAAGTGGGAGGCTAACCTTACTTGGAAGGATGTTGCCGAGAGCTACCTCCGGTTTGTGAAGTCCATGGGGAGCCATCGCCTCCGGATAACGGTGGTCTTTGACGGATATGGCAGCTCCACCAAGGACCATGACCACTTGAGACGAACAAAGAATGCATGCTGTGACATTCAGATTTGTCTGGATCTCAAAATCATCATTGCAAGAGAAAAGTTCCTCGATAACAAGAACAACAAAGCCTAGCTCGTTCTGCTCCTTGCTGAGACATTTAGTAGGAATGGAATCGGTGTACAGCAATACTCTGATGATGCCGACACCTCCATCGTCCGTGCAGCTCCAGATGAGGCAAGAGAGTCCCCTGTCGAGGTGAGGGCTGAGGACACAGACGTCCTGGTTATGCTGATTCATCATGTTGCAGACCAGCCGATCTTCCTCACGACAGCCAAAGAAACATCTTACGATGTCGGAAAGATCCGGGAGGCCCTCCCAGAGATATAATGGAGGTATCTCATCTTCTTGCACAGCTTCTCTGGCTGCGATACAGTGTCTGCAATTTTTGGGTTTAGCAAACCAACTTTGCTAAGCAAGCTCTGCAAGACTGATGAAGCAGAGAGGGCAATGGACGTGTTTATGGACATCCGAGCTGAGAAAGGTGATATCATTAAAGCAGGCTGTGATCTTTTCATGCTCATGTTCCATGGGAAATCCTCCAAGACTTGGAAGACTTGAGATTCGACATCTTCAGCAAGCGAGCTGCTACTGGGAGCATAAAACTTGAGAAACTCCCCCCGACAACAGGAGCTGCAGCACAGCACTCTCTTCAAGCTTACCTCCAGACTAGAGACTGGCTGATGCTGCAAAGTCCATCGTTGGATGCCTGGGACTATGGATGGCAACTCACTGAGTAAGGATATGCACCAGTCCCTTCTACAGACCCCATTGCATCAGACTACCTCCTGACGTTTGCCAGCTGCAACTGTGCGGGGGACTGCAGCTCACTCAGGTGCTGCTGTAAAAAAGCAAGGAGTCAAGTGTATTTCTGCTTGCGGCATCTGTCATGGTAACTCTTGCCTGAACATAAACCAGCTGGATGACAAGATGAGTGAGGAAGATACAGGGGAGTTTGATGAATAAGGTTGTAAAAGCTGATGAAGCAACATTTCCATTGAGCACAGTTCTGTTAAAAATGTCAATATAATACATTTTATATGATCAAGGAGTGTTTTTTTTCTCAAAAATAATGGTTGGAATCAATTCAGCACCCCAAAAATCCCCGAGTTAGACATCCCACAAGTCAATATTGGCAAAAGTTAACTTTCCGATTTTTTTTTTTTCGTGCAGGCCCTCTGAGCACCCGAACTTTGATTGGCTTCCCAGAATTTTACACTAGGATTTGGGTTTGCACTAATTGATAGGTGTTAGTAGACACCTCGATGAATACGTTAGTGAAGAAATTTTTTGGTAAGCAATTTTTTCACAGATGGTCAATACAATTTGCTAAAATTCCCTAACTAATTAGGCAGAACAGATTAAGCCCCCTGTGAGGTGAAGGCGGACTGTCCAGAGTTATGACTGTTTTTGTTTTAATTCATCAAGGCTGCAAATTATCTTCAAAAGGGGTGTTTAACTTTACCCAAATACCCAATTTTCATTTGTGCACTTCCTTTGGAGTTCCCTTAGTATGCATGCAAAGTTTGGAGCTGCGAGATTTCATGTTTTTGGAGTTATGGAGGCGACACTCACTGACTCACTGATTGACTGACTGACTGACACACACTGACATTTATTCTTATGACTAGCAAATACCACCTGTCGCTTCGATGATGGTAATACTAAAGGGGGGAGGGAGAAAAAGTGGGGGGGAAAGGGAGAGAGGGGTGGGGGAGAGAGAGCTGGGAGAGTGAAGATGTGGAGGGGAAAGGAGAGATGAGGGAGTGGGAGCGAAGAGGGGTGTGGGGATGGAAGACAGTGTGAGGTGAGAGGAAGGGAAGGCACACGTGTGGTCAAGCGTTTATTACAATTCATACCATCTCATCAAATTGATTCTGCATTGAATAACAATGAAGATTGAAACAAAATAATGTCTGAAATCCATTTTCTACCGCTCATACTATAAACACGGCCCGGAGACAACTCCCGTTAGGAGCAGTCCTGACATAAATACTGCCCAGACGTGTCCGGAGCCAAGCTGCCGGGAGACAAACACCGCTCGGACGCGTCCGGAGACAAACACCGTCCGGACATATCCACTGTCCCTGACGTAATAATTCGAATATGCAGTAATAATGAGAGAAATCCATCAAATGTTGCCTATAAATCGGAGCCCATTTTGAGTTATGTCGTAATGTAAAAGTTGCCAGATTATATTGTCAAAAAGTCGAATACACTAATAGGTAGAATATATAAGAGTATAATAACCGAGCTGTATAATAACCGAGTTATAATAACAAAGCTGTATAATAACCGAGTTATAATAACCTCGTGATCACATTCCCTGATTTATTTCTTTGGTTCTGGAATAAACCTGTTTGTTTTACAAGAGCTAAGGTTCTCGTGTCTCTCCTCACAACTGTGCGTGCGTAGGCATCATAATTCCGAACGTCTCCACGGAACTTAAAACCGTTCGGTACATTGTAGGATTTTAACCTCCCACCGTAACGAGCTTAATGCTGGTTGAGCCATTGACATTACAACTTTGATCATTGTGAAATTTGATCACTTAATTATTATTGTGAGACCAAATAAATACAGTCATAACATGTATTAGTCCCCTTCCGGTTTCACCGGAGGGACTATAGGTTTGCTCTCCGTCTGTCTGTCCGTCCGTCTGTCCATCCATCCCACCTGTGGTTTTTAGACTTTTTTATTCCTTTTATTTTGCTGAATAGACCCAAACAAAGTGGGTTCTAGAGTTTTTTCTTCATCGGGACCGGTCGGGGGACATGTATTGCAACGCAATTCTCACTCTTGTTTAAAATTTTCCTTTTTTGCAAGTTTTTCACTTACAAGTGCGTGCCCATATGTGCGTGGCCGTACGTGCAAAAAAAAAAAAAAACTTTCAAACCACGAGCCAGAAACAACAACCACACAGGCCGTTCCTTCGCTCTCGCGTGCCCGTACGTGCGTGCCCGTCCGTGCAACCCCCCCCCCCCCAAAAAAAACTTTCAAACCGCAAACCAGAAACAACCACACAGGCCGTTCCTTCGCTAACGTAAACGAAGACTGGATTGGGGCATTGTGTTTATCTATAAATGCGCATAAGAAATCGATAAATTATTAGAATACATTGTCATCACTATCCGGAAGTGGTGCGTGCCCGTACGGAATGTTCACATGCATTCCACGAATTATCACTTGCATTGAAGTAACAACTCCTGTGATACTTACTTACACACAGAGTTAATTAAAATCAAGTTTACCTCCCTGTCATTGCTTGCTATGACATTCGCTGCCATTGACCATTGCTACTCCTACGCCACGGTAGCTAAGGCACCGATTGATCCCCATCGTAACTGGCACGGCATGTGACGTCATCGTTGATCGGCCTACACGAAGTTAAGTCCTCACTGTCCAGAAGTTCGCATATCGCAGTTACGATTATTAGCAATTTAGCTTTAATGGCCAATTATTCAATTAGCGCCAACGTATTTTGCCTTTCGCAATGTCATCGCAAAGAAAAACACAAAGAGAAGAGAAGAGAGAGAGAAAAAAAAAACAACGTACGTGCAAAAAAACAAAAACTTTCAAACAACCACACAGGCTGTTCCTTCGCTCTCGTAAACGACGACTGGATTGGGGCATTGTGTTTATCTATAAATGTGCATAAGAAATCGAGAAATTATTAGAATACATCAAGTCATCACTATCCCGAAGTCCGTACGTTGTAACCCGTAAGGGGGAACGCGGCTGAGGTTCTCTTCCCCATCGGCCACGCCTACGCAGCAACGTGTCTTGTCATTGGTTGGTAAATAAATGGCCGCAGCAACTTGTCTTGTCATTGGTTGGTAAATAAATGGCCATAACTTGGGAAGCACTTGTCCGATTAATATCAAACCTTGAAAAGGTACATACTCGGGTCCCCAGCAATATACCTGGCAAGTTTCAATTAGATCCGACCAGTGGTTGTCGAGAAACAGCAGGCTCTCACACACACACACACACACACACACACACACACACACACACACACACACACACACACACACACACACACACACACACACACACACACACACACACACACACACACACACACACACACACACTGCTGGAATTATAGATAGATGAGGGTCACCCCAAAGAGTCTGTAAACATGCTTGTAACCTGTAAGGAAAAAAGTCAAGATGATCACAAAATCTAATTTTTACGGTCTCATGATTAGTCCCCTATGGGTTTCACTGGAGGGGACAACAGGTTTGCTCTCCTCTGTCCGTCTGTCCCACCTGTGGTTTTCCACAATTTTTTTTCCATACCCCTTCACATTTTTCAACTGAAAATTCATGTCACTTTATTTTGATAATTTACAGAACAAGTTCAAGTTTCAGGCTGTTCCATCAACTTTTCGTAGTTATCCCGTTTCAGCACTTAGAAAATATCACATCGGTGGCGGACAAGTATTGCAAAGCAATTATTGGTCTTGTTTTCTGGTGTCTTGAAAACAAATTTTTACAAATTCGTATTTGAGGTATTAAAATAATTCCATCTCGTACGAAGGATTGGGCCATGGCAGAAAGCTTTATTCAAGAAATCAAAACTCTTGTTGCTCATGCCTGAGGCCAGGCATATGAGTCTTGTGATGGTCCCGTTTGTGGGTTTATCTGTTTGTCACTCCAGGGTCCCCACGCTACCAGGAAAATGGGAAAAGACCAGGAAATTCAAAATATCTTCCCGGCTGGGAAAACCGATGAATAATGGCTAAAATATTTTTGGAAATTACTTGAATTTTCGGCTATGTCGACTTCCCCACTCACATAAATTTTCAAGTTGTGTCAACATCCGGAAACAATTGCGTAGCATTCAGAAAAGTCTGCCAACAGCTGGTTTTGTTATGGAGGATGAAACTTCCTATTAAAAGGTGCCATTTCCTGATTTTCTCATGGTCTCGCAACTGGCATTGCATCGAACGATATCTTGGCAGCGATCGCATCACAATTGCACAGAGAGTTTGTGTGTTTTTAAACATCATTAATTTTCATCCAATTTCTTCATTCCATGTTAAAATATCTAAAGTTATTTGTTTGTCCAGTATTATGTGCAGACTGTCGTTAGCAAACAACTTGATTGCCACCAAGAGAGCCACCAGAGATGTTGATGGCTTGGAAAACTTTATCATAATGAAGAAGCTGTTAACCTCAGCCCATCAGGGGAGACAGTACTATCATGCCCACCTTGCCAAAAAAAGAGTAGGGGGAAGAGAAAGCTGGAAAGTGTGTAAAAAAGAAAGCTTTCTGAGAAAGAAGTTGAGGCACTGAGGAAAAAAAAACAAGACAGCTGGAGAGTGTTGAAAGACTTGCAATAGTCTTATTAATTATTAGTACACCAAAGCAGCTGGGAAAACTGGCGGTAATAACATTGACTATTTTCTGTCGAAAAATGTCACCTTGAAAAATGAAAATCGCCTTTAAAAAAACCTGGAAAACACCAGTATTTTTTTCTCAGAAACATGTGGGGGGGCCCTGTCACATGGGCAGCGAGAATCAGAACTGGACAACGATGACAGCTGGAATCACTAAATTTGCCACAGAACCTCATAGCATAATTTTGAGAATTCTGTACACGTCAAAGACACTTTTACAAATAATTACCAGTTAAAATCAGTTTTGTAAGGTAAAATTTCTAGAAATCAAAAATTTATTTTGTGTACAAAGTCGAGTCTTATGGAAGAGCTCGATTACAGAACGGATCAGAATGCAATGGAACAAAATTAACAGCAGAAAGAGAGGGGGGATTCCAATAACAGGGCCGAGGAACCAAATGGATGGAGACTGACAAACAAGGGATGCTGGTAAGAATGAGGGGTAGGAGAGGATACAGGGGGTGGACAAGATGGATACAGAAGCAAACTCTCAGGAAGGAAGAACTGGGAATTTAGGCAAGGGGAGGAGGGAGTGGTGGTGGGGGAGTGGTCGACAGGGGTAGAAAAAATCGTCGTTTTGGATGGAGTATGATCTGAGATGGTGTGAACTGAGATGGTGTGATCTGAGATGATCTGAGATGGTGTGTGAAGACTTGAAGGGGAGAATGAGATGAAAGAGAATGTGGAAGTTGTTTCCACAGATGGGAGGAATAAGAGGAACGAATGAGTGAAGGTAAACAGTGATCTTGGATTTTGAGTTTCACCAGAAGGGGGTTGACACCTTGGATTCCATCGGTGGGGAGAGTGGGGAAACATGGAGAGGGCATAGGTTGCAAGACCAGTTAGGAGGCGGTACAAGACAGAGAGACCACCGACCCATCTGTGATGGCAAACTGATAGGCCCATAGACTCAGCTTCGGAGAATCTCAGAAGATTCCAATGATCTTGTAGGCCTTGGTTTCCATGGCGTCAAGCTGAGCAAGGTGTGAGGTAGGGGTTCCTGTCCAGAGGGGAGAGCAATATTCCATCATGCTGTGGATGAAGGTCTTGTAGGTGGATAAGTGTTCAGGGGTGTGAAATAAGTACTTTTCATGATGGAGGATGCCCAGTTGGCGACTGCCTTTGGAGACCAACTTTGAAAAGTGGTTTGCCCTAGAAAGATCATGGCTTATGGTGAGACACAAGCATTTGAGTGACTGAACAACTTCAAGATGGTTGGTGAGTAAGTATATGGGAGGGTTTGCAAGACAGACACAGACACAGACAGATAGATAGAGACAGACAGACAGAGATAGAGAGAGAGAGTGTGGGATTTCATGGGGTTAAGACATCTATCTATAATTCCAGCAGTGTGTGTGTGTGTGTGTGTGTGTGTGTGTGTGTGTGTGTGTGTGTGTGTGTGTGTGTGTGTGTGTGTGTGTGTGTGTGTGTGTGTGTGACCGCTGTTTCTCGACAACCACTGGTCCGATCTAATTGAAACTTGCCAGCTATATTGCTGGGGCCCTGAGGATGTGCCTTTTCAAGGTTTGATATTAATCGGACAAGTGGTTCCCAAGTTATGGCCATTTATTTACCAACCAATGACAAGACACATTGTTGCATGGGCGTGGACGATGGGGAAGGGAAGCTCAGCCATGCTCCCCATTATGGGTTACAACGTACGGGCTTCCGGATAATGATGACTTCGTGTATTCTAATAATTTCTCGATTTCTTATGCGCATTTATAGATAAACACAATGCCCCAAGTTATGATCGTTTTCATATTAGACGGTGGATACATTTTGGTAACATCAGAGTGAGCTGGTATGCTCCGAAGCAGGCAGTAATTTTTTTCTCTCTCTTTTCTTCTCTTTTTGTTTTTCTTTGCGATGACATTGCGAAAAGGCAAAATCCGTTGGCGCTAATTAAATATTTGGGCATTAAAACTAAATTGCGAATAATCGTAACTGCGAATAATATGCGAACTTCCGGGCCACGCACGTACGGGCACGCGAGAGCGAAGAAACGGCCTGTGTGGTTGTTGTTTGTTGCTCGCGGTTTGAATGTTTATTTATAATCATTATTTTTTTTTTTTACGGGCACGTACTAGTATTCCAAGTTTGAGCAGTTTGTGATTTTTGTCAAGGTATGAAAAGAGGCAAGAGGCTGCCTGCCTGTCTGAAGGATGAGGGATGACAGGCCTGAGGGTGGAGTCATCAGCAAAGAGATAAAGAGGATTTCCCAGAGTCAGAGAGAACATTGATGAGGATTAGGAAGAGGATGGAGCCTATAAAACTGCCTTATGGTACTCCAGCCTTGACAGGGAGAGTAGATGAAAGGGTTCTGTTGAAAGCCACAAAATGGTGATGAAAGTGGAAGAAGTCAGTAATCCAAGAGTGGAGTTGGCCTTGGATTCCATAAGCAGACAGTTGGGAGAGCAAGGTGGGATGCCAGACTGTATTGAAAGTTCAAGATATGTCCAGAGAGATGGGCCTCATCTCGTGTCTAATATTGAGTGCCTCCATCCATTTTTGGGAGAGTCGAAGTGGCATGTCCAAGGTGGAGTGATCTCGTCTGAATCTGAATTGATGACCTGATAGACTGGTGGAGAAAAGGAATGATTTTACATCAACTGTGAGGATGGTTTCCATGACCTTGCTGATGATTGGAAGTAAGCAAATTGGTCTGAAGTTAGGATATCTGTTCTTGCACCTTTTTACCTCTGCCACTGAAAGCGGAGGTTATGTTTTCATCCCTTTCTGTATTTGTCTGTCTGTTTGTGTACAGGATATCTCAAAAAGTTGTTGACGGATCTGGATGCAATTTTGTGGGCAGGTTAGGTGTGTGACAAGGCCGAATTGATGAGATTTTGGTGAATTTCCAGACACTAGAATTGTTAAAGTTGTCTTCACCATTGAGAAATGACCCAAAAATGATATATAACACGATGTCTCAAAAAGATGTGGATGGATTCGGATGAAACTTGGACACATATTGGGTGTGTTACAAGGAAGAATTGATTCCATTTTGGTGAAGATCCGGATCCGCATCCGGATGTGATATTTTTAAAAGTGATTCTTCACCATTGAAAGATAGGGCTAAACCGATAGATAGCACGATATCTCAAAAAGGTAGTGGAAGGATTCGGATGAAACTTGGTGGACACGTTGGGTGTGTGATAAGGAAGAATTGATTCGATTTTGGTGAAGATCCGGATCCAGATACGGGTACTAGAATTGTTGAAGTGATTCCTCATCATTGAGAGATATAGCTAAAAATGACAAATAGCACGATATCTCAAAAAGTTGTGGACGGATTCGGACGAAACTTGGTGGACAGGTTAACTAAGACACACATTACATTCTCAAATTTATATCGCCATTTTCAGGTTACTTATTGATGGCCCCTCGTATTTACAACGAAAAAAATTGGGGTCGTCCCTCACCCTAAACTCCTGGAACTATTTTTGAATACCTAAAAGCTTCAAGTGCACACCCAGAGTACAACCACCAGCTTCAGTGGAAGATAGGTTGCTACAACATCTTTGATGTGAGGGTTCTTTGGGTCATTCCCTGGAGATCGATCGGCTATCTTCATGTCACTGGCTGTTCGAGCAGAACCATGACCAGGGCTAATGAACAACAACAACTGCTACCAGTTTTCAACACATTAATTCCAGTGGTACAATAATGCACAGAAGCAAGGAAAAAAACACTCACCTACACACTTCACAATTATAGTGTGATTGGGTCGTGTAATAAATGTGTTGGTTATCGCTAATTGATGTTCAGAACATGTTGACAGGAGCATGCGATCAGGCGTCCATTTGTATTTATCATAGCAAGACCATGTTTGCTGGATTTCCAAATAACGTAGACCTTGCGTTGAGATTACCAAAGATCATACATTTGTAGTTTGAGTTTATTTGCATGACCGCTTTAAGTTAAAATATAATTGTTCTTACAATTTGTCAGGGTTCATCATGGTTGGAGCATATACCCCAATGAGTGTAACTTGACAATTTCTTGAAAGCTTATTTTTTAGCTTGATAAGGCTGTCATACCCACCGGTAGGCTCATTCAATTTCTTGCCATGTCATTTATGATAGCCAAAGCTACTCTTGCTTCTCTTTTGTTCTCTTCTCTTGTCTTATGGCTTTCCTCTCCAGGAATACATGTAATTTCCACCGTCTTCTTGAATTTTTCCTTTACCAACCAGCTCGTCGAGTTTGACTTCATGCTGCTACGGCGATGTCACAGCGAGCCAATTTGTGTGCAAAAATGGCAGTCCTGCATTTAGCTCTAACTGAAGGAGGTTTATCTTGTAGAGTATGAATATTCCATGCAGCACACTTTCATTTGTCAATTTCCCATGTTTTTCTATCACTGAGAAGGATGTCCCACCGACCGTGGTTTGAAGGTCAGAGTGCAGAACAGCGGATTTGTTTTGGCCTCCTTTTATTGCCCCCTATTCTAAATATGGTGAGCAGTTTGTCCTTAGAAAAAGGCTGTCCTGTCACTCAGGAAGCTGCCTTGCATAATTGACACTCATCAATTGTTGAATGGCCACCATACCGAAGTCACGTGCATGCATATATTCAACTTCTAGTGACATCACACCAAGTTATTTTGCCAATCTTCAATTGCTGGAGGACTTCAGATGAAATAATTACATGGTCCTTGATCAAGTTGTTAGCGCAGGAGCAGATTAAATTGATAAATGTTTGTATAAGCCTTACCTCACTCTTTCAGCCTTTCCACTATATCCAATGGTATGAAACAGGAATCATGATGGCCGGAGACAGTTTGGGCCTATGTCCTCACAAACATGATGCTGAAGTGCCCCAGCCTCCGTTAACTGGTGAAGAACTCTTCTGCAGATTCTGCCTTGAGCATCATTGAATGTCTACCACACCTAAAGATCTCATAGTTGTCAGGGTATGGCTGCTGTGTGCACAGAAGCTCTTTAGAGTCGGAGGTGAGAGTTGAGCGACAAGTGAGGACCAGTGTCAGTGTGTCACCCATAGGTGTTGTGGTCCACAGGACAAATGTGATAGCCATACACTCCAAACTGTTAGCTTAGTATATTCCTCTCTCCCTTTGTGTGTGTGTTTTTTTTTTCATTTAGTTGTGTTGGTGAATTAATGATGTGTATAGCATTTGGAAAGAGGTGACAGCTGTGCTATTTTATTTTAGACTCTCGAGATACCCATGCTATGCACGCGAGGGAGCCCAAAAGCAAACACACAATGCGGAAACTGCGAACGCCAAACCATGAACCAATAAACTCCACATTCCTATGACACCTTCAGTTGAACGTCAGGCATGGACAGCCGGTTCTTGAAGGACTTGGGCAAAAGATTTACTGCAACTGACCCTAACAGAAGTAAGGTGGTATATCTGTGATGTCAATTGCAAATTTGCAAATGCTGAATCCACGAATGTCATGGGTGGAAACACTCACATCATTTCCTTCTCTTTTAAACTCATTCTCTTGATATTCATTCCAAACGCCCTCATTTCAATCACAAATTAAGACTATACCACGAATATAACAAAATGCAATGTCACAAACACTCATGAGGTAAGCGAATTATCAATGCCATTCTAACGTTACATCCGGATTGGGAGCAGCTTCGTACAGATCAAAACTCAGAACCATCATTGTATTGAGGTTTTTACAGTGCCTATACAAAGTTTACACCCCCTTTCAAAATTTTCACCTTTTGTTGCTTTATAGCCAGGAATTAAATTGTGTTAAATCAGACTTTTTCCACCTATATTTACACATCGTAACCCACAACTTCAAAGTGAAAATCAAATTCTACAAATTTCAGAAAATTAATTAAAAATGCAAAACTAGAATATCTTGGTTGGATAAGTGTCCACCCCCCTGAGTTATACCACAAAACTTTTTTCCACATGGCTTCAGAATCTCTTGAGTGGTTTTTTTTACATACCTCGAACGGGACTCAAGGTGGGCTTTTTTGAGTCATGGCTTCCTTCTTGCCATTCTACCATACAGGCCAGACTTGTGGAGTGCTTGGAATATTGTTGTCACATACACACGGTGACCAGTCTTTGCCATAAAGGCCTGCAGCTCTTTCAAAGCTGCTATTCGCCTTTTGGTGGCCTCTGATCAGTCTCCTCCTTGTTTGGTAATCCAGTCTGGAGGGATGGCCTGATCTCGGCAGAGTCTTGGTGGTACCATCACCTTCCATTGCTTTATGATTGTCTTGACTGTGCTCCAAGGGATATTCAATGGATTTGAAATATTTTTTATCCCCATTCCCTGATCTGTGTCTTTCCACAACTTTATCCCTGAAGTCTTTTGCAAGCTACTTTGTCATCATGGTTGAGTCTTTCCTGTGAAATGCACCACTCAGCAGTGGAAGCCTCCGGGAACAGCTGATTATCCTCGCCGAAGAAGAGGGTATTGCATTTGTTATCTTGCCAAAACGAAGTTTTTGCAAGATATGTTAGTCAGCTTGTATGTTTTTTTTTTTGTTTGTTTGTTTGTCTGTAATCACGTATAAAAAATTCTGCAGAGCACAGTTATCATTGGAAATTTTTGTAACTTCGCATATCAGAGGCCTATAGAGGTCCCTTTCAGTGCACAAAAATTTGAAAGTCAAGGTCAAAGGTCAAGGTCACTTTGTCGCAAATCAAGGGAGTCGACGAAACCCTTATTTTTTTGAGTAATTTTGATAGGATCGTCTTCAAACTTCATGGGAATATAGTTCATGGTCTGGCGCTCAGCTGATTAATTTTTGGTGGCGATTGGCCTTGACCTTCATGGTTAGCGCCTGAGGTCAAACATATTTGACCCCAAGGTCAAATTTTCAAGTTTTAGGAACCATATCATGTAGTACCTCAAATTGAACACCTCGATGAGTGCTTTCTAGATATGTCAAGCTTGAGACATTATGACGTCATTTGGTGACGTTACGAGGAAAACGCATATTTTTCATGGTTACTCTGTAGAACGATTCTCATCGGAATCTCTCGTAGGCAGATATTCCTCAAGGAGTCGCTTCTGGTGGATAGCAGCTCTGTTCACCTCAGTGTGACCTTAAAGAAGTCACACGTGGTCACCTTTTGGCAAGATACGGGTCACCCTGCGGGTGACATTGTTTTTATTTCTGTGTTTGTGTGTTTATTTGTTTGTTTGTCCACTCGCCTCCAGCCCAAACTGCTCAACCGATCGTTCTGAAATTTTCAGGGATTAATGTTACCGACCCTGTGACGGTCATGCATTGAAGTTTCATAAAATTCGGTTGACCGAAAAGGTCTACGAAGCCCAATAGGCCAATTTCAGCCAAATTTTCTAAAATCCTCAATTTTCATCCGATTGACTTAAAATTTGAACAGGATTTTCATGTCAGGTCACTGAATTCATCTACCAATTAATTTTAAGGTCAAAAGGTCAAAACAGGCCCATTTTCTAAAATTGATAGTTCGGGCCAAAAACTAAATATATCACTATATCTCAAAAGTTGTGGACGAGTTATGAAATAATGTGGTGGATGAGTTGGATAGGTGACAAGAACAAGCAGACTGGATTTTGGTTCAGATCCAGCCCATCAGTGGGATACAAAACGTGAATTGTTCCACCTGGCAGAGGTATGCGCTCAACCAAGTGCCATTCTACTTTGTGCTGTTTTGCCAAGTTGTTATGTCACTCCATGAGTGATTTTTGGGTAGTCGATAAAGTCGACAAAAAAAATTTTTTTTTTGATCTCCCCTTATTATCACTTTTTCCGTCGATATGTTTGTCTGTATGTATGTCTGTATGTCTGTATGACTGTATGTCTGTCCGTTCGGTCCAGTGCTCCGTTAATACAATGGCGATTTCGATGAAACTTGGTGGGTAGGTTCATACCATGACCTAGTTGTGTGCAAATGAGAACCGTTGCTATGGAGACCACTGTTGCCTCGCAACGTGACTGAAATTTTTTTTAAATCATAAAAATATTTATTTTTTCGAAAATCAAAAATCGGGCCACGAGCAACTGTGGGCAGTACATTCAGCCATATTGTCAAAAATTTCCAGCCGAATCCTATGAAAACTGTCGGAGAAGATAGACTTTGAATTAACCCTGGTCGAAAACAATAAAAAAACGAAGTTCGTTATATCTCAGAGACTATGAGTCAGATATACATGAAACTGGTATGGTAGGTTCATGGTATGTCCTAGTTGTGTGTGAGAAAGAACCGTTGCTATGGACCCCTCCGTTGCCTAGCAACGGCCGAAAAACCTCTAAATGTGGGGGTATTTTAATGAAAAAACAATCTGCAGCATTAACCCTTGAAGCTAGAATCTTGAATTTTCTTGTGCTTACTCCTCAGGTCATTCCCCATCGAACGGGCCCATCGCATCTGGTTCTATTGGGTAGGCGACTACCCATGTCCGCCTACCGGCTTGTTCACTTGTTTGTTTGTCCACACACAACTTTAGTTTTTTTTCTCCACAACTGCTTGTTGGATGTGAGACGAAATTTTCACCAAAGCAGCGACTACTCGTGTAGAATGTGTTAATGACAATTATGACATCATATGTCACGTGGTGTGGCAGTTGGAAAAATGGAAAAACTTTGGACCTCTGTATCTCTGAAACCGCACCAAGGAAAAAATTGAAACTTGGCACATAGCAAGTACTCCTCATGGGGAATAAGTGTGATTTTTAAAAATTATGTCATAGGTGCCTTCATTATGACATAATAATTGCATATGTAGAATGCCACATTTGATCAGTATGAAACTTTTTGAGGGGCTCATCTAAGGATAAAATGGTCCACACACAAACAATTGATGATGTCATCGGTCACATAATTCAGCAGCTACATTGTTTTTTTTTTAAACCTTCAAAAATCTTCTTCTCCAGACGGCTGGACAGATCGAGGGCAAACTTCACACAAATGTTCCCCAAACCTTGGGGATACCAGGGTATTCACGAATAAGTGATGTCACATGGTCTGGAAGCCATATTGGATTGAGCGTAAATCTTAAAAAAATTATTTCTCTTGAACCACTTCGTCAATCAATGTGAAACTTCACAATTATGATCTGGTATTGATGGAGAATATATGTTTTAAATATCAAACTGATTGGATGCATGATCTGGCAGCCAGAATTATGTAATGTTTTTGATCTGGGTTCTTTTTGATTGTTTTGATTTTGATTTTAAATAAGGCTCACTTGGCTGTGCCTGGATGGGTTTGAGGGTAGAGCAGTAGCAGCTGAAATGCGAATCCTGTCCAGGTTCGTCCTGATGACTTCAGCCTTGCTTTTTGCTTGTTTGGGTTCCTTCTGGTAATTCAATGCAGGACTGTGCCCATTTGATGTTCCATTTGATTTGAATTGAATTTATTATATTCCCATTCTAAATTCAATTGAGGAACAATAAACATCAAGGATCAGGGTTCAGTGGAAGATCGAAGCGGGGTTGCATCAAAGCCGGACGTTTTAGTTCCCGGTCATCACTGCCAGAAGTTATAAAGTGGCAGTTCTCGTTATGTCTCTTATTAATTACGTAACACACCAGTACGCAAGTACCACACAAAATACACCACACAAAACTGCACAAATACCACACAAAACTGCACAAATACCACACAAAACAAGTCCTGGCTGCAATCTCGGATTGCTCTTTTTATTGTTTTGTTCTGAAATAATCAGAATCATGACAATTTATCGCAGGTGAGGCTAGTTAACTTGTTTTATGATTTTGAAGGTGAATGGTTGCACCTGAGCAAATTTACAATTACTATTGTGGACACTTATTCATGTGTTCACAATTATCCAACCAAGATATTCTAGTTTTTTATTTTTTATTTTCTGAAATTTGTGGAATTTGTTTTTCGCTTGGAAGTTGTGGGTTACGATGTGTAAATCAGGTCAGGTATGGGAGCATGCGCCAGAGCAAGCGCGTCGCTGCGTCCACTTTCTGCCGGTACTCTCGGGGCCTCCATCCTGCCATTCCCCAGGCAGATGCCAGCTCCATCCCCATCTCCTTGAGATGCCGATCAACCTGTTGCAACCACGAGGGACGTGGTCGGCCCATTGGCCTACTCCACTCACGAGACTCCCTTGCTGAGAGAATCTGGTGAGCAGGATCAGCATCAGGAAAATGAGCCACATGCCCATACAGCCGCAGCTGACACTCACGGACAATGCAGGTAACAAATCTCATTTGAGTCTCTCTCAGCAACCGCTCGTTGGACACAACAAAGTCCAAGCAGCGATAGCCAAGCATTCTCCGAAGAGACCTGGTACCAAATGAATTAAGTCTCTGTCTCAGATCCTTGGTCAGAGTCCAAGTCTCATATCCATAGAGCAAGACTGGAAGCATCAAGGACTTGAAGACTCAGACTTTCGTTCTCCCGCGCAGGTACCGGCAGCGCCACCCCCCATTATCCAGTGAATCCATGAGTCCCCAGGCCCAACCCAGACGTCTATTAACCTCTGACTCACAGCCAGCAGAGACATGAATATCACTGCCAACGTAAGTGAATCTCTCCACGACCTCAACATCCTCACCACAAACAGGCAGACAGGACAGCAGCATCCAAGATGTCATTGAAAGCCTGGATCTTAGTTTTGACCCAGGAAACCCGTAATCCTAGCGGCTCCGACTCCTCATTCAGCACCTCGAGGGCCCCCAAAAGGATATCAAAAGTCTCCGCAAAGATGACTGCATCATCTGTGAAATCAAGGTCAGAGATCTTTTCATTCCCAAACGATGTACCGCAGCTTGATCTCTCTGAAATCCTCCCTAGAATCCAGTCCATACAAGTGCTGAAAAGTGTGGGGACCAGTACACACCCCTGACGAACTCCAGTAACAACTGGAAATAAGTCAGAGATGATACCACCACATCTTACAGCACTCTCAGTATCAGAGTAGAGTTCAGACATCAGATCGATCAGTTTTGGTGGCACGCAAAGAAGACCAAGATTCCTCCAGAAGGCATCCCAATTCACTGAATCAAATGCTTTACAGAGATAAACATAAGCTGCAAGCAGCCCCTGCCAAAACTCTCGTCTGCATTCAGTGAGGACCTGAAGAGCAAGGATACGGTCAATCGTTGACCTCTTTGGTGTAAAGCCAAACTGCTCTGGATGCTGGTGCTCAAGGAGATGGTGGCGAACCCTATCAAGAATGATCCCTTAGCGCACGTACAGTTTTATGCATCGGATCCCTGAACAGCTCAGCTCTACCATTCAGCCTGGCCCTGCGACTCTGGTCAATGGTATCCAGTGTCCCTTGAGAGACAAAATTCTTCTTTGCCCTATGGTGAGTTCCAAGACATCCACCAACAACATCAAGGACGGTGGTCTTGAAGGCACTCCACAACTCTTCAGGACCTCTCAAAGCACCCAGACCCCCCCAAATCTCCACTCAGCTTGTTCGCAAACTCCTCAGCTACCCTCTCATCCTTGAGCTTGCCAACATCCAGCCTAGGTTGGGATGGTACCATTCTCCTGGATTTAAGGTGCAACTTAAGAGTTGCTACAACAAGCCTGTGGTCAGTATTGAGGAACTGAGCACTCTGGTAGACCCTGCAGTTCTGGATCATCCTCCAGCGACCATAAATGAGGACATGGTCAATCTCCGTTGCCACACCACCAGCGTTGGAATACCAAGTCCAGCGATGAGCTTGTGGGCGCTGAAACCATGAACCGGCCACCTTAAGTCCATGACTTCTTGCAAAGTCAAGGAACTTAGTGCTATTCAGGTTCACAGTTCCAGACCTATGGGGACCAACACACATCTCATAACCATCGCTATCAGTTCCAGTCAATGCATTGAAATCCCCCAAGACTAGAAGTGTATCTCGTCTGGGGCATTGATCAACCACAGACTCGAGTGTGGCGTAGAATGCATCCTTCACGGTGAGATCACTCGCCTCAGTCGGAGCATAAACAGAGATCAGGGAAATGACACCTAAGGAGTGACGAATCCTTTGTCTCATAATTCGCTCATTGACCGGTGTTACCTCACTTATCATTGGAGTCAGCTTATTGGTCACAGCTACAGCAACTCCTTGGGCATGGTAACCATCAGAGGGACCAGACCAATAGTAGGTGTAACCACCTGCCATGATCTTGCCACAATCCGGTCTCCGAACCTCAGAGAGTGCTGCCATACCAATGTCCATACGCTTGAGCTCAGATGATAATAGAGACAGGTGATCATCCTCTCTTAGGGATAGGACATTCCAGGCACCCACCCGAAGGGACCGCCTCATGTTAACCCAAGGAGACCGCCGTCTGGTGGACGACTCCTCAGCCACACTCCGACACTCTCCCACAATCTGACCCGGGAATGTTACCCCGTGGTTTCCCTCCTATCATCAATGATTCGCGGTCCCAAAGGCTTTGCCCCAATCCCGTCATGTGTGAATGAAGGTGTAAAAAGTCTGATTCGAGGCAATTTATTTCCAGGCTACAAGAGTATAAGGCAACAAAAGGTGAAAAATTTGAAATGGAGTGCAGATTTTCTGTAGGCACTATATGAAACCTCCCACTCAGCTTCGGACACTGGCTGAGACTCCAAAACGTTCCACAGAAGGTTTGGTGAGGCTATTCCCAAAACTGAGGGAGTAGTTTGGGGACAGGCAGATGGACAAACAGACACTCCTGCTTTATAAACATAGATTCTTGAATCACAAAAATTCATTTCTTCAATCCCAGCTTACTGAATGATGCTTTGCTCTGTAGATTATATGCTGGTCACCTTAATCACATTAAAATATTAAACAAGGATAAACAAGGAAATCCAACACAGGTGGAGGCCATTCAGCCCATTGTGCCTGCGTGAACACCACACCAACCCATCTTCACAAGATCCTACAAAATGCAAAAAAATGTTTTTAATTAATGAAATAAAAATGTTTTTTGTTTTTTTTGTAGTTTTTTTAATTTTTATTTTCCTTTTCTTCCTCTCAGAGGAGGGGGCATGGGCTTGGTTAAAAACACACAACATCAACCACACAATCCCCCTTGACAAGACCCCCACCAACAGCATTCTGTACACCTGCACACAATCACCCATCAATGCTCAAACTACCTAAAAGTCTTATCAACATCCCTCTACCCCTCTATCTCCATAACTTCCAGGTACTTATCTAATTCCAATTTAAACTTATCTCCCGTTTCAATCTCCCGTTTCTGCTGCCACTACCTTTTCAGGGAGACCATTCCATGCATTAACCACTCTCTGAGTGAAAGTTCCCTGCCTTACTACCATCTTAACTTTCCTCTTCTTTACTCTCAAGCTATGGCCCCTGGTTCTATCACTGTCTACATTGTTGAACAATTCATCTGCAGTTATTTTATCTATACCTTTCATTATCTTAAACATCTCTATCATATCTCATCGTAACCGCCTCCTTTCTAGTGAATAAAGCCCTGTCTCCTTCAGCCGCTCCTCATCGCTGAGTCGAGCTTGGCCCGGAATCAATCTCGTAGCCCTATGCTGAACCCTCTCTTTGGCATCTACGTCCTTTTGGAACTGTGGTGACCAGAACTGCACACAATATTCTAAATGTTGCCCTCACTAAATTCCTGTACAATGTTAACACCACCTCTTTTGATTTATACATGATCCCCCTCCGAATACAACCTAAAACCCTACTTGCTTTACCTATAGCTGCCTGGCACTGTGCTGTCTGCTTACCTCCCATATCTATTACCACCCCCAGATCCTTCTCCTGTGTGACACGCTCCAAAATTACCCGTTGCATCCTGTAATCTCTATTTTCATTGTTCTTTCCCATCCTCATCACTTTACACTTGCTCAGGTTAAATTCCATCTACCAATCTTCTGCCCAATCTATGCAAGTATCAATCATTTCCTGTATCTGATCACCACCCCCTCTGCTATCCACCTTACCTCCAAGCTTTGTGTTGTCTGCAAATTTCGAAAGCTTATTCTTCACCCCACACTCCAAATCGTTGATGTAAATAATGAATAGTCATGGTATGAGTCCTGATCCCTGAGGTACCCCACTGCTTACATCCTCCCAGCAAGACATCCTCCCACTCACAGCCACTCTGCTTTCCTATATTGTTGGCTTATTCTGGTAATTAGGTTTGTGAAAAGCATAACTGCTAGACAAGTTGAATTTGCATTGAGCTGGTCCGCCTGATCTTACGGTAGTGGCACAAAGCAATAAGCTTTCCTCATTGCTGTGAAATGTTGGCTTAAAAATAACAATTTTCCTCATGAGAGTGGAAAAACATTGTGCATGAACTGGTTTGAAGTTTGATGTGATTGGGCAAATGTAGATTTTTCAAAGTTTTATTGTTTGGAAACAATTTGACAGAATGAATTATTTTATTCAGGTGTTGCCATCACATACACAGGTGTGACAGCCTCATCAGATCGCAGTTACACCACAAGTGTGTCAGAAGCAGCAACTCTCACAGACCATATGCTGGTGAGTATAATGTGTACCATTTTAATGCTATATTATACAAGAAAAGAAACATTCAAAAAAAGTAAAAACAGAGGGTTGAAATCTCAAAAGAACAACCAAACAAGGTAGGAATGACATCACAATCCTCTTATGGTTTACCATCATGACATCTTTTGACTTTCCATCACAATCCCACAACAAAAGTAAAATGTCAAAATATATTGTGATGCTAAACCATAAGAGGATTGTGGTGTCGTATTGTGGCATCGTAATGTGGTGTCATTCCTCATGGTTCTTCTTCGTCTTCATTCATCTTCATCCATCGCAATCCCACAACAAAAGTAAAATGTCAAAAGAAGTCGTGATAGTAATCAATAAGAGGATTGTGGTGTCGTATTGTGGCATCTAAATGTGCTGTCATTCCGACCTTGTTTGGTCGTTATTTTGAGATTTTATCCTTCTGTTCTTACATTTTAAAAAAAAAACATTTTTTGTTTCTGCAATTTCCTGTAAGTAATAAAATGCTTCATGTTTAATATATTTTGTTATGGATAATATGGAGTATTGTAATACTCCATGACATTGTCGTACTCCATGATACGACAGTATTCCATGGTACTACATTTCAGATCAACATTTGTGTCGAGTACATGGTATATAAAGTCAAGTAAACACACTACGTTTGCTGCTTTATCACCACTCCAAATGCAATCATACCTTGGCTTGTTATACAATCCGCATGGCATTGCGAACCACAGCAGACATGAGATTGGGGGACGATGGGGGGGGGGCGGTGGTGGTGTGGTCAATTTGTACATTCGATTTGTTTTCATAAAATGCTTAAACTACATATAAAAGTAGCTCCAGTTCGGTGTCGGCGTGCGTGCCTGCTTGCGCCCATCAAAAAAAACAGAAGAAGACTAGAAAACTGAATATAAGAGGCTATACATTTTGAATGTGGCACTCTTTGCATTTTGCATTTCTATTTTGATCTTCCTCTTAGTGTGGTGTTTTATATTATTCAGCATCTAAAAAGGCTGTGATGAATATCGCATCAATAATCTCCCCCTATTCACTGCTCACACTGACAAATTTTATACATATCCCTAAAGCAGATGCGGACGGCCTTTGCTTTCTGGTGTTTTTATGTTTTTTTAATTTTATCTTTTGTGTGAAAAAAATTTTTTTTTTAAGTAATAAAATGCTTCATGTTTTATATATGTTGGTATGGATTAAATCCAAATATGTGATGTCCACGTTGTGGATTACCACGCATATCCTGTGTGTAAATGTCGATGCGATTATCATTTTAAAAAGAAATTCTTAATCTATATACATATAAATGCCATTCTCTCTCCTCTGGCTTTCTTTATTCCTTAAGCACAGCCACATCTTTTGAGTTACTAACCCCAAACTTGGGGTACAAATACAATTTTTTGTGGAGTGTAACATAGGCTATGTGGCCATGGCCTAACACGTGGGTTTGGGGGGGTGGGGAGGGGGCATAAATTCTCCATGTAGATGTGTACCGTGGAGCACACTACCTGGTTGTAGCAGAGGGTATTACAATTTCATTTTTACCTGGGGAACGCTGAGATTGAAGCACTCCTTGCACGGGTAAATTTGTTTTCCTTCCCTTCTCCTCCCCCTCCCTCTTGTCAGCGGGCCTGTCAAAGACTGTCATCGTGTGTGAGACATTTCTAGTGGGAGGGACATCAGGACAAACGGGGGACACAGAGGAGGGGGATGGGGGGAGCGGGACGTGAGGATGGGGAAGAGTTAAAAACACTCTATGCACAGGTAAATTTGGCAAACAGGATGACTAATTGATCCATCAGTGAAGCGACTGGGAGGCTTTGCTGGTATTTTATATTTTGGTATAGAATAAATCCATCTTTCTTTTCATAATAAAACGATTCATGTTTTATATATTTTTTAAAGTTTGGGTTGCATGCACTTGCCCAGAGATGAAGTAACTTCCTCGCATTGGAATCACCATCATGGCTTCAGCATTTATTGAGTTAGGTCGGGCTACAGTTTTGCATTGTTTTGAGAAGGGAAGAAGAAGTACAAATTGGCGTTTTAGCGATCTTCCGATGTGGTACTTTAGCGATGTATTAAAGTCTTGGAAGTTCAGAAAACGCTCGAGAATAAAAGGTTTCGGTTTTAAATGCTTATGAGTTCACTTTATAGTCGTTTAGAAGCGTATCATTGTGTACACATTTTAATGGGCGGCCATTTTTTCCCTGTAATCCCTTTATATGGAGTACTACCGTACTCCATGATACCAACGGAAAATAGTTCCTGAGCCCAAAAAAAAATTACACAAAATTATAGACATATACAGTACCCAAGCAATATAATGGTCAGCCAACATGTGCCTTGACATGCTCCCCAGTTTACCCGTGAAGATCCGAAATTTGCATGTGCATACTGTGCACTGCACGCACAAATAGCCATGCATGTGTACTGAGTCATGTGACAGTTCTACACATGACACTGACAAAATTGTAATGCAGCACGATTCGGTAAACCATCCCAGCTGTGAAAAAACATTTTTATTGACGTCTAATCATTGTAAACGTCATGCCTCGCCTTTCTGAAAATGAACTTATATGTGCTCGTGGCATGCCTGAATGTTGGAATTCCACAAATGTTATGACTAGACGTTTTGGTGTTCATCGGAATACCATACAGTCGATCATTCTGGAGACGTTATCAACCAACTGGCAACATCAGAGACTACCAACTGGCAACTGGCCCATGTTCTGGGCTACCACATGTGATGTTACGTCAGCAGGATAACCATGTCTGGTTGATGCACCTTATAGGAATCGGTTCCAGGCAAAAAGTTTGACAGCTCACAGAATCCCTGGCTTGTGACCAATCAGTGCCAGAACTGTCAGGAATTGGCTATGCGAGAGTAACATCCCACTACGACGACCAGCAGTATGTCCACTTTTGATGCCACATCATCGACATGCATGCCAAGCTTGGTGTACACAACATCTGAGGTTTAGGAGACAAGATTGGACTGTTATCCTCTTTCCACATGATTTGAGGTTCCATCTTAACAGTAGTGATGGAAGTTGTCACGTTTATTGACGGGAAGGGGAACGTTATGCTCACGCATGTGTTGTGAAATGTTCGTCACTCGGTGGTGGAAGCCTGATCATATGGGGAAGAATCGACGCACATCACGGAACCCAGCTGGAGGTCATTAATGGCAATTTGACAGGTATTCGGTACCGTGATGAAGTTCTCCATCCTCACGTCCTCCCGTACCTGCAGGTTCATGGATGTCACATCACACTTCAACAGGATCACGTGTGCTCACCGACTTTGTCACACAACAGAACATTCCCACACTTCCCTGGCCAGCTGTTTCACCTGAACTTTCTCCCACATAACATGTCTGGGATGAAATGGAATGACAATTGCATCGTCTTCAAAACCAGCCAGTGATGTTGGCCCAACTGTGGCAAGCCTTGATGCAGATCTGGAATGACATCCCTCAAGCATTCTTCAACCATCTTGCATCCTCAATGAGGCACCGTTGCCAAAGCGTGTCAATGCAAATGGTGGTCACATCGGGTACTGAGTCGTAAACTGACTTTTGACCACACCCCTCTTCGAGCCTCTAGAGATGTGTTTTGCACACGTGTTGACATTCTCATGTCGATTTCATGTTTATCAAACACTAAATATTGATATGACAAAACAACATGATGTGTTGGTTTTCATTTCTTATTTCACATAGGTGTAAATGATGCGCAGGAACTTTTTTCACTGGTATATATTAATATTGTACATGGTTAAGGTAAGGTGTCCTCAGTACCACCGTGGAAGACAGCGTTGTCCAATTTAGATGAGAGGAAAGATCTCTAGTCCCTTGCCTTTTATGATCTTGAGCAGGGCTGGGCTTGGAAAGAGAAAGGGAGGGTGATATTGCATGTTTCACTCCCACCCACAGCAGAAGACTCTTCCATCTGCCTGTAAGCTTGTTGTGAGGGGGGGGGGTGGTGGTAGGACTTCAGAGGTGGATTTTTTTTGGCTGTAGTTTGGTTGAGTCCTGGGGCAGAGACCCGAGGCCATGATTGATTGGCCTCGAGCGAACATCGTGGGAGGGAGGCACGGATAATTATTTTGGGATAGGGATTGCCCATAAAGATCCGGTTCTGGGACTAGGACTGATGGACGTTGCGCTCATGGACACTCTCACGGCTTGCCTCTCTCCGGCACTCCTCTCTTAGACCTCATCACCCTTATACCCCATGTATTGTGGTCCGCTCCTGTGGTGCACACACCTTGTTTGAATCTTTACGATAATTGACGGATCGGTGTGCGTTTGTTTGTGTTTGTTGCACCACTCCTCCGACAGTTCCTGGCCAATTACATCCAGACTTGCTACATGGGATCAGCGTGACCCCAATTAGTGCACAGGGGTGTTTATACCTTTGCTGGTGGTCTGAGGAGGTGGGGATTGAGGGGGGGGTAGGGTGGTGGTGATGCAAGTTCTCTATTTAAATGTGTATCCTGTAGTTTCGCTTCAGGTGGGAGAGAGTGTTGCAAGTCCTCACTCTTTACAGTACAGTATTCCTGTCTCCACATTTTTCAGTGCAGTGAGGTGTTTTGAATTATGCAGTGAGAAGTATTTTGAAGAGGTATTTTCAATTACATGTTTGAATAAGGATAATAACATAAACCCCCTGGCCGCTCCTGTAGCTTCTAGTATTATAATAATTTGGGGATTCTGCCTTCTGTGCCTTTTTCATCTCTCTTGTCGGATTTGAATGGTTGATAGTTGTGTTCGTCGCCATTGCTGGGTGAGTTTCTCTTGTTACTTTTTCTTGTTTCGATTTTGTATATTGTATTTTGTCTTGTCAGGATTTCATAAACCGATAATTATTTATTTCTTAAGAGACTGCGTGTAACTCGTGTTTATGGGCATTTTGCAGTTCCGACATTTGGGTGAATTGATATCCTTGGAGGGTTAAATTGGTCTTAATCTTGGCTTTTACAGTAACTGTAGTGGTCCGAGATCATGCCAGATTCCTGACGGTAAACACAGTTTGGTTATACTTGGAGCTGAACCTCCAGCATGGTCGGTAATCACTTTGATTGTGGTTGCTCCTTTTGGGTGGTTTTCATCCACTTGACATTTGGTGTTAGGAGTGGTACTCGTACCTGATTCCTCCAAACAAAATTTTAAAAGATTGCATATCAGCGTGATTGGTTTGCTTTGTATTCAGAATGATTTTTGTTGTGTGTAGTGTAATCAAAATTACAAACCAAGTTGGCATGTTCAGTGGAGGTGGAGTTAGTGCCCACAGAGGCAGAGTTAGTCTCCACAGAGGAGGAGTTGGTGCATATCCTGGAATTGCCTACATGTACTGATTCTGGAATATGAATGCTCCAGGCAGTTTAACCAACACTTGCAGTGTTTCAAATCACCTTTACTTTAATTTAAAATACCACAAATGCATCGTAAAAACTGTGCTTTTTCCAGATACGTGCACACGTCCCACCAGACAGGGCGATGCCAGTCTCACCGCTTGCCACGTAGATAACGCGACACTGGGTGGAGCATAAATATGGTTGAGGCAGAACATGAATATGCATGAGGCAAAACATGAATATGCTTGAGGAAAAACGTGGGCAGAGCATGAATATACATTTTAAATTCAAACTCGGTTACATCACACTCCTTGCCTGGTTTTTATATACACCACAACAGCAATTGATTGAGCAAAGATAATTATGTGAACACGAGAACCAGAGTAGCCACATTGGCTCAAAACATTGTCTAATTGTTATTGAACATTGTCAAAAATGTTGAACATTTGTCAAAAACGAAATAAACAGACTACATCGTACATCACATCTGGTCACTAAATTAATGGATTGGACTATGGTTAACGGATAGGGACATAGTGGAAAATAACATGAGAATATCATATTCACATCAATAGAACACAATGAAGGAACTCGCTTTTCCCCCGCTGGTACAAGCAGTAAGACCTCAGTTATGGGTCGCAGGTAGATGTGGGGTTTGCCGTCCTTCATGGTGTGGATTTGCACTTTTCGAACCTGACCGTCTACGCTGGGCAATGTCTCAATTATACGTCCATATGGCCAGTTGTTCCTGTGTGCATTCGCCTTCAGCAAAACGATATCACTGACAGAAAGGTTGCGTTTCTTAACTTGCCATCGCGTACGGGGCAGCAGGGTTCGAAGATACTCTTTGCACCATCTTCACCAGAAGGTATTCGCCAAATGCTGCACACATCACCACTGATAGCTGAAGATGTCTCTGTAGAATGGGCAAAATTGCCTAGTAGCGCACGAAGAGGCGTTGTCTTGAACTTCCATTTCTATAAACATGTGAAACATTGTGTTCCCAATGAACGTTCGTGTTTGGTAGCTAATACAGCTATGGAATGAAACTTCAGATCGCTAACCAACTCTACAGCAGGCAAAGTGGGCTTAATGGGTCGTTCAGAATCCCTGAGAAATCGCAGAAAGTTTTGGTGATACTCGCACACATCGAAACAATGGAACATTTGCTTTACATTGACCATGATGGCGATGGGTTCCTGTCTGAAGTGTACTAATACCCTGAGAAAAATATTGACAAGGTCTGGACCAGGAAGTAGTACCTTATTTAGCAAGATATCACAATAGGTAGCACTGCCCTCGAACACGACACAAATATTTTCAGGTTTGCATGGATGGAATACAGCAAAATGAGGAAGATACCATTGTGGTCGTTTCGCCTCTGTTCCTGCTTCAAGAAGATCAGCATGTCCTTTGGAAAAGACTTAAGAAATGAAGTCCTGTACTGCAGTTTAAGGGCTGGTTTCTTATCCAGAAGCTTGCAAAGAGACTTTAAGTGGTCGATTTTCTGGAAGTTTTACATTGTCTCTGAAGGGTAACAGAGCCACCCAATTGCCATTGTCATTCCTGATGAATCCGTCCTCCATGATTGTGAGAAAACGGTTGTCTTCTATGGAAAGACCTGGCCTGTCATCATTCCCTGTTTGCTAAGAGATGGCACTGCCGACCCCATCGTTGTTGGCACTGTGGTCACAGATCTGAAGAGCTGACTTGAATGTATGTGACGATGTGGCAGGATGATGTCCTTGACGATGACATGGTTAGGGCATGGTGAGCAGACTGATGGTCTTCCATTGTCTACAATGTGGGTACAATTGGCCTCCACTCGTTCAGGGCTATGAACGCTGTCCAGACATACATCGCCAATTATCACCCATCCAAGGTCTTCGCTGTGCCGATGGAGCATAAGGTGGTCCATTCCGAGATTCTCTGACCTTACGCAGCTGAGGAGCATCTCGTCCAAGTAGCAGCAAGATGGACGTTTCTTGGTCAGTTTCGGGAAACATTTCCGTGGTGGGACGTATAAGTGAGTGGAGCCTCGGAACTCCGGTATTGGAATCTTAGAGGAATTACAAAGAATAGCATTACATTCAGTTAGCTCCGGGAGCCAGAGATGGGCGATTCCATCAAAAGATTCGATGACTATATTCCGGTCATGCCTACCACTGGCTGCCATAGTTCCAGAGCAGGTTTTGAGTTCATAGGGGACTGGATTATATGACACATTAAAGCATCCAAAGAGTTTGCTGTGGCCCAGAGACCGAATTGACTACCAGCCGTGAATACCGTCACAAGACAGATTTTGTAACAGGACCTTCCTCAGGATCCACTATTACCACAAATGTCCGTACACCTGTTAATCACCGAGGGTTGCTCCTCACTATACTTTCGAAGACCATCCGACACTCTTTCAGGGTTCGAAGAGTTTCTCATAAATCACCTCCCTGCCAGTCCGTCGATGGTAGCACATCTGGCAGCATGAAGTGCTGAGCAATGACAGGCGCTGTCGCAATGAGAACAACGCAATTTTATTTGACACTCCTTGGTTGAATTGTTAGTGGACAGAGCACATCTAGTACATATTTCCCATTGGTTAAGAAGGATGTTTCTGGATTTTGCTCTGAATGTGCTGCAATGTGCAAGAGGATGTTTGGTCCTGTGAATTGGGCATAATTGTTGTGGATCTTCCATTTGACGATGAGTGTGCTGATTTTCAGAAGGCGATACTACTGCTGCGGTTGATTGCTCTACAATCTGTGGCAGGAATTCACCTATGACCTCGGTCTTGCTTACTCTGACACTTGGTTGAGTCTCACCAGTGAAGGCTGACATTCTGTTCTTCATGGTGAGTGGCTTTCACCTTAGCAGCTGAAGAAGGTGATCCATCATCATATCCTGAAGAAACCATCAGACAGAGGTCATTTTGAATCTTTGCATTGCTCTGAATGAAGTATGAGAGCATCGAAAATGGTGGAAAGGTGACACTATGGGGTTTTTATTTTTTTACTTGAAGGCTTGCATCCTCCAACGATCCATGACATCAGGTGGAAGCTTTGCTCTGATTGGTTTGAGGAACAGAGATATATCTAAAGCTGCAAGTCCGGGAAGGGAGCCATTGTTTTTGGCAGCCTCTATTTCCTCGATGGTGTCACTAAACTTCTGCAAAGTTTTGCAGTCGTGAGGAGAGACTTGAGGCAAAAGTTCCAGCTTGTTTAGGGAATGATTGTGTAACTGCTTCATTGCTGCCGAATATTTCTGGAAGGCGATTCCAGACCTGCTCTGAACTGACATCAGGGTTAGAAATGTAGCTTTGGTTAAGACGTTCTACGAGTGCTTTGGATTCTGAACTATCCGCCATATGTTGAACCATGAGGTTAAACTGTTCAACGGATGCGAGCGGTACTACTCTGATCATGTTCTGGAAGGCCGCACGCAATGTCCTGAATTTTTCAGGCTTATCATCAAACACAGAAATCCGATTTGAAAACAAGTCTCGACGAGACTAATAGTTTCCACAGTCATGCATGACAGGCATCACTGTTGGTATGATTGCTGGCTTGACTTCTCGACCTAATAGTGAATGGCTCAACACTTAAAGTTGTTGCCGGATGTGTGTTGTACGTCCTCGCAGCAAATGCGGGTACAGCATGGGTGTACGTTGGATTTGATGAGAAATAACCCCATTGGATGTCGGTTGTAATCCCATTGGATGGCGACGTAAGGTCAGTATATATTGTGGGATACAGAGCAGTCATAACTGGAGCCGTGTTTGTGACCCACGAGCTCATAACGTGGCATGTTTACAGTGGGTGTTGATGTGCACCCGTGACACGTAACATTGGAGAAGGATAACGACACAAAGGTTATGTGCGTAAGGCACTAGTTGGTGTCTGGTGAGTTGCTTACAATAGACCAGGAGCTGGCATCGTGTTATACTGAGCAGACAGAACTTGCCTGTTGGATACGTTTAATGTCGATGAGTTCTCCATGGATGCTGGTGTTGCAGCTTTGACGGCTGGTGAAAGGTGGTTTGTCTGAAATGACACTGGTTCGAGCGATGTACCTGGGTATCTGGTAGAATACCTTCAGGATCTTCTTCAGATGGAATGGATGGTGGTGAAGACGTGGCATCCCTGGACGAGTACATTTCCACCTTCTCCGCAGATAATCCAGCGGCTGAAATATTGACAAATTCGGCCCAACACAGTGCGTCAGTAATCACCTCCAAGCAGGCACCAGCCACAGCAGCATCCTCCTCCCACTTCAGCTGTTCGAAATATATATATATATATATATATATATATATATATATATATATATATATATATATATATATATATATATATATATATATATATATATATATATATATATATATATATATATATATTGCTGTGTAGCTTTCAATTGTTGCTGTATCTGTTGCTGCTTGAGATGCATTTGTTGCTGTTCAAGATCACTCTTGCTGCATCTGTTGCTGTTCAAAATCACTCTGTTGCTGCATCTGTTGCTGCATCTGTTGCTGTTCGAGATCACTCTGTTGCTGTTCGTGTAGCAATCGAGCTTCGTTCGATTTGCATCCCATGGCAGCTCTAACAGAGGCCTCAGCTCTTTCTGATTTGGTGTTCAACAAAAGGGAAGACCTGGAAGAGTTGGATGAACCAGCAACAGACCGTGTATGAAGCAAGCTCGACATAGCGGCTTTCGATGAACCACTGGAGTCAGCGACAGACCGCGTATGAAGCGAGCTCGACATGGCGGCTCTGCTTCCTCCCAGCAGCGAGACAAGCGTGAAATCAGATTTTACTTTCCAGGAATGGCCTCCGTGTCCCGATTCTTGAATAAGAATGCTCCAGTCAGTTTAACCAACGCTTGCAGAGTTTCAAATCACTTTTCATGAATTTAAAATACTACAAATGTGTTGTAAAAACCATGCCTTTTCCAGATACATGCACATGTCCCACCAGACAGGGCAATCTTGGAGGCTTTCCTGATGATTATTGTATATCTCTCACCTCAGTTTATATTCATGATTGCAACTTATATTTTGTCAAAGCTGTGCAGCACAGAGAAGCTATTGTAAACTCAATGGCATATTCCAAACATATGTGTGCTACCTACAGGCAATGGGGTCACATCCCCCAGGGATCCAGGTTATTCGCAAGCAAATTGTCCATCTGTCATTGTGAGTTGCACACAGACGAGCTCTTTCATCCTTTCCCACCTGGCCCGAGTAGTTGCAGAAAAACGTTGTCACATATCTTATTGCTGCACACAGTGTCAAAGCTATAGCCATTCAACAACCTGACCAGTTTCATTATTTGGCTGCAAATTCAACAACAGTGGAATAAATCACAAAACTTTAAAACAACAAACACTATACCATATACAATACTTGGAATATGACAATCTCTCACATGATAAATATTAAGGATCCAACCAAATCTCTCATCAGCAATTGACAAGAGTAATCAATTATCTTTCACATAATCAATTGCTTCAGCGAGGATGAGGATTTCACAACTGATATTGAGCCTGCCTAGGCCAGTTAAGAGTAAAGAGGAGTCGGCCATTATAACGGACATTGTAATAATCGATGTATTACTTTTTTTTTCTTCACAACACAAATCAAACTCTTCAACGTAACTGATAAGAGACATCAAACGTGAAGTGACCTACCTGTAACCTAAGAAACAAAATTTACAAAATAACCTGTCTCGACAACAAATAACTCAGTATTTTAAAACGAATTCACATGCAAATGCGATCCGATAGGGTAGCCAGCTGTATACCTTTCCTAGATGCAAGAAAGTACACTTTCATTAATTATTATTATTATGTTTTATTACTCCAAAGCCTTCATGCTTGTTTGACAATTGCTAATAAGTTAATGACGCATTGTTTGTCAATTTGTTTCGAGACCATTAGGTTCAATGTGTACACCTTTCATAATTATCACAAAAATGGGATTGCTATCTGCTGTAGATAAAAGAAAATGTTAATACAGTACAGCAAATAAGAGAATAGTTTGTATCAACATTGATGATTACCCACAGAGGGAACAGGAATGCTGGGTTATAGTGAAAGAACTTCAAATAAGAGCAACTGGAGGGTGTACAACTTCTGTGAAACCGTTTTTGATTTATGATCCTCCTGGCGTTCTTGTAAGGTTTTAGGCACTGCATAAATCTTCTTGACAGCACTCAATTGACTTGTGTGCAAGCATGCTGGAATCCTGCAAGGTATCTTCGCAAAGTGTGCTGGTGTGTGTGTGTGTGTGTGTGTGTGTGTGTGTGTGTGTGTGTGTGTGTGTGTGTGTGTGTGTGTGTTCATGTTTATATATATATATATATATATATATATATATATATATATATATATATATACAGTATATATTTATATATGTATATATTGTTACGGGGCCGGGACTCGACCGGGAGCACGACCGCTAGATGGAGCTGCGAGCCGGCTCCACCGATCGCCCGGAATGTAAAGGTCGTCGCCCAGGATAAGTCCGGAGTGGACGGGTCCTGACTGGACCGAAGTTCGCCAATGGATAGACCACGTGGGGTAGGGTCGATTGCCAACTTTTCAATTTACCTAATTACCCACGTGGTCCGACTACCGGGGAAGTTCACCCTCGGCCGACTGTCTGAATCGAGTCGCTATCGCCGACTCGGATCCGGCGTAACCGAGCGGAATTACCAGAGCAGGGCCGGACCAAATGAACAAGTTACCAACACTAATCCTCAAGCATGCGTCATGTCGAGCCAATGCAAGAAACGCAAAACGAGCTGATATATTTAACAATTGGGGTTTATTTGTACAGTAATAATGGGGAGCTAGGGAACACAAAAGAGCAGAACTATACCGAATACAAGAAATGCAAGTATATACAGCGAACAAAGCACTTAACAGTTTTCTACTCGTTAGACGGGCCCACAGACATACATATGCACATACACACACACCTAATAAATGGTGGCTGATGCCTTTAATGCGGACTTCAGCTCGGAGGGACAGATGAGCTGAAGCCCAGGGTCTGCCTCAGACCTTTCCACCTCGTGTGGTCTTCAAGCTGTTCGGACCGGGCACCAGCATGGGCGAGCTACATCCAATCACCGCGAGCCGCGATCCTTTCCGAGCTCCGGCGGATCCCCTTGCGCTCCGGACCACGTGCTGGTGAGACGAGGCGCCGATCCTTCCCAACCCGATGCGTCGCTTCCCCGAACAACCACTGACCAAGATGAAGCCAAGAAGTCGCACCAAACCGGGAACCAAGCAGAGACCGCGAAGAGCTCCACGCACCAAGAAGAGCCAGCCGAGCCAAGATGAGGCCACGAAGCAGGACATAAGCCACCCGAAGATCCAACTACTCCAGCCGAGCTAAACCAGCACCAGAACAACAACCGCGATGAACCCCGAAGGCTCACCAAAGACTAACCCAAGACTAACCAGAACCAACCCGAGCCAAGCATAGGGTCCCCCTCTTATCCCTCTCAGCCCCGCCTCGCTTCCGGAGTGACTCATTCACCCTCGTGCGCTGCCCCCCTGCAACCACGGGTGGTGGCTGTTTACGTTGCTTTCTGCCGGACCCGCCCCAACTGTCATTCCTGTTTACGCGGTTGAATCACGGGACGGGATGGGAGGGTTCTTCTTCTTCTTAGTTGTGGAGGGGGGTCGTTCTGATTGAACCCAAACTATTAAAATGAAATACAGTGCATTAACATAGATTTACCCATTAAACAATGGAAGGTGAGCTTTCAATAGAACATGTACTTCCCTAGATAACTGAGCTAAAGGATCTGAATGATGAGTGCGATAATGGCTTCCAGATTCGCAACAATAAATATATATGTATATATATATATATATATATATATATATATATATATATATATATATATAAATGTGTATATATGTATGTATATATATATATATATATGTATGTATATATATATATATATATATATATATATATATATATATATATATATATATATATATATATATATCTATATCTATTGGGTGGTCGCAAGAGTACCCTTATTTTCACTTTTTCCGTCTGTCTGCATGTATGTTTGTTTGTTTGTTTGTATGTCTGTATGTCTGTATGTAATGGACAGCTCTGGAGGCCAGAGGAGTTAACCGATTTTGATGAAACTTGACAGGTAGGTTCATACCAGGATCTAGTTCTATGCTTTTGAGCACCGTTGCTCTGGACACCACCGTTGCCTAGCAACGGGACTTTGAAATTTTTGAAAAATCCTAAAAAAAAAATTTTTGGGAAAATCAAAAATCGGCTTCCAAGCTTTTATGCGCACTATAATCAATCTCTTTGTCAAAACATTTCAGCCCGATCCATCAACAACTATGACTAGTATGCAATTATGTCGCGACCACCCATGTCGCCTACCGGCTTGTTGGGTGGTCGCTAGAGTACCCTTATTTTCACTTTTTCCGTCTGTCTGTTTGTATGTTTGTTTGTTTGTTGGGTGGTCGCAAGAGTACTCTTATTTTCACTTTCCGTCTGTCTGTATGTTTGTTTGTATGTTGGGTGGTCGCTAGTTTACCCTTATTTTCACTTTTTCCGTCTATCTGTATGTTGGGTGGTCGCTAGAGTACCCTTATTTTCACTTTTTCCGTCTGTCTGTATGCAATGGACAGCTCTGGAGGCCAGAGGAGTCAACCGATTTTGAGGAAACTTGACAGGTAGGTTTATACCAGGATCGAGTTCTAAGCTTTTGAGCACCGTTGCCATGGACACCACCGTTGCCTAGCAACGGGACTTTGAAATTTTTGAAAAATCCTAAAAAAAAAATTCGAAAATCAAAAATCGGCTTCGAGGCTTTTATGTGCATTATAATCAACCTCCTTGTCAAAAAATTTCAGCCCGATCCGTCAAAAACTATGACGAGTATGCAATTATGTAGTGACCACCCATGTCGCCTACCGGCTTGTTGGATGGTCGCTAGAGTTCCCTTATTTTCACTTTTTCCGTCTGTCTGTATGTTTGTTTGTATGTCTGTATGTTTGTATGTATGTAATGGACAGCTCTGGAGGCCAGAGGAGTCAACCGATTTTGATGAAACTTGACAGGTAGGTTCATACCACGATCTCGGTCTTTGATTTTGAGCACCGTTGCTATGGACGCCACCGTTGCTTACTAACGGGACTTTGAAATATTTGAAAAATCCTAAAAAAAAATTTTTTTTTTCGAAAATCAACAATCAGCTTCCAGGCTTTTATGCGCACTATAATTAAATCAACCTCTTTGTCAAAAATTTTCAGCCCGATCCATCAAAAACTGTATGACTGGTATGCAATTATGTAGCGACCACCCATGTCGCCTACCGGCTTGTATTTTGTTTGTTTGTATGTAATGGACAGCTCTGGAGGCCAGAGGAGTCAACCAATTTTGAGGAAACGTGACAGGTAGGTTCATAACAGGAGCTAGTTGTACGCTTTTGTGCACCGTTGCTATGGACGCCACCGTTGCCTCGCAACGGGACTTTGAAATTTTTCAAAAATCCCAAAAAATCAATTTTTTCGAAAATCAAAAATCGGCTTCCATGCTTTTATGTGCACTATAATCAACCTCTTTGTCAAAAAATTTCAGCCCAATCCGTCAAAAACTGTATGACGAGTAACTTTGAAATTTTTGAAAAATCCCCAAAAATCTATTTCTTCGAAAATCAATATTGGCTTCCGCGCTTTTATGCGCACTGTAATCAACCTTTGTCAAAAATTTTCAGCCCGATCCGTCAAAAACTGTATGACGAGTATGCAACTATGTAGCGACCACCCATGTCGCCTTCCGGCTTGTGTGTGTGTGTGTGTGTGTGTGTGTGTGTGTGTGTGTGTGTGTGTGTGTGTGTGTGTGTGTGTGTG
This sequence comes from Eptatretus burgeri, assembly GCF_056783735.1. Taxonomy (NCBI): domain Eukaryota; kingdom Metazoa; phylum Chordata; class Myxini; order Myxiniformes; family Myxinidae; genus Eptatretus; species Eptatretus burgeri. The sequence goes on along the minus strand of NC_140966.1, from coordinate 25,412,955 downwards.
TGTGTGTGTGTGTGTGTGTGTGTGTGTGTGTGTGTGTGTGTGTGTATATATATATATATATATATATATATATATATATATATATATATATATATATATATATATATACACACAGTAGACTAGGCGTAAGTCGGCAGCGTGTAAGTCGTCACTTCGCCTAAGTCGGCAGCATCAAAAAGTCCCGAATTTATCTCATGTTAAATCCCTTTGAATAAAGGGTCATCCCTCTGTAAGTCGTCATCTCTAAGTCGTCACTTCGTCGAAGTCGTCAGATGTTGTCCGTTCCTGCGTAATGGAAACTCAAGTAAATTACCACTCCTAACTCGTCACATGGAACTGCTGCCTCGTGAGAAGCCCGATTTCATGGAATCGTGATGCTCGCTCATTGGTTTACACCGCCAGTGATAGGCTATTTATAACTGCGTACACACGTTGATCGCACTGCAGGTATGACAATAGCGACTAAGTGTAAGCTTACAACTAAAACCTACCAAGAAAAATACGACATTATCCAGTTTTGCGAGGCAAACCCACTGATGAAGAAAACAGCCACAGCTGAGAAGTTGGACATCAAATGGCAGACATTGAACGATATCTTGAAGAATAAGGGCACGATGTTTGGACAAGTGGAGAAGATCGCGAGGCCGGTGGTAAGTGTGAAATGCGTGAAATGTGTGTCCTTTGAAGATGTCGATGACGCGCTCATCATCTGGTTTTGGCAAATGTCGGCACGTCCAAATATTCGGTTGGACGGTGAAATGTTGCTGCTGAAGGCACGTAAATTCTCTGTGGACCTCGGGCATGATGATGCCGAGACCTTGCCGATGCACTGGTTAGACAGATTCAAAGTGAGGTGGGGAATCGGCAAGGTCAAGAAGTGTGGCGAATCAGGCAGCGTGGATTCGGCAGTGGTGCACGACTCGAAGGATGGCAAATTGAAAGACATCTTGGAAAGGTATCAGCCTCGGGACGTGTACAATACCGATGCGGCTGGGCTTTTCTGGCAGATGCTGCCAGAAAAGTCTCTGGGGTTCGTTGGTCAATCCCATCATGGTGATAAGCAGGCGAAGTTGTTGTCTTACAGTTGTTCATTATCTTTACTTTTGATAAACTGATTCATGAATTCCATCTTTGCTTGATCACTTTCCAACTCACCAATGAACCCCCACCTCTGCGCCAAGGATTGTGTTTTCCTTTTGGTACAATAGCCGGCTCTCACACATACGTGTCCAGACCGCGCGCGCGACTTCATCCTTCACCCCACAGTCATCATGAATGTTCGCATACGCGTAAGTCGTCACATTTCTAAGTCGTCACTTTTTTCTCGGTCCCGATGCTGACGACTTACGCCTAGTCTACTGTATATATGTGTGTGTATATATATATATATATATATATATATATATATATATATATATATATATATATATATATATATATATATATATATATATATATATATATGTATACAGTAATCCCCCGTTTCTCGCGGGGGTTACGTTCCAAACCTCCTCGCGTTAAATGACAATCCGCGATGAATGGAGGCACCCCAAAAAATCGACTCGTCTGGTCTGGTCGGTTTGGGAGTGATTGGGTTTGAGGTGCCTGAGATCGACTAGTCTGGTCTGGTCGGTTTTGAGGTGCTGGGTATGAGCAGTGCTCGTCCAACGGCGGCAAATCTTTTTCCTTCCCGAAGCATATATCGAGCACCTTTACCTTAACCTTCTTCTGGAGCGTCCCAGGACCTTCCTCTGGTGCTTCGGTTCCTTGCCAGAAGCCTTAGAAGGTGCAGGGCGTTTGGGCGGCATCGTGGGGCTTGGAGAAAAAACGAAGAAAATATTCGAAGTTCACAAGCGAAACTATGTCTCGTGCGTTGTGTGACTGGTCGAGCACCACGCGTTATAATTTATTGCTTAAATAATTTATATTTTATATATTATTACCGCGATGTACTGGGGGAATCCGCAGAAAAAATTGGTTACATTCCAAGGGAAAACCCGCGATGAACCGGGGGCGCGATAGCTGAACCACGATTAAGTGGGGGTTGACTGTATATATATATATATATATATATATATATATATATATATATATATATATATATATATATATATATATGTATATGTGTATATATTTATATATGTATATATATATATATATATATATATATATATATATATATATATATATATATATATATATATATATATATATATATATATATATATATATCTATATCTATCTATATGTGTAATTTCAAAATACTGACAAAAATTACTCACCCATATATATATATATATATATATATATATATATATATATATATATATATATATATATATATATATATATATATATATATATATACATACACAAGCCGGTAGGCGACATGGGTGGTCGTGACATAATTGTATACTCGTCATACAGTTTTTGATGGATCGGGCTGAAATTTTTGACAGAGGTTGATTATAGTGCGCATAAAAGCCTGGAAGCCCATTGTTGATTTTCAAAAAAATATTTTTTTTTCTGATTTTTCAAAGATTACAAAGTCCCGTTGCTAGGCAACAGTGGTGCCCATAGCAACGGTGCTCAAAAGCATAGAACTAGATCCTGGTATGAACCTACCTGTCAAGTTTCATCACAATTGGTTGACTCCACTGGCCTCCAGAGCTGTCCATTACATACAAAGAAACAAAACAAAAAAATGACGGTAAATAGACACCCGGTTTTTGAAGGACTACCATCTGAAAAATAAAAGCTAAATCAAAAATCGCCTCGAATAGAATTTTCTTAATATCTCGAAGTGTTTAATTCCGAAGTCTCGTTTCTCCACATTCAAAACTGTAGGACAAGTATTGAAAATACCGAACGCGGTTTTTCGGCCGCCGCATTGCAACGGATGGTTGCTTAGCCACGAAACTCAAATGCGCACACTCCCAGCCCATATGGTACCTGATCGCCGAGTTTCATCGACATCGGTTTGCTGGTTTGTGCTGTGGAGCCTCGCTTTGCAGACACACACACACACACACACACACACACACACACACACACACACACACACACACACACACACACGGAAAACCCGACAATAAGGGTACTCGAGCGACCACCCAATATACATATATGTTTGAGGTGCTGGGTATGAGCAGTGCTCGTCCAACGGCGGCAAATCTTTTTCCTTCCCGAAGCATATATCGAGCGCCTTTACCTTAACCTTCTTCTGGAGCGTCCCAGGACCTTCCTCTGGCGCTTCGGTTCCTTGCGGCGTCGCCTTCAGATGCGTAAGCATCTGAAGAGAGATAAGAGAGGTTATCTGAAATGAGAGAGGTTGCCTTCAGATGCGTAAGCAGATGCATATATATATATATATATATATATATATATATATATATATATATATATATATATATATATATATATATATATATATATATATATATATCAGATGATCCGCTGTGGCGACCCCTAACGGGAGCAGCTGAAAGAAGAAGAAGATATATATATATATATATATATATATATATATATATATATATATTTCTATATATATACATATACATATATATATATATATATATATATATATATATATATATATATATATATATATATATATATACATATATCTTCTTCTTCTTCTTTCGGCTGCTCCCGTTAGGGGTCGCCACAGGGGATCATCCATATGATCCGCATTGTGATTTGGCACATGTTTTATGCCGGATGCCCTTCCTGACGCAACCCTGGTCGCCTCTTACGACACAGGGATATGGTACACCTATTTTAACCGGAGTATACACCGGCCCAGTACACTGGTACTCATTTCGCCGACCTCGGAAGGATGACAGGCTGAGTCAACCCCCTGGTGTATTAATTCAGTGGCCCAACGGGGCTTGAACTCAGGACCTTTTGGATCCCAAGCCGCTGCCCTCACCACTGCGCCAACACCAGGCATTATATATATATATATATATATATATATATATATATATATATATATATATATATATATATATATATATATATATATATATATATATATATATATATATATATATATATATATATATATATATATATATGCCTGGTGTTGGCGCAGTGGTTAGGGCAGCGGCTTAGGATCCAAAAGGTCCTGAATTCATATACTTCAGATGCGTATATATATATATATATATATATATATATATATATATATATATATATATATATATATATATATATATATATATCTTCTTCTTCTTCCTCTTTTGGCTTGCTCCCGTTAGGGGTCGCCACAGCGGACCAACTGTCTCCATTTCGCTCGTTTTGTTGTCCGCATAAATGATTTGGCATAGGTTTTTACGCCGGATGCCCTTCCTGACGCAACCCTGGTCGCCTCTTACGACACACAGGGATATGGTACACCTATTCTAACCGGGGCATACTTCAGATGTATATATATATATATATATATATATATATATATATATATATATATATATATATATATATATATATATATATATATATATATCGGATGATCCGCTGTGGCGACCCCTAACGGGAGCAGCTGAAAGAAGAAGAATATATATATATATATATATATATATATATATATATATATATATTCATATATATATATATATATATTCATATATATATATATATATATATATATATATATATATATATATATATATATATATATATATATATATATATATATTCATATATTCATATATATATATATATATATATATATATATATATATATATATATATTCATATATATATATATATATATATATATATATATATATTCATATATATATATATATATATATTCATATATATATATATATATTCATATATATATATATATATATATATATATATATTCATATATATATATATATATATATATATATATATATATATATATATATATATATATATATATATATATATATATATATATATTTATATATATATATATATATGCCTGGTGTTGGCGCAGTGGTTAGGGCAGCGGCTTAGGATCCAAAAGGTCCTGAGTTCAAGCCCCGTTGAGCCACTGAATTAATACACCAGGGGGTTGACTCAGCCTGTCATCCTTCCGAGGTCGGCAAAGTGAGTACCAGTATACTGGGCCGGTGTATACCCCGGTTAAAAAAGGTGTACCAGATCCCTGTGTCGCAAGAGGCGACCAGGGTTGCGTCAGGAAGGGCATCCGGTGTAAAAAATGTGCCAAATCACTATGCGGATCATATGGATAATCCGCTGTGGCGACCCCGAATGGGAGCAGCTGAAAGAAGAAGAAGAAGATATATATATATATATATATATATATATATATATATATATATATATATATATATATATATATATATTTCTAGATAGAGAATATTATGAAAGTAACAAGCAGATGATTTTATCATGGGCATGTGAAAAGTACCTCAATGAAAGTCAGAAGAAAAATGCTGACTCTAAAGCTAGCTATACAGTGAATTCTCTAAAGCCCTTTTCTTCATTGCACAGCCCGCAAGCCACTGGCAGCCTCTGGTGGCCGAAAGTGCGGCCTCTGACATGTGGCCGACAATACACAAATGTGAAAACACCCCATCATAATGTTGTCAAATTGACCCAATGGTTTCAAATGAGTGTTCCATTGCGAAGCATAAAAGTAACATGACTACATCAGGATATGGTTGCAGCATACAAACAATTATGCTTACAGTCCCATTTAACCACAACAAATAGGAGAATGTGGAGGCGGGGCCTAATAGCAGCCATTATTGTGTCCTGCAGGCAGCGTGGTGGCTCTCACACTGATGCCTTATCGGCAAAAGTGCCCCCCCCCCACCTCTTAAACAATCGTGAAGATCACTATACTACTCTAAAGCTAAAGCTGCTTTCAATCAATACAATCGTGCTCACAGAGATGAGCTCAAAGCTGCTTATAGCGAGCACAATTGTGCTCACAGAGACGAGTTGTCGTCTGCTAAAAAAAAAAAAAAACACCACATTGCTCACAATGATGAGTTCAAAGCTGTTTTTCAAAGACATTGTATTGCTCACAGAGATGAGTGGCAATTTTCTTTTAAAAGACACTACATTGTTCCTAGCAAGAGAATAAAAGCTGATAATCATGTGTTCTACAGTACTTGCAGAGTTAAATAAATAGCTGCTATCCGTGCATGCCATCTAAATAAGGCCAAGTCTATTCTAAAGCATGCTAGGGTATGTTACACTAAGAGTAGAGCCCAGCATTGTGCAGACATGAAATGGGGGGGGGGGGTATGGAATAGCTGAACCTAAGCCTTATGCAAAGCATGCTATGTTGTTGATGTGAGCAAGAAACTATGATGCAATGCTAAAGCTTAGTCAAAGTTTTCAAAAAGAAGCACCCAAATATATCCAAAAAAATGACTAGTTATTCTTGTAATAGAGTTGTGTCATCTCTTGCAGCTCAGAGATTGGTAAACAAGGCCCTTCAGATGCGTAAGCTGTCTGCTTGGATTTTGCTTCGACGATCAGGTCATTATGTAGCCTTGAGTTAAACAAAAGGGGAGACTGTTGTGGGTTTGCACTATGCTCATAATGAGCCATTGTTTTATGAGACAGCCTACCTGTTTAATGTGGAAGGTAATAATGTTGATGACAACAATACTGATCAGAATGACTTGTATAGGCCAGCATATGAGTCTTCAGTTGGCACAAGGGAAAAAGGTGCTCACTTGGAAGTGCTCCAGAAAGTGCAAACCCCTTTCCAAGTTAGAAGTTTCCACAATATTAGAGTTCAAGTCTGACTTGGAAAAACCCATGCGTGAGGTGGGAAAAATTTTAAATACTTGTGATGATGACTGCCCTAATAATCATTCCACTAAAGTTTTCCTCGAGTCAGATGAGAACTCTAAAATTGTGCATCATAAGTCTGAGTGCAAAAGTAGGCTTAGAATCCTGAGATCAACATCAACCTATTTTCCTATCCTGCTTTCTCTCTTGCATGCTGTCTCTGCTGCAATTAGAAGCCACAAATGCACTGCCAGCCTTGATGAAGCACTCAACAGTGGAGGCTTTGATCATGTAATGAAAGCATGTGTGGTAGACAGTTACGATGCTCTCTTGAGCAACGAGCTACAGTCAACTCACGAGTTCTCCATGAACAAAGTTGTTGCATGAGAAAGGCCAGATTTATAATTTCAGCTTCAGCTTACTCATGCTGGGCTAATAGCACAGTATGAAAGGGCTATACAAGATTTCCCCAGAATTCATGCTTTTTCTGCCAGCGGTTACATCAGCGAAATTGTTTCTGGGGGTCTAGCTTTTAGATAAGCATATACTATACATTTAGGTACTAAAGCATATATACATTTAGGTACTAAAGTATGGCCAGAATTAAAGAAATTTATTGCAAAAAATGAAAGTGAAGCTGAAGGTAAAACATTCTTTATGTGCAACTATTGCAAATCAGCCGTAAGGAGAAACAAAATGCCACCGCATTGGGCTCAATGGTTTGGACCTCATTCTGGTACCCACAGAGCCAACTAAGTTGGACTGCTTGAGCAGACAGTTCATTCAGCACACTCAGGCATACCAAACTGTTGTTAGGCTACGTATGTACACAAATAGGTACCCACCTACAACTCACGAAAGCCATGTAAAGGTACCATATTCTTTCTTCCACTGCCTTCAAACAAAACTCTTCAGCTACTGGATGAAGTGGTTGAGCCTACTCCACATCGAGGCAATCCAGAATTGTACATCATTGTTAACAGGAAGCCAGCAAAGAACAGTCATTTGGCGTAGCTTGGTACAAGTCAACGACATCAAAGCAGTCGTGAAAAAAACTCAAGGAAATAACCTGGCTGTACAGAGAAATTGATGACGAGTCTGTTGACACAGAAACCAAATCAGTGTTTGAAGTAGTCAGTCAGGCTTCGAGCACTGTGCTCGAGAAAGCCACTGAGAGTGAAGTCTCAGGATTTCAATTTTATATCATCAGGAAATCTGGACAACAAGCTTTCGACATAATCTGACATAGAACAGTACAAGTTGATAAACGTACGCGAGGATTCACTGGACAATTGTCAAAAGTACATGGATGTCATGTGTTTTTCGGTACTGTTTCCTGATGGTAACTTTGGAAAGTATCACCCACACGAGGAAAAACTCTCTCACTCCGAGTGTGAAAAGTCTCGCCTCCTGAACAAGGACTTGCATTTCAGGAAGGATCCACAGTATGTCGTCCTTCTACTCTGGCAGAAAGAAACGAGAGAGATTGCGTCACGTGTACAACGTGATGAAGTCCACCAAGACCATGCCCATGTCTGTCTGCAGCATCTTACACAAAGTGGAGATCAGTTATCAACAGGTTGAAGCAAATCTCACGATGATGCTTCAGTCTGTGCATGGTACGAAACAGTACTGGTCTGTAAGAAAGGGTGAGCTTAAATGCATGGTACGTGACGTGGGCACTCCAGCACTGTTCCTCACTTGCAGCTGAGCAGAGCACAAGTCACCTAACATTATCAATTACCTCAAAAGTGTGAATGATGTCCCTGGCAATTACAGCATCGGGAAGCTTTGCACCGAAGACTCTGTATCGGTGTCATGGCAGTTCTCTCTCAAGTTTCACACTTTCTTTCAGACGGTAATCGTCAAAGGTGAAGTTCTGGGCACCGGAGACCATTGCTACTGGAATAAAGAATACCAGGCATGTGGAGCTCCTCACTATCACATCCTCTTGTGGATATGTGATGTACCCGCCATCAGTGTGGATGATCCCAGCAAAGTACTTGATTGGATCCAGCAAAGGATTACCTGCTGCATTCCAGACCAGGAAAACAATCCTGACCTCCATACCCTGGTCACGAGGTATCACCTACACAAGTGCAGTGCTTACTGCAAAGTGTGATGCAAGCATGGCAGCACTTTCATTACCATTTGAAAGTTTGGGCTTCCACGTGAACCATGCAAAACTGAAAAGTTGCGCTGTGTGGAAGAAAAGCTGTAAAAAAAAAATTGCCAGGAAATATACCAGCTTGCACGTGTGGAGTCAGAGGTTAGGGTCAACGACTCCATTCCTCTGCTCCTGTGTCTGTGGAAAGCCAACATAGACGTACAATTTTTGTTTTAAATCCTCCTTGGCTCTTGCACACTATGTGATTAGTTATGCCACAAAAGCTAGAACGAGCAACATGCAAGACATCTGGAAGGAAGTCAGTGATTAACCCCGTGATTAACCAGAACCCCGTGCGCGCAGACCGTGCCTATTATTATATCCCCATCTTCAGAAGGCGGGGGGGGGGGGGCTCCTTGCGACCCTCCCTCTCTCACTGGGCAATTTTGGCACGCAAATTGCTCTTCGTCTCTCTCACTGGCCAAAACGGGCGGCAAGCTCCTTGATTGGCCCGGGGGCATGGTGACGTCACGCGGAGCCCTTTCCTCCTGTCACGGGATCTGATTGGCCGGGCGACGGTCACCTCACTCGTTGCACGCTGATTGGTCGAGGGCCGCCGCGCGGCTCCTCCTTGAACTCCGCCCACCATGACGTCGGCCAGAGCGAGGTGAAGGAAGCGAAGTGAAGGTGAGGGTGATGCGGTGTCGTCGGCGTTGATGTTGGTGGTGTTAAAATAAAAGAAAAACCCTAACGATCAAAATAACTCCACAGCGCATGAACATTTAATTATGTACATTTATTCACCCCTTAAACGAGGGACGGGATCCTAACTGGCAACATGTACTTACCGATATAACTGATCTATAGGACCTGTATGTTGTGTGCTCATGGCTTCCATATTCGCAACAATACTACTGTTTTGACTGGTTCCCCAGGTCGCGATGTGTGTGCCCTCCTCCGGTGGCAAGACCGAATTAATGCTTCCAGATAGTCATTGTTCTGTAGTAGGTGGGTGACATGTTCACCTTCAGTCCGCCGTGTGTGTTGCTCACTGCAGTGTGATTTAGCCCGGTCAAACAAGGTTCGTGCACAAGACCGTTTGTACGTAGTCGGGTGACCACTGTTGTAATTTAGCACTTGATCAGTATGTGTGGGTTTGCGGTACAGCTGGTTGCTCAAGTGCTGATCTGTTGCGTGTGTGATGCCTACATCCAGAAAAGCAATGAAGCTGGATTGTTTGAGTTTGTGTGTAAACTGTATGGCAGGTATGATGCTGTTGATATGGGTTTGGAACCTGTCTAAGCTGTTTCTTTTGATGTTGGTGAACATGTCATCCATATAGTGGAGCCAAAGTTTGGGTATGTTCTCGCCCTGTAATGCCTGTTACTCGAAATGTTGCATTATTTGCTCTGTGATCAAGCCTGATATGGGAGATCCCATTGGTGTACCTTGGTGTTGGTGGTAAATTTGACCTAGAAGCACAAGTATGTGGATGTGAGGCACAAGTCCTGAAAAGTGAAAGCACAGCGACTGAGTTTTTCACTGAAAAGTGAAAGTAGAAAAGTGAAAGTCGCTGTGTTGGACTGTTTGTTGCTGTCTGCAAGGTATTGGTCCGCGGTGATGGCGGCATCTCGGGTTCTCCTTGCTCGGTCAATGGGGATGCAGGTAAATAGGGCTGTGACGGCAAAAGACACCATCATCTCATCATCTTCAATGCGGGCATCTTTGACATGTGAGAGGAACTCCTCAGCATTGCAGACTGTGTGAGGTGAATCTGACACCAAATGCTTGAGTCGACGGAAGAGCCTTTTAGTGAGTTTATAGGTGGGGGCAGCTCGTAGGGCTACAATGGGTCAGAGTGGTATTCCGTCTTTGTGCACCTTGGGTAGGCCGTAGAACTTTAGTATCACCGGGTCCTCTGGTTGCATTGTCCGTTGTTCCTCTTCTGTCAAGAGGCCCTTCAATCAGAGGTCACGCAGCATTTCATTGACCTATCCTTCGATAGTCTTGGCTGGGTTCTCCTCAACTTTGCAATAAGTGTTCTCACCATTGAGTAGTGTTGAGGCTTTGTGATTGTAGTCTATGCAGTTCAACATTACTGTTGCCCGGCCTTTATCTGCCGGTACGATGACGACATCAGCATCCTGGTGGAGGCTGCAGAGGGCAAGTTTCTCTTTGGTAGTGATGTAATGATGTTGCTTGACATCTGCAAATATGTTGGGAAGACGCACATGGGTCCGATCTTTGGCTCCATCATCCATTGGTAACGTGAAGATTGTGGGCTCCATGGCTGCTACAAAATCAGCAGCTTCAGCATCTGACATGCTAAAATTAAGTCCTCATTCGAGTAAACATCTCTCCATCAGTGTTAGTGTTCTTTTGGGAGAGGTTATGTAACCACCTCTTTATTTGGGTGTCTCTGTATGGCTTGAGTTTATCCAGTTTGTGGTTCAAATGAGTGTGTCTTGTACTTGTGGTGCCGCTCCGATCGTAGGATGGCAGACACCAGCTGGGTGAACATTTTGGGGTCCAGATGTTCAACACACATGTCTTGCAGCGTTCATTGCGGCGTTGTGTCGGTCACGTCAGCTATGTGCATCTGTAATAAGAAAGACATCGTAGCATTTATCGGCTGAAGCACGTTGCAATATCCTTTCCGAAGGCAGAATTAACTGGTGACCTGTAGTTGATGCTGTGCGGGCGAAGGTCCTGGCATCGGCACTGGTGCAGGAAGGTCAGTTGTTCTCCGAAGGTAGCACGGCGTAACGCGAAGTGTTCCCATCGGCGAGCTCGGTGAAGCACCTGGCACTCAAAGTTTGTCCATGAATAACTAAAAATAGGTGGCTCAGGAGACATGTTTGCATGGAAAATAAATAAATAAATAAATAAATAAAACACCACTCATTTCCAAATGTGACACAAGTTGATGTAAGCTGGTATACTCATCATTTTCTGCATTAAAGTATTAATTCCCATCTAAACAGAAAATAACTTAATTTGCAAAGGTCATGGCTGTTCATTTCACCCAATATGTTCACATGTTTACTGCTGAGATGCGGAGACAAAATTATTGCAATATTTTGATAATAATGGTGGATGGCTATCCACTACACTATTGGCTCTTATCGTGTTCTGCTCTGCCCAAAGGCTGGACGAGCAGCACTTCAGCTGGGAGACACCCTACCAACACAGAAGGCAACACTAATTGTTGTTCACACCGACGGCACATTGATGGAAACGGCTGCCCTCAAACCACCAATGCAAACACTTGCTTGCAGTACGTACCATCGGCTTTGTTGCTCGTGAAGGTGAATAATTGCAAATCTAAGGGAAAACTGTGTAATAATGAAGGGCAGTGTGATCGTCATCTTATGCCTGTGTGCAGTCTCAAATCTAGGAGACTCAGAAACAATGCAAGATGGTGAACATTTTTGTGTCCCATGACTTTTGGTTTTAATTCCAAAATCGTTTTCACGTGCCTCATGGTCAGATGTTATTGCATACATGTGCCAAATATGAAAGTACTGTGTCGTGTCATTTGAGTTGAGGCTCCGAACTGATAAAGATGGACTGCACAGAAAGATGGACTGATAGCACCCAAAATATATGCCCTCCCTCAGTTCGCCCAGCCTCCTTTTATACACCCTCTTCACTCTTGCAAAATACCCCTGACTCAGTTGTTCTCGCATTCCTGCAACTTCTGTTGTCTCTCTGTCAGTGCAACTGTTTCAATACCGTAAAGGTGGGCCGGCATCACACAATATGCCAAAACTTTCCCTTTCAATTTCCTTGATTTCCCTTTTTATTTTTGCCATGACTCCTTCCACCCTCTTCCATGCATTCACACCCACCTGAATCCTCTTCTGCAACATCCTCTGTCTCCAACTTACCATCACCAGGTACTGTTACCCCTCATATACTCAAACGTATTTCCTTGTCTGATCTCCTTCCACTCTAACCTGATATTAATTTATTTTCTCTGCTGTCCTACCCACATCATATCAGTCTTCTCCATACTCATCCTCAGTCCAAACTTCCCGAATGCCCCCTTCCACTCCCCCAGTACCTCTCCCGCTTGCTCTCAATCACAACAGCCAGGTCAGGTCAGGAATGGGAGCAGTGCGTTGCTGCGTCCATTTCTGCTGGTACTCCTGGGGCCTCTGTATGGCCATGCCCCAGGAAGATGCCTGGCCCATCTCGATCTCCTTGAGATGCTGATCAACCAACCTGCTGCAACCACGAGGAACTTGGTCGGCCCATTGGCCTCCTCCACTCACTGGGCTCCCTCTCTGTGAGAATCTGGTGAGCAGGATCAGCATCAGGAAAATGAGCCACATGTCCATACAGCTGCAGCTGACGCTCACGCACCATGCAGGTACAGTAACAAATCTCATTTGAGTCTCTCTCAGCAACTGCTCATTGGACAGAAAGTTTGTCCAGCGATAGCCAAGGATTCTCCGAAGAGACCGAGTTCCAAAGGAATTAAGTCTCCATCTCAGATTATTGGTCAGAGTCCAAGTCTCACATCCGTAGAGCAAGACTATAGAAGTACCAAGGACCTGAAGACTCGGACTTTCATCATCCTGCACATGTACAGACAACGCCACACTCCATGATCCAGTAAATACATGACTCTCCAGGTCCGAGCCAGATGTCCATTGACCTCTGGCTCACAGCCCGCAGACACATGAATGTCACTCCCAAGGTAAGTGAATCTCTCCGTGAACTCAACATCCGCACCACAAACAAGTGCAGGCAAGATAGCAGCATCCAAGATGTCATTGAAAGCCTGGATGTCAGATTTGACCCAGGAAACTCGTAATCCCAGAGTTTCCGACTCCTCATTCAGCACCACGAGGGCCCCCCGAGGGAGTCTCTGCAAAGATCTGCGAAATCAAGGTCAGAGATCTTGACATTCCCAAACGATGCATGCAGCTTGGTTTCTCCAACATCCTCCCCAGTATCCAGTCCATACAAGTGCTGAAAAGTGTGGGGGTCAATACACAGCCCTGACAAACTCCTGTAATAACTGGAAATAAGTCAGAGATGGTGTCACCAAATCTCACAGCACTCTCAGTCCCAGAGTAGAGTTCAGATATCAGATTGTTTAGTTTTGATGGCATCCCTTGAAGACCAAGAATCCTCCAGAGGGCATCCCGATTCACTGAATTAAATGCTTTACAGAGATCAACATAGGCTGCAAGCAGCCCCTGCCGAAACTCTCATCTGCATTCAGTGAGGACCTGAAGGGCAAGGGGTACGGTCAATCGTTGACCTCTTTTGTGTAAAGCCTGACTTCTCTGCGTGCTGTTGCTGAAGCAGATGGTGGCCAACACTGTCAAAAATTATCTGAGCAAATACCTTGCCCGGTACTAAGAGCAGCGTCACCCCTCGGTAGTTGTTGCAGTCTTGGCAATCACCCTTCCCTTTCCAGAGAGGGACAACAAAGGTCCTCTTCCAGTCAGTTGGGATGATGCATGTGTTCCAGGCAGAGCAGAGAGCTGCATGCAATGACACAAGTACAGCATTTCCTCCAGCCTTGAGAAGTTCAGCACGGGTGCCACAAGTCCCAGGAGCTTTACCCCATTTCAAACGGTTCAACAGAGCCTGTGTTTCCACAAACGAAGGTGGATCACAGTTGATTGGAGCGTCAGCAATAGGGAGCGTCAGTAATAGTCACACCCCAACATGCAACTCAACAGCTGGTGGATCAGCCTGGTACAACCGCTCAAAGTAATCGGCCCAGCGGGCCTTCACTTCAGACTCCTCTGTCAAGAGCCTACCACACTCCACTATAACTGCAGTACACCGAGGGATGGGCTTGGAAGAACACAATGCACGAATTCCCCTGTAAGCAGGACGAGAATCACTTGACTACAGGTAATGCTCTACCCCCTCACAAATTCCTTGCACATAGGCCTCCTTGTTCACCCAAAGCGCACATAGAGTTTTACACCTCAACTCTCTGAATAGCTCAGCGCTGCCATGAAGCCTGGCCCTGCGAAAGAAAAAATTCTTCTTCTCCTTATGGTAAGTTTCAAGACAACCACCAGCAACATCTGGGATGGTGCAGTCTTAAAGGCATTCCACAACTTTTCAAGATTTCCCGAAGCACCCAGACCCCTCAAATCCCCATTCAGCCTGTTTGCAAACTCCTCAGCTGACCTTTCATCATTGAGCTTGCCAACATCCAGCCTAGGCTGTAATGGTACCATTCTCCCAGATTTATTCTGCAACTTCATAGTGACTACCATAAGCCTGTGGTCGGTATTGAGGAACTGAGCACTCCAGTAAACCCTGCAGTTCTGGATCATCCTCCAGTGACCATCAATGAGCACATGGTGAATCTCCTTTGCCACACCGCCAGTGTTGGAATACCAAGTCCAGCGAGGAGCCTGTGGCCACTGAAACCATGAACCGGCCCTCCCAAGTCCATGACTTCTTGCACAGTCAAGGAACTTAGTGCTATTCTTGTTCATAGTCCCAGCCCCATGGGGACCAACACATGTCTCACAACCATCCCCATCAGTTCCAGTCGATGCATTGATATCCTCCAAGACTATAAGAGTATCCCGTCTGCGGCACTGATCAACCACTGACTCGAGCGTGGCATAGAATGCGTCCTTCATGGTGAGATCACTCGCCTCAGTCGGAGCATATACAGAGACCAGAGAAACGACACCCAAGGAGTGACGAATCCTTCATCTCATAATTTGCTCGTTGACCGGTGTTACCTCAATTATCATTGGAGTGAGCTTATTGGACACAGCTACAGCAACTCCTTGGGCATGGTAACCATCAGAGTGACCAGACCAAAACAGATCAGATAGGGATGATGTAACCAACCACCAGCCATGATCTCACCACTACCAGGCTCCAAACCTCAAAGAGTGCTTCAATAATGATGTTCAAATGCTTCAGCTCAGTTGATAACAAAGACAAGTGATCATCCTCTCTTTGGGAGAAGACATTCCAGGCATCTACCCGAAGGGACCACCTCAGGTTTACCCAAGGAGACCACCATCTGGTGGATCCCACCTCAGCACCACCCTGACACACACTACCGCAATCTGAACCGGGAAGTTTACCCTGTGGTTTTCCTCCGATCTAAAAGTGGGGGTCCTGAAAACTTTGCCCCAATCTCGTCATCCGGCGAGCTTCCCTGCGAAGGGCATTTGCACAGGAGGTACTCTCAAGGAGTGAGTTTTCAATTTTATTTGCGTTTTTCTTGTTTTGCAGAGTGAAACGTTTTGTGGTGGCTGGAGTGCAAATCCTGCCACCAACCTCCTAAAAAGAGTAATCCAACTGCAGGAGGACGTCTGCAGACACAGTTGGGCACTAGATATGGATGGCCGTTGGCTCATAAGGAGCTCTTCCACCCTTTGCCGACATTCAACATTCTCCCCAAAATTCCTTTCATATTTACCTTCCTGCTTACCATCTCCATCACCTTGATAGACATGATTGGGCTGAGAGAGCTTCCTTGTCTCCAACGAATGTTCACGCTGAACTCCTCAGACATCCCAGGACCAACCAAAACTCTTCCCTTTGTTCCCTTTGTTCCCTTGTACATCCCTTTCACCAACCTAACTTCTGCTTCCACACTCTCATCCATCTCAGTGTCACCATCACCATCTCTCGTGGAACAGTGTCATCGGCCATCTCCAGATACACAAATCCCAAGGCCACCCTGCACCTCCAACCTCTTCTCCATCAGCTGTCTCACCATGAACATCCCGTCTGTCATTCCCCTACCCTTTCTAAGCCCTTTTTGCTCTTCGCTGATCTCCAGATCTCCACACTCTTCCTTATCCTCCTGTCCAGAATCATCTCCAGCATCTTCATGACAAAAGTTAGGAGTGTAATCCCTCTGTACTTCCCCAGATCTTGTACATTGCCCTTCCTCTTCCATATATTTCTATATACTATAACATAGCTCAGTGTTTATCTAATCCTCGATGAAGCATCAACGGTCCATGAAACTCAGCTATTTTGTACTGAGCATACATGACTGGATCGCTACACGTTTTAGCTCACTATCACGAGTGAATGAGCAAAAATTAGGAGGGTTAAAAAGTGAAGCCGAGGCCGCCGAGTGTTCGCTATGCAGCTGAGGTACATCACTGAACATGATTGGTCCAGTGCTATCACGTGCCTACTACAGAACAGACCAGTGGCGGCAGGTTTACTACATCTATCTTTCTATATCTATATAATGGAGCATATGTATGTATGTATGTATATCCGCTCTTCACCCGTTGGTGGGACAATTAACCTGACATCACCCGCAATTGTAAACTCAAATATTAACTCAAAGTACCCAGAGGACCCAAAAGACCCCCCCACCCCGAGGACCCAAAGCACCCAAAACAACCTCAAAGGACCCTGAGGACATAAATGACCCTGAGGACCCAAAAGACCATGAAGACCCATAATACCCTGAAGACCCTTAAAGACCCAAAATACCTAAAAGACCCAGAAGACCCAAAACACCACACAGACCCAAAATACCTAAAATACCCTGGAGACCCAAAAGACCACGAAGACCCAAAATACCTCAAAGTCCCCGAGACACCAAAATACCTAAAAGGCCCAAGAGACCCTAAGGACAGGACAAAAATACCAAAAAGACCCCGAAGACCAAAAATACCTGAAAGACCGAAAAGACCCAGGGAATCCAAATGACCCGGGGACACAAAAAAGACCCAAAATACCCAACGAGACTATCTGGGACTCATGGAAATTCTGCATAATGTAAAATATGACTTCAGGATGCCAATCCACACACACACACACACACACACACACACACACACCCACACACACATCCACACACACCCACACACACACCCAAGTCCTCAACCCCCCTCCCAACTCTGTCCTCTCTCTGTCCCCCTACCACCACACACACACACACACACACACACACACACCCAAGTCCTCAACCCCCTCCCAACTCTGTCCTCTCTCTGTCCCCCTACCACCACACACACACACACACACACACACACACACACACACACACACACACACACACACACACACACACACACACACACACACACACATCCAAGTCCTCAACCCCCCTCCCAACTCTGTCCTCTCTCTGTCCCCCTACCACCACACCAAAACTCTGTGCTCCCCTCCCCCTTTCTTCAAATCCTCAAACTCCCTCCCAACTCAAAGTCCTCAACTCCCTGCCCCCCCCTCAAAAGCTTCAAATCCCTCGATCCCAACGCTGTACCCTCTCTGCCTCCTCTCCCCCAACCCAACTCTGTCATCCTCTCCACTTTTCTTCTTCAAGTACTCAACTGCCCCAAACCCAAGTACTCAACCCCCCTTCCACACCCTAAGTCCTCAACCCCTCCCTCCCAATGTTTCAATCTCCCTCTTCCAACTGCATGCACTCTCACCCCAACTCTCTATCCTCCCCTCCCCATTTATTCCTGTTCTTAATAACGTTACACAGGAAACTTTGGGGCATGAGAGGGCCGTTCGGCCTATCATGCCTGCGTTGTTCCTGTCCCTGTTTGTTAAGAAGTATGTTAAAGTTAAATAATGATGGAACGTTGAATTCACAATCACTTCCCCCTTTCTTCACTTATCCTCACTATAATTCACGGATCAGTGTTTGTGTGTTTGTTTATTTGTTCTTAGCGCTACTCTTTCTACAGTACTCGGCCGATGACATCCAGACTTGCTACATAAGATCAGCATGACAACAATTAGTGCGTAGGGGTGTTTTTTGCCGGTGGTCTTGGGGGGGGGGGCAGGGGATGGATGCAAATTCTCTGTGTAAATGTGTAGCAAGTAGCATCGCTTCCAGGTGGGGGCTTCCAGGGTATTACAAGTCTTCACCATTTACAGTGCAATATTCCTGTCCCCACGTTTTCTAGTACAGTGAGGTGTTTCGAATTACGAGCAGTTTGTATCTTTTTACTTCATGCACATTAACCTCATGGGTTTTTTTTTTTGCATATACAAAGCTGTCAGTTGCCTATATAATGGCCAAATAAAGGTATGCATCAGAAGAACGTGTTGCATGCTTGGAACAAGATCGTCTATAGCAGCGTTTCTCAACCGGGGCCCGTGGCCCCCCAAGGGGGCCATCGGCCTTCGATCGGGGGTCCATGAGCGGACGCCGAAAAACTGCGATTCAGAATGCAGAAGCTTGTAATGTACAATTAAGGTGACGAGTCTCCAGTCATAGTGTCAAAGTAAAAAGGATAGATGAGTTTAACCACGATTTTAAAAGAGAAGGCGGAGCCCACAGAGCATTCATAGGAAACCAATGTTTACAAAAACGTTAGAATTTTGTTTTTTTCAATTTTTTTCTCAGATGTCGAAGGTTCGAAAATGGAATGACAGCTATGTCAAGTTTGGATTCACGAATGTCAGTCGAGATGGCGTGGACTGCGCGCAATGTCTGCACTGCTCGGTCGTGATGTCAAATGCGTCACTACGTCCTTCCAAACTTTCAAACCATCGCGATAAGATGCATCCCGGAAGGAAGGAAGATAATATCGACGCTCTGTCTGCGAAACGATCACGATATGACCGTGAAGAGCTACTTCCAAAATTTGGATTCCAGCCAGAAGAAAAACCTGCTCTTCAATCCAGCTACGAAGTGGCATACCGAATTGCGAAGTGCAAGAAGCTGCACACTATTGCTGAGGACCTTATCAAGCCATGTGCAGAGAAAATGGTGGAATTGATGATCGGACCACAGGCGAAAAAGAAGATCCAGCAAGTTTCACTCTCTAATGACACGATCCGACGACGGATTGACGACATGGCCGCTGATGTGTGCCGTCAAGTTTGCTCCGAAATCAAACCAAGCACGCTCCAGACTCGCCTTCAATTAGACGAGTCTACCGACACCGCCCTGGAGAGCCAGTTGATCGCCTTCGCTCGCTACGAGAGAAAGGGAAAGATGAAGGAAAAGTTCTTGTTCTGCAATACCCTACCAACCACAATGACAGCGGCAGATATCAAAGCCATTGTGGACTCTTTTTTTTTTAAGCTAATGGACTCGGTTGGCAGAATTTCAAGCACATTTGTACTGATGGTGCCCCAGCGATGGTCGGTGTCAGAGGAGGGTTCGTCACGCTTGTGAAGAACGAATGGCCCCATGTGACATCCTCCCACTGTTCGCTACACCGATACGCTCTTGCGTCAAAGACTCTTCTGCCTCGTTTGCTGGAAGTCATGGACGTCGCGGTCAAAGTGATTAACTTCATTCGTGCGAAGGCCAAAAATCATCGGCTCTTCCAACTCCTGGCCAACGAAATGGGAGCGGAACATGTTGGACTTCTGTTCCACACCAAAGTCCGTTGGCTATCGAGGGGGAAATTCCTCTCTCGGCTGTATGAACTCCGGGTTGAGGTGGAAATCTTCCTGCGAGACAACGAAAACAACCTCCATGTCCACTTCGACAATGAAGAGTTCGTCATGATGCTCGCCTACCTGGCCGATATATTCGGCCGACTCAACGAAATGAACCAGTCCTTGCAAGGCCGTGATGTGACAGTCAGTGACGTTCAAGACAAGCTTGCCGGACTGTCTGCGAGAATGGAAGTCTGGCAGGCACGAATCAAGGCCGGGTCCACTGCCTCGTTTCCTTTCTTGGACGAGCACCTGCAGACGCAGAGGATTGAGCTTCCTGTCGGCATCAAACATTGCATCACTAGACATCTCGACAATCTCTCCGCTGAGTTCAAATCGTATTTCGACGATGCACCATTGGATGTTCCGTGGTACAACGACCCGTTTAACGCCAAAATTGAACCTACTGAAGACGAAGCAGAGGAGCTGGCAGAGTTGAAGGTTTCAAAAGCAATGAAGCTGGTCTTCAGTAACAAAGAAGACCACTCCACCTTCTGGTTGTCTGTTCAGGATGCGTATCCACTACTCAGCAAGAAGGCATCCGTAATGCTCATTCAATTCACCACAACATATCTTTGCGAATCTGGATTTTCTGACCTTGCGACCATTAAAACGAAGTCCAGAAACCGTCTTGACGTTGGGAACAACATTCGCCTTGCTGTGTCCAAGACGGAGCCGGACATAAGAGGCCTCGTCAGACAAGCCCAACAGCGAGTGTCTCATTGATTGTATTGCTGAGAAAATGTTTACTTTGATTTATATTTTAAGACTGAGTAAATAAATTCCATAAAACGAAATCTGCATCTTTTATTGAAGGGCAGGGGACCACGAATGTTAAGCGACTCGGTAGGGGGGCCATGGGCCATCAAAGGTTGAGAAACGCTGGTCTATAGGAACATGGATTTTATTGTTCAAATACATACATTACAATGCCAAGATGCATACTGTACTCTACGCCTTTTCTTTGGCAATCTGTATGCGCTTCTTCACACTCTTTCGGGCGTTTGCGTTGATTGCTTTGAATCTGCTGAACTGTAGAGTGAAGAGTTCGGATGTGGAAGATGAATGTTTGTCGATCACAACTTGGATGTCATCAAGGGATGCACAGTCTGCTTTTGTTTCATCATCTGTAGCGTCATGTGAGAGAGTGGAGGTAGACGGGAGGTCTTCTTGAATTGATACAATGTCTGTCTGACTTTCGTTCTCATCTGAAACTGGGGACTCCATCTCTTACATCAATTCTTCTTGAGCCAACTCCTCTCCCTCACAATCCTGATGAGGGTCGGCCTGATCTAGGCTGGATCTTGTTTCCACCATACGCCTTCCATTTCTTATTGATTATCTTGACTGTGCTCCAAGTGATGTTCAAGGCCTTTGAAATGTTTTTATACTCATCCCCTGATCTGTGCCTTTCCACAACTTTATCCCGGAGGTCTTTTGAATGCTCCTTGGGTCTCATGGTTGTGTCTTTGCTGTGAAATGCACTACCCAGCAGAGAAAACCTACAGGATCAGCTGATTTTATTCTGAAAAAATCAGAATCACTACAATTTAACACAGGTGGAGGTTAATTAACTTGGTGTATCGTTTTGCAGGTGATTAGTTACACCTGAGCTAATTTACAATTGTGATTATAAGTGTGGTGGACACTTATCCAACCACGATATTCCAGTTTTGTATTTTTAATTAATTTTCTGGAATTTCTAGAATTTGTTTTTCATTTGGATGTTGTGGGTTATTATGTGTAAATAAAGGTGGAAAAAGCCTGATTTAATTGCATTTTAATTCCAGGCTATAAGGCAACAAAAGGTGAAAATTTTGAAAGGCGATGTAGACTTTCTATAGGCACTGTATGTATTTGTGTATACTAGTACGTGCCCGTAAAAAAAAAAAATAATAATAATAATGATAAATAAATATTCCAACCGCGAGCAACAAACAACAACCACACAGGCCGTTTCTTCGCTCTCGCGTGCCCGTACATGCGTGGCGCGGAAGTTCGCATATCACAGTTATGATGATTCGCAATTTAGGTTTTAATGGCTAATTATTCAATCAGCGCCAACGTATTTTGCCTTTTCTCAATGTCATCGCAAGGAAAAACAAAAAGAGAAGAGAAGAGAGAGAAAAAATTACTTCCTGGTTCGGAGCACACCAGCACTCTGATGTTACCGAAATTTATGCACCGTCTAATATGAAAACTATCATAACTTGCGGCATTGTGTTTATCTATAAATGCGCATAAGAAATCGAGAAATTATTAGAATACACGAAGTCATCATTATCCGGAAGTCCGTAGGTTGTAACCCGTAATGGGGAACGCAGCTGAGCTTCCCTTCCCCATCGGCCACGCCCACGCAACAACATGTCTTGTCATTGGTTTGGTAAATAAATGGCCAAAACTTGGGAAGCACTTGTCCGATTAATATCAAACCTTGAAAAGGCACATCCTCAGGTCCCCAGCAATATACCAGCAATATACCTGGCAAGTTTCAATTTGATCGGACCAGCGGTTGTCGAGAAACAGCGGTCACACACACACACACACACACACACACACACACACACACACACACACACACACACACACACACACACACACACACACACACACACACACACACACACACACAGACACACACAGACACACACAGACACACACAGACAGACACAAACAGACACACAGAGACACACACACACACACACACACACACACAGAGACACACACACACACACACACACACACACACACACACACACACACACACACACAGACACAGACACAGACACACACACACACACACACATTGCTGGAATTATAGATAGATGTATATGTACGTGTTCCTGGGTGGAAATGTATATGTATATACTGTCGTAGAGAAAAATATTGGCACCCTTGCACTTTTTCAAATAAGGCACCATTTCTTCCAGAAAATTGTTGTAATTAAAAAATATTTTCGTATCCACATATGTATTTCTTTGGTTTGCAGTGGAAGAAAACCAAAAGAGCTGAAAAAATTACTAAATCCGATCTTATTCTACTTGGAAATCCTAAAATGGCCCAGACAATATTATTGACACCTTTTAGAAGTTGTTAGAAATAATTACATTTCAAGCAGGTGATTCTCCTTTACTTTGGAATTGAACTCACCTGTGGTGAGATGCATGTGCCTGCAATACAAAAATCACTCATTCAACCAGTTGGAATTGAGAAAAGGAGTCGTTCTACTGTTTTGTGTAACTGTGTGTACTGCAATGAGCATGAAGAAAAGAAAGAAAACCAGAGAATTGTCTGAGGAGGTCAGACACAAGATTGAAGCCAAACTTGGACAATCTCAAGGCTACAAATCCATCTCCAGAGACACTGATGTTCTTGTATCCACCATGTGCAATGTTATCACAGCAAGTGCTACAATAACTTTACAGCCATTACTACTCAGTCTCCACCGAGGCCTATTGGGAATGACACTGTAGGCCCAAAGAGAAAGGTGTTACGCTCTGCATCATCTGCTTCAACTGTTAGTGGTGAACAGTCTAGCTCTTGCAGAAGGGTGTCAACTCTTGGTATTTTCCCTGATACATGTTTGTTTTGTGACAAAAAGGTCAAAAAACGCCCAGACGGAACAAAAGAGCTCCCAGGAAAATTGCAAACCTAGCAAGCAGCGCAAAAGATTACAGAGATTGTGCATACCCTCAAGCAAGCATGTTTACTTGTAAAAGTCAGTGGGGTTGACCTGATAGCTAAAAAAGCCCAGTTTCACCACAGTTGTCATGCCACATATATCCGGAGGGCAGATAGGGTGAAAAGTTTTGGGTGCCCCCCATCGCTGAGGAGCCTGTTAATCCCAAGTTTCTTCTTGACTGTATCTATTCGTACGTCAAAGACAACATCATTGACCGACAGAGACCTGAACGCCTTGCATCCATTTATGAACAATACACCGACCTCTGTACTGAACTTGAAGTGGTCCCTTCAGTAAGCAAAGCACAATACCTGGGGGACCTTCTGACCAGGAAATTCCCTGACACGATTTTATTGCATTCCCCAGACTGCTGCCAGCAAGGTGTGATAGTCCACAGCACAGCCTTTGAGTATGATTCCATTAAGGCAGTGTATGACATTAAGTCATCTCCTGAGGATCAGGTTGCTAAAGTTGCATTGCAACTCAGACAGGCCTTGAAGTCCGTGACGAAAGAGCCCCTCCTAGATCCACTGACCATGGAAGCTCTCAACAATGGTGAGGGGGACCCACCTGACCTTGTCAAGACTTTCTTTCAGACACTACTTTGAGGACCAAATACTGGCCAATATTCAGTCAGTCAAGCGCCGCTCTGATTCATTAAGTCAGGATGTACCGTTTTCAGTGAAAATGGTAACCTAAAACCTAGAAAGCATATCCTGATGGGTTTGTCCTTGATGTCACTGACTGGAAACAAGAAGATTCTCACAATGCTGAATCGGATGGGGCATTCGCGTTACTACCATGCCATTGAGGAAATTGAGACAGACCTACTCTCAAGTCCCGAATAAGTATGCATGCACGCTTATTATTTTCGAGGTGAAAATCCCCCCTACACGGCCTCTATTCGGATCTACACGCTTATTAAAAAATCGTTCTTGCCACCCTCAGGTCATATTTACACCAGCGAGCAAGTATGGTGACAATGTTGTCCCATCGAGAGATGTGTCGTCTTGACTCCCGAAATTCCTTCATCTGCCAACGATCTCCGCCATGGGTCTGGGTACTGTACCGCGTCAATGCGGGTCCCGCCGGTTGATTCGTTCGGCTGCCTGAGTGTGGCGCCACTGACTCTCCCATACCGGAGATGTACTGTACTTACATCGCGGTTTACTTGTATTTCAATCGTTTCATGTCATTGAGACAAGATAGAAGAAGAGTCTGTCCTGACGGATATTGAAATGGAAGGAGGTGAAGAATTAGACGAGGCATCTGCTGATGTCAGCGACGAAAACTGCATCTGCTAACGAAGACAACAAACTGCCCCTACCAGAGGTTGTTTTCAAGGGAAAAGGTACGAGAACAAAAATCAATGCCCCGGCTGGAATCCACGTGCAGTGGGCACCCAAGGGTTCGTATCGGTTGGACAACATGCTAGAAACCATATCACACCTGCCAAACCGGTTCAACATGTTCACCGACAAGAACTTCGCCATATACGTACTCGATGATTATTCTGTCCATGTCACAGACAAAGTTAGAAAGGCGTTGCTGGCTCGAGGTTACATATTGGTGGTCATCGGCAGAGGAATCACTGGTGAAGTTCAGATCAATGATACCCATGTCCATCATCATCTAAAGTCCTTGTACAGGCATAAGGAATCAGCTCTGATGTTTAGACAGCTGAGAGAAAACCCCAGCAAGATTCCTCAACCTAGCTGGGAGGAAATGCTGGAGATGCTGCACGCCAGTTGGAAGGAGCTTACGGTGGCTCCAGTGCATGCTATGAAAGTCAATTTCCTGAATAATGCATTCGATGGGTCAGACGATTACATTGTCTCTGACAAACGGTTCAGCATTGTTAGAGAAGAGAAGTTGAAGTTTCGGAAGGATTTGCTGACACCTCCTCCCTCATCGGACATCAAAGATCTGACATCAACCATCACCCCACCGAAGGGAGTCACCATGAAGGGGAAAGGGGAAAGTGAGGTACCACAAGATGAGGGTGTGGAACTGATGGATTGTGAGGGAGAGGAGTTGGCTCAAGAAGAATTGATGCAAGAGATGGAGTCCCCAGTTTCAGATGAGAACGAAAGTCAGACAGACATTGTATCAATTCAAGAAGACCTCCCGTCTACTTCCACTCTCTCACACGAAGCTACAGATGATGAAACAAAAGCAGACTGTGCATCCCTTGATGACATCCAAGTTGTGATCGACAAACATTCATCTTCCACATCCGAACTCTTCACTCCACAGTTCAGCAGATTCAAAGCGATCAACGCAAACGCTCGAAGGAGTGTGAAGAAGCGCATACAGATTGCCAAAGAAAAAGCGTAGAGGACAGTACGCATCTTGGCATTGTAATGTATGTATTTGAACAATAAAATCCATGTTCTATATTTGACACATTTCTGGTTTTTTCTCCCTGCCCTCTTATTCAGACCTGCACGCTTATTAGACCTTTTGGATTTTCCACCCTACATGCTTATTCCGCCCTCTACTCATTAAAATTTGGAAAATGTTCCACACTACACGCTTATTCAGACCCCCACGCTTATTCAGGACTTGAGAGTAGCTTATGCCTTCTTTGACCGAAAGCTGAACTGTCCTGCTGGTTCAGTTCCTTGAGTACCTTGTGGACTTGCTTTTGACAACTACGACAAATTAACACACACACTGTCAGGTACCGACACGCTCCACGCTACGATGGGTATTATGTATCAGGCTCAGAGCACTCCATCCTCAGTGCCACAGGAAGCAGTAGGCCTCGATGGGGATGTAACCGAAGATCAAGCAACAGATAGACCTTTGCCATCGTTGGGTGGGAAGAGGAAGAGGAGGAAATTGGATGTTCCAGATTTAGCCCTAGCTCCTTACAGGAAGAAGCCACGAATGGACGATTTTTCTTACGCAAACAAAGACTTTTGGGATACCAGTAAAGACCTTTCCATTCCATCAAGAAAGCTTGATTTCTTGTGGATAGTAACGCATACACTAGGAATGGAAAGCATTCCTATGTGGACTGGGTTCAATGCTTGGAACTATGTGGACCATCTCCCAAAGCAAATGGTTCTGTACATGCCAAATATTGATCACTCACCAACTAACAATGATGTAGTTGCAGAAATACTGTCCATCACCCAAAAGTGTGCTCAGGAGTGTGGATAGCCGTATGGTGTAGTAACATATGACCTTGATGTTGCTAACAGGGCCATTAAGATCCAGGTCACAGAACGCCCCCATATTCGACAACATCTTCATTATGTTCGGGGCCTTTCATCTACAGATGTGCCTCTTCAAAGCCATCGGAAAGGTCATCAAAGAATCTGGCATGGCAGATATGTTAGTTGAAGCTGAAGTCCTCGCACCTGGCTCCTTGAATGGTATCACAGAATGTAAGAACTTCAACCGCTGTAAGAGGCTCCATCCAATGCTGGCACTGGCTTTTGAAACACTGAACTTTCACCAATTCTGCAGCACATAACATGACATGGACACAGTGAGTGCACTGATCAAAGCATCGACGTTGGACAACAACGAAGCTCGAGACCAGCTGTGTACTGCACCGTCATTCATCACGCTCTTCGACGAATACTCTCGCTACACTCAATCAACCTTGGATGGCAAGCATGGACCAACTGCCAGGTTTTACATGCAGCACATCCAGAGAGTGAACCTCTACCACATCATCGATAGAGCCATCCGAGAGTCAAATGTTGACCTGTACACTTGGGCCCTCACGCAGACTACTGACATTTTTTTCGGGACCAATCGCCAAAACTATGCAAGGTGGATGTCGAAGCATCAGCTTTATTTGATGAACATTACAACTCACCCAGGCCTGAA